>NC_084483.1:171888812-172191842 GCF_030035675.1 Rhineura floridana | reverse complement strand
TTCACTCAGTTTGGAGAGGCCCTTTTGGAACTCTTCAAACTCTTTTTGTTTTAACTACCCTGTATAATTTAGTATCAGCAAACCTGGCCACCTCACTGCTCACTCCTAACTCTAGATCATTTATGAAAAAATTAAAACACACAGTCCCCATACCAATCCTTGGGGGACTTCACTTTCCACTCTCCATTGGGAGAACTGTCTGTTTATTCTTACTCTCTGTTTCCTGCTGCTTAACCAGTTCATGATCCACAAGAGAACATCTCCTCTTGTTCCATTACTTACTCAGGAGTCTTTGGTGAGGCACCTTGTAGAAAGCCTTTCGAAAGTCCAAGTGCACTATGTCAACTTGATCTCCTCTATCTATATGCTTGTTGACACTCTCTAAGAACTCCAATAGTTGGTGAGACAAGACTTACCATTGCAGAAACCTGCTTGCTCTGTTTCAGCAAGGCTTGTTCTTCTATATCCAGCGGTTTGGCAGGAATGATCCCTGCTTGTTTTCAGATGTCTTCTAAAAGTTATAATATTCAGATAAGTCTTTCAGATTTGAGATTCTTTGCCAGCCAGTTCTTAGCAATGTGTTTGATGTTTTTAATGTTTTTTATTGTAATACTGTGTTCTTAGTCTCTGTACTGCCTTCTGATATTTTATATGAACATGTGGTTTACAAATATTTAAATAAATAAATAAAAGCTTAGTGTTGTGAGTAGCCACATAACATTTTTGATATCAGACTTTTTGATAGTTCTATCTTCAGGAATGCAGCTCATCATTATGCCAAGCTTGTAACATTTAGGAACATAGGGAGCTGCCTTATACTGAGTTAGACCATCGGTCCATCTAGCACAGTATTGTCTACACTGACTGGCAGCAGCTCTCCAGGGTTTCAGGCAGGGTTCTCTCCCAGCCCTACCTGGAGATACCAGGGATTGAACTCGGGACCTTCTGCACACAGCAGATGCTCTACCACCGAGCTGTGCCCCTTCTCCATTTCTAGTTTTTTTTAATTTAAACTACAGTGTAGCCATCCAAGAGGTCTTCCAGTGTTTTCACAATGCATCACACAATGTATATTCTTGTGAAATTTTAATACTGTCATCTGCTCTGATTCTGATATATTACCTCTTCCCACCATAAGGCACTACCAAATCTTATGATGCAGTGCAACATCTAGCAAAACACTCACTGGTTATGCTCAGTGAATATTCAGCCTTAAGTTCAGAAATCCAATCACTTTCACACACTTCCTCCCTTTTGATTTTAATAGATTTTGCAGAGGCCCTGCCAGCTGTATTCCATGGTCTTTTCCTAATTAAAGAGAATGTGTCCTTTTGATATTCACACATCATTTCTTAAAGCAGAACGTGATAGAAGATGTAATTCTGAACACTGCATGAAAGAAGGTTAGCCGTTAAACACAACTTTGAGTAGAATCCTAATGACAAATGCTTAGATTATCCATAACCTCTTAATCATAATTAACAAGAGAAGGGGGAGAGGTAAAGGAGGGACATAGGAAGCTACCTTATACCAGATCAGACTATTGGTCCATGTACCTCAGTAGTGTCTATACAGGTATTCAAGCAGGGGTCTCTCCCAGCCCTACTTAAGATGCCAGGATAGAACCTTGGATTTTCTGCATGCAAAACAGATGATCTATCACTGAGCTGTGGCCCTTTCCCTAAGTCTGTTTGGAATGCTCTCACAATAATTCTGAGGTTGGAGGTGCAAGGCAGCAAAACTGATTCTTTAAATCTTTAAGGGGTTCATTATTGGTGCTGAAAAAATTAAATCTGTAATTGTTAATCTTCTGGGCATGGACCATACTGCTATGTTCCATACAGTGTTAGGTAGAATTGCCAGCCCACTCCCCTCTCCTCCCCCCAGCAAGATTCTTCTGAGGTTAGGTGCCGCATTTAGGAAGGCCAAGCAAGGGACTCTCCCGTTCCCACTGTTTCAGACCAAATTTGAAGAGGCCTCAAGAGCCCAAACTCACGAGCTATTTATGAACAACTAAACTGTTGTCCTGCCCCGAGCTCAGTGTTGTATGCACATTTCTGTGGTGTGACATAATGCTTTGGTAAGACCTAGGGTCCATTTTTGCTATCATAAACATCAAACATCTTGATTTTTTAAAGCAGGAGTAAGGACTCAAAAGAAACAAGATTAAATGATTAAGGGGGGAATATTATCCAAAAAAGATCCCCTCCTGGGCTCTCATCTAATTTCCATTACCCAAAAAGAAGTAATATTTTGTCCTTGGATCCCATCCAGCAATTTGGTTTGCTCTGTACTAATATATAATTAAAAAGCAAGAGACTAATCACAGCTGCAAAACAAGATGATAAATAGCATATTTGCAAATGTGTGTAACACAATGCAATGAAATGCCAGTTCCCTTCAAAATAAGTCAATGTGCCAGTACTTTGTAGTTGGTCTATCAGCAGCAAGGGAAATGGGGAACTAACAAGTTCATGTGAGAGATCTGGCAAAAGAATTAGTCAATAACTGATGTAGTTAAGGCTCAATGCTAACACCTGTTTTGAGTAGGAGGTAACTAGAGAGGACTGACCTATGCTGTTTCCTTGCTCTCCTTCCATTTTCAGGTCTTGTCCAAAGTGAGGAGATGGGCATTTCCAAAGATTCACATCTCCCTTCTTAGATGGGTGGGGCGGAAGAACAAGTCACTAGTGCTTCCTTTGCTTTTATGTATTGCCAAATAGTAGTGCATCACAAAAAAAGGACTTAAATTTGCATAAACTTTGCATATGCTAATTTATATATACATAATTTCAAGTTTAGAAATAATGACTATATTTTAGATAGAAATACACCTCACGATAGTGCTGGTCAGCCTGCTTTCCAGGTGCTACCTGTTGATGGGCAACTTATACACTTATGTATATTCTTTTTTATGACATTATGGTATTGTTCCACTCCTCCCCAATCTCCGAGCGGTGAAATTTCAGGGGTCCATGCACTCATCCAGGGTTTGGTTGTCTTTGGGAAGAAGGTCAGTGGAGACTGTGGTTTCTTTATGAAATATGGTTTATTTATTTACACACATTCCAGCCTGAGCTTAGGATGGAGGGGTTCAAGGCATCAGCAGTCCAATATCCAGCTTTTCCATCAGTGTTACAGGAGGCATCCTATAACCATGAGACAGAGAGCCAGCCTCTCTGCCTGCCTCCAGTCTCCAGCCATTCTCCAGACAAATCTAAAAACACTCAAATCACAAACCTCTGCTAGCCGCCAGGAGGGGGGAAGGCTCTCCTACAGAGTTTAAAATGACAAAAGGATCTTCCTGGCTCATTCACCAGTTGCTGGGCACCTGAAAGTCCCATTAGCAACCTGGCCACTCTATTTGTTTAACAAAAGAAGCTCATCTGACCAGCAGAGCGAGTTTCTTTCCCCCCAGGCGCAAGTCTCCAAATCAGAGGCTGGAAGGGGACCCACAGGGATCATAAATTCCAACTCCAAACTCACAGCAGTATTTTATGTAAACTGCTTAGGGATTTTGCATATTAAGCAGTATATAAATATTATTAATGAATGAATAATGAATGAATGAACATACTTTTTTTTCATTTGTCTATCAATCTCAAGCTGCAATCCTGCCCCTTCAACTTCACATTTCCTAGGAGGGTCGTAGACCCTCTGTTGGGAGAAGACCGAGCCAAAGTAGGAACTGAGCACGTCTGCCTTTTCTTTGTCATCTATTACCATTTTGCTATTCTCATTGAGTAGCTGAACCACATTTCTTTTCTGTGTCTTTTACTATGGATATACCTGAAGAAAGCTTTTTTGTTGCTTTTGGCATCTCTTGCTAACCTCAACTCATTCTCAGCCTCAGCCTTCCTGACACCATTGCTGCAATTCCAGGATACCTGTCTATATTTCTCCTTTGTAGTCTGGCCTTCCTTCCACTTCCTGTATGTGTCCTTTTTTGTTTTCAGGTCATCTCTAAGCTTTCTGTGAAGCCACATTGGCTTCTTCTGCTATCTTCCCCCTTTTTTCCTTGAAGGAATTATTTGCCATTGCACCTTTAGTATTTCCTCTTTTAGAAACTCCCACCCATCTTGGACTCCTTTTCTCATTAGGGTCACTTGCCATGGAACCTTACTTACCATTGTTCTGAGTTCATTAAAATTGCCTCTCCTGAAGTCCAGGGTAAGCGTATGGCTACTCTCAGCTTTTGCTTCCTTTAAAATAAAGAACTCTAGTATAGCATAGTCACTTCCCCCCAGAGTTCCCGTAACTGCCACTTCATCCACCAAGTCATCTCTGTTGATTAGAATCAAGTCAAGGATAGCTGATCCTCCAGTTGCTTCCTCCACTTTCTGTAGGAGAAAGTTATCTCTAGTACAAGTCAGGAATTTCTTGGAGGGGCCGTGTTTGGCAGTATTTGTCTCCCAACAGATGTCAGGGTAATTGAAATTCCCCATTACTACTATATCATGCCTCCTTGAAACATTGACAATTTGCTTTTCAAAGTTTCATCCTCATCTTCTCCTTGATTGGGTGGTTGGTAGTAGACTCCAACTACCATGTTCCTTTTATTCCTTGCATTTTATTCCTTCTTTGATGTTCCGTTTATTCCTTACTTGATGGCAAAGGATGAAAACAGCCCTAGAAGAATAGAAGGTTCCGGCTCTTCCTTCTTAAGGTCATTTATATTTCAATCATAGTTGGACCAGAATATTCTTCAAATACAGGGCTCCCTCAAAGAGAGGGCAATTCTTTGACAGTTGTTAAAATAGATGACTGTCCTTTGTAAACTACGATACATGGCCACCTTATTTTGCATTGTAAAAGCATTATTATTATTATTTAAATTTATTACCCACTCTTCACCCAAATGTCCCAGGGTGGGTTACAACAGTTCTAAAATACACGATTAAAGACAATGAATGCATATGTATACTCATGCCTTGATAGTATCAACATTAAGAGATGGCTTGTATAAATGAAACAGTAATCAGATACCAAACGTCAGAGACAGAGCTTTCATATTTCTTTACAACTCTCAATACAGGCAAGAAATTTTCATGTTCAGATCTGTGAATAATCAGGTGGCATTCTCAATAAGTTTCAAGTTGCCTTGTATCACCATGCACACAAGATCTTTCAACGTAGGCAATTAAGAGATCAGATGTGAGTCATCAAGTGGCATTACCCAGTGGACACCCATAACTCAGTGGCAGAGAATGCCTCAGGATCCTAAGTTCAAACAGCATCATCCCGATATTTTTTAAAAACAGGAAGAAATGTCTTTCTTTTTACTCAACAGACTTTAGTTTAACAGCAGGATGTATAGACAAAATGAAAGCAGTAATTCAAGAAAGTTCAAGATAATCAGCTATGATACTAAGAGATTATTCACACATGGCTCTCCTAGTGAGGGAATGCATGCATGTATGAAGTCTCTTCTACCACACCTTACAAGACAGAGATCTGGATTTCAGTTCTATCTCCACTAAGGCACTGATCCACCATGCTTCCTTTTGCAGATTTGTATAGCTGCTGTGTGTTACTTGCATTCCATTGTGCCTTTGTTTTATGTGTAAGCCACCTTGAGGTTATTTCATGAGAATCTGATGATAGGAGGGATATGAATTAATAATAACATCTGAAATAAATTGCTCATTGGCCACCACTTCATACTTTTGACTAGAGATTAACACTGTGAAAACAGTCCCAGTTTAGCAGTTATTTATATCTGTTTCTAGTTATTAATACTGTTGCACGCCTCCCCAATCTCTGAGCGGTGAGATTTCAGGGGTCCCTGTGCTCACCCTGGGCTTGGTTTCCTTTGGGAAGAAGGTCAGCAGAGACTGTCTTTATGAAATATGGTTTGTTTATTTACACACATTCCAACCTGAGCTTAGGATGGAGGGGTTCAAGACATGAGCAGTCCAATATCCAGGTTTCCCATTGGTGTTACAGGAGGCATCCTAAAGCCATGGTACAGAGAGACAGCCTCTCTGCCTGCCTCCAGTTCCCAGCCTTTCTCTAGACACTCTGAAAACACTCAAATCATAAACCTCTGCTAGCCGCCAGGAGGGGGGGGAGGCTCTCCTGCAGAGTTTAAATGACAAAAGGATCTTCCTGGCCCATTCACCAGTTGCTGGGCACTTGAAAGACCCATTAGCAAAATTAGCTTAACAAAAGAAACTCCAGCAGAGCCAGCCCCTCACCCCAAGGCACAGGATTCCAAATCAGAAGCTGAAAGGGGACTCACAGGGATCATCCATTCCAACCCCCAAACTCACAACACTACCCCCTTCCCTGAAAAGGTCTGTCCCAGACTTGCAAACAAACAACAGACTAATAGCTTTTCCTACAAAAAAATAACAGGTACAGGTTTGTAAGACATTGAAATATACATCATTAAAAGCATAGTCACATTACAGTCTCATTTCCACACAAGTACAAAACAATCCATTCCTTTACAGCAAGTTTTCAATTAACTGCTCTCTCTTTAGGCTTCCCCTTCTTTCTTGGAGCCCCCAGTTACAGTTCTGCATCCAAACACATCCACAATCTAGCAGACACAGAATAGTAAATCTTAAACATTAAAACCTTATTGCAAAAAACTATCAACATAATTCCTAACAAATCATTAAACAGCTCATATCCCCACAAGCATGCAAAAAGCACAAATCAACAGCATTTCAAAAGGCAATACTAAAACCATCAGAAGAATTCCTACAGCAAATCAGTACACACTCCCATATGCATAACCCCTACCCCCAAATCATGCTGTTGCCCACATGGCCCTTTGTCTTGGGGCTTCATGGAGTTCCTAGTCCAAGCTGATCCCTGCTGCTGCCTGCTGGGTCTTGGGACTCCTCTCCAGGAACAGATTTGTTTCCTCATCAGCACACAGCAGACGGTACCATTTTCTTCACACTCTCTGCTCTGGGAAAAGTCTTTAAGCCAGTCCACTTCATCTCCTGCCCCAAACTCCAAATCAAAGTTCTGCCACAAGTCTTTGTCTGGGGGCATCTTCAGAACTAGCTGGCCTAGCCCACCCAGGTTGGCAGAAAGGAATCTTCTCTGTTCTCCCTCATAATCTCCAGTGTAAATCATGGGCCCAAACAGAGGCAGGTAACCCTCCGAGTGTTTCTTGCCCTCCAAACTCACAGGGTGCTGGGTGCCTTTCACTGCTGCAATTTGCCCAGGGGCTGCACCCATCATAGCAGCTGCATCCCACCCTATAAGACCATTATGGGGTACCCAAGGGGCAAAGTCACTTGGGGATTTTATCTCACCCATCTCTCCAGGCACTGGGAGCTCCTCTTGGACTTGCACTCCCACCTCAGGTTTCTCCTCCTGCACTTTTTCTTGCACAGCCATTTCTCCAGGTGCTGGCAGCTCCTCTTGCACACATGCCTCCAACTTTTCCTCCTGCACTTTCTCTTCCACAGATGGCACACATGGGGTGAAGAAATCCATCAACAGCTGCTCTTCTCCAGTCTCTATCCCACTTTCTTCCAAGGTATCTTCCTCTTCATTTTCCAGCCTGTCCTCCTTAAACACTTGGGGCTTTACCTCCAGCTTTCTGGTGTCTTCCCCCCTGGCAGGCTGCTGGACAATCAAAACTTCTTCCTCCTCTGCTACTGACTGCAACTCCTTACAGTCCAAGCCCATCCACTTTCTGGATCTCTTTAGCCACCCCAGTCTGGGTGCTCTGCAGCTGGACTCCTTGGTCACTCTTCACCCCTTGTAGCAGCTGATCAGGCAGGGCTCTCACCTCCTCACATAGGGTTTCCCTTTCCTCTCTCAAGAAGCTTCCAATCATCTCCACCATTCGTTGCCAGTGCTCCCATTCCTCTTGGCTCTCTCGTTGTCTTTGCTGCCAGTCCCATTGCCTTTGCTGCTGGAACATCAATTTCATCTGTTGCAGGAGGGTTGCTGTTTCTCTCTCCATTCTAACTCAGGCACTCCTTGCTCCCAATGCTTCTTCCAGGAAACTCAATCCCACTTCTAACACCAGTGTTGCATGCCTCCCCAATCTCTGAGCGGTGAGATTTCAGAGGTCCCTGCGCTCGCCCTAGGCTTGGTTTCCTTTGGGAAAAAAGTCAGTGGAGACTGTAGTGTCTATGAAATATGGTTTATTTATTTACACACATTCCAACCTGAGCTTAGGATGGAGGGGTTCAAGGCATCAGCAGTCCAATATCCAGATTTCCCATCGGTGTTACAGGAGGCATCCTAAAGCCATGGTGCAGAGAGACAGCCTCTCTGCTTGCCTCCAGTTCCCAGCCTTTCTCTAGATAACTCTAAAAACACTCAAAGCACAAACCTCTGCTAGCTGCCAGGAGGGGGGGAGGCTGTTTAAATGACAAAAGGATCTTCCTGGCCCATTCACCAGTTGCTGGGCACTTGAAAGACCCATTAGAAAAACTGACCACTCTATTAGCTTAACAAAAGAAACTCCAGCAGAGCCAGCCCGTCACCCCAAGGCACAAGATTCCAAATCAGAGGCTGGAAGGGGACTCACAGGGATCATCCATTCCAACCCCCAAACTCACAACACTATCTAACTTTTTAATAAAAAGTATCATGGTTGGCCAAAACCCAACCACCCAAACTCTGCCCCTTACCCTACACACTTCCTATTTGTAATTCAGTGTTGCTTAATTATTACTTAAAATATGGTAGTAGCAGTAGGAGTAGTGGCGGCCGTCATAGCAGTATTGTTTTTTATGGAATGTGAAATATGTATTGTACTGTATTTTTTTTAAAAAAAAAATTAGGTGGGGGGTAGGGATGAGGGAGAAATTCAAATCAGTTTGCATTTAAAGCCAAATCTGTCAAATTTGCACTTTCCAAAACAATATAAGAACCAAAACACAGCCATTGTTTGAAATTTGCACTTCTCCAAATTTTGCAATGCAGTTCGCCAAACAACCAACGTTTATGAAAATGCATACATCAGGGGAAAGAGTGCATGAACATGAATATATTACTTAAAATAACATACAAAGATGCATTATAATAGAAGAAATTGCTTGAAAAAATGTGAACATTAGTGAAAACTGCAAACACAAATGTATTTATTAGGAGAAATTCCATAAAATGCTGAAGAATTTTCATGAGGATTTTTAAATATATATATATATATCACAAATTGCTGCAGAAGTGTGGTGAAACGAATTTAAGATGGGGGGAAAATTAGAAACTGAGAGAACCGAATTTGACAGATCCTTTCATCCCTACTGGGGGAATACTATAAGGATAGAGCTATTGCTTACCTGTTACCTCCTTGCCCGACTACTTTTTCATGTAGTGACTGCCCACTTAACCTTACTAGCTGTCTTCTCATTTTTGTCTTCCTTCTGGGTTACACCTTGATAGCACGTTCCTCCTGTAAGCCCAGTACTTCACTAGCGGAAAGCATCACCCCTTGGTAAGGGAGCATAATCATTGTACCCTTTTCTCCATTCTGACACCAATAAAATTGATCAACAGATGGAATAAGTGATTTCCGTGAATGATCTGTAAACCTGACAAAGAGAACATTATTATCATACTAATCTTTCCAGAAAGTGGAAGAAACTCTCCCAGAAAATTTAATATGGAGTCTTTCTATAATTATATGTAACAAAAATTCCAGTAAACATGCTTCATATTATGGATCCAGTTCCGTTTAGTATCAAACTCAGTGCATTATTCCTTTGCTTCATTTGTCTTTGTTGAAGGTATCTCCATTAATATTGCAACCACACACATCATATTTGACTGCTTTCATGATTAGTTAATCATTAATAGGCTTTCCATCATAGGCTTCATCTTGCTTAGTATGTGGCTCCCATTTATTTATAGAAATCGGCCGTCATTTGTTACAATAAATACCATTAATTTTTTAAGGATTAACTTTCATTCTAATGAAACATACACTCAACAGTAATCAATCTACAGTAATTGGGGCCAAAGATGTTGTAGGGGTTTTCATATTTAAAAGGCCATCTCTTTTAAAAAGCAACAATGCTGTATCATTTATTATATAATGAAAAGCTAACGAGTCTCATGCTAGAAATGGAGATTTAATTCATAAAGATATAATGGTACTTTTAATAAATTGAGTTCTTGTTTTGAGTTTTCTTAAAATAAATGGCATGCTTTGGGCAAAGAGAAGCATGTTTCTTGGCAAAAAGATTTGCAAACCTACATTGTCATGATGGGTTCAACACATATTTAAGTGACCCTGCAATTTTACTTCTCTTAGCTGCTTTTGTTGTCTCTGACATTTCTGTAGAATCTATAGTGCTCTCTGGGTGGATGATGTGGTCCCCCAGACCCTTCCCTTTTCCTCATATGTGCATTGCTTCATATGAAGAATTCCCTCCAACTAGCCCTCCTTCCCATATGTATGTGCGGAGTTTGCATGCACATTTCTGTGCATAGGACCAGACTGGAGCATTCCCTCAGCTTTGTCATTGATGATGATGATGATGATTTTGATTTATTACCCACCCTTCAACATAAGGTCCCAAGGCATGTCACAACAATTTAAAACACAACATTAAAAACCGTTTAAACCAAATTGCAATCACAATCATATTTATTTATTTTATCTATTTAACAAAATTTATATACTGTTTGAATGTAAAGACCTCAAAAGGCTCAATCCAACTTATTGGAAGCTGTCAGAAGAGGAGCTGGAGAAAGCAGAGCTTGCAGAAGGGGCTGCCACATCCAAATGATGTTCAGGAGCTGCTGAGAGAGGAGAATGCTGGCTGCTCCGGCAGGGCCTAGTGAAAAGAAACTAAATGCATGTTTTGCAGTGTATCGGTTGTTGCGATGGAGGTCTGCAGGACCAAGCTGAATGGGCTCAGGATGTGGTGTAAGTTTCCCTCCCCTTGGTTCCACCCTGACACGTCCCCAGAACACCCCTTTCTCAGGCCTTACGCTGGCTCCAGTTGGGCTGGTCTCAGCTGAGCTGGCTGTGCCCTGGCTATGCCCAGGAAACAGTGGAGCTCTCCGGCTATTCCCAGGAGGGGACTTGTGGCAGAGCCAACACCCTTCCTCCACCACTGCTGCAACACCACATCCTGAAGCTCCTCAGCTCAGTGCATCTACCAGGAGGATTGCACCCTAAGGGGTTTACCAAAAAAAATCAATAAAACAGTTAAAAACATGTAATTAGAACATATTTAAAACAATTTAAACAGCTGCTAACTAAAAAGATTTAAACAAATCAATATCTGTGTGTCTCAATAGGCTTGCCTAAACAAAAAAGTTTTAAGCAGGCTCCAAAAGGCGAAGTCGGTCCTAAAAATGTCAAAGACCAGGTGTCAAAGACCAAGATAAAGATGGAAACTGTATAAGAACATATGAATATAAGTGCTGCATGTAACAGCACTCTCCCATGCTGCTCTTTCCAGCATTAGTCTTTAATCCTCAAAGGAGCTCAGGTGGCATCCATGGGAGGGGAGGATAATACTTTATATTCAGTAATAGGCAAAAAACCTTGCAGTTTAAGAACATACCTATATTTCTATCAAAAAGCAGGGAAATTGGGCAGCTATAGTGAATGCACCAGGGGAGCAGAAGACCTGACCTCCTCTCTGATATATTGTACTGCCCTACAAATGTGTAAAAATGCAAACACAATTTGGGTTGGTCTTTCACAGTCCAGTCCACTTCCTGTGTAGCTTAGAAAAAATTGGTAACGTGCCTCTGAGCATATGGTGAGAAATATCTGTTGGCTATAGATATGCTCTTAAACTGCAAGTTTTTTTGCCTATTAGTGAATTTCTCCGCTTTTTAATCTGAGAGGTAAGAAATGGGATCCTGTGCAAGTTTGCTGAGAATGGATTGATCATTTGCATGCTTATTGAGTTCAGTGGGATTTACTCCCCTGCAATCATGCTTAGGATAGGTAAAACTGACCATGGGGAGGGAGGCCTGGAGTGGGCAGGGGAGGAGGAAAAGGGAAGAGGGAAGGAAGAAGGGAGGAAGAAGAGAGAGGAGAGGCTAAGGAGGAGAAAGGAAGGTTGATCATTTGCATGCTTATTGTGTTCAATGGGATTTAATCCTGTGCAGTCATGCTTATGATAGGTAAAACTGGCCGAGGGGAGGTAGAGAGGACTGGAGAGGGCAGGGGAGGAGGAAGAGGGGAGGGGAGGAGGAAGAGAGAGGAGAGGGGAAGGAGGGGGAAGGCAGGTCTGATCATTTGCATGCTTATTGAGTTCAATGGGATTTACTCCCCTGGAATCATGGCTAGGACAGGTAAAACTGGTCATGGGGGAGGAGGAGAGTAGAGGGAAAGAGAAAGGGGGGAGAGGGGAGGGGGAGGAGGGGATTGGAAGGGGAGAAGGAGGGATGAAGGAAGGGGAAGGGGTGAAAGGGAGGTGATGGGAGGGAAGGTTTGATAATTTGCATACTTATTGAGTGCAATGGGATTTACTCCCATGCAATCATGCTTGAAAATGAAATGTACTGCCTTCAATTCAATTCCAACTTATGGCAACCCTATGAATAGGGTTTTCATGGTAAGCGGTATTCAGAGGTGGTTTACCATTGCCTTCTCCTGAGGCTAAGAGGCAGTGACTGGCCCAAGGTCACCCAGCAAGCTTCATGGCTGTGTGGGGATTCAAACCCTGGTCTCCCAGGTTGTAGTTCTAGGATAGGGGGAGGAGGAGGGGGTGGGCAGAGAGGCCACATCCACACCAGACTTTTATTTCACTTTGGACAGTCATGGCTTCTCCCAAAGAATCCTGGGAAGTGTAGTTAGTGAAGGGTGCTGAGAGTTGCTAGGAGACGCTCTGTTCCCCTCACAGATCTTCAATCAGAGTGGCTGACTGTTAAACCAGTCTGGCCACTCAAGCTCTGTCAGGAGAATAGGAGCCTCCTCTCAGCCCCCTTCACTTCCCCCAGCCCATCATAAACTCAAGTTGGATTGCTCCCAAATACTTTTGTAAAAACAAAAAAACCCACATTTCATTAAATTAATAAACAAATTCTCGTTGGAAGTAGATGTTATGTTCGATGGTTATGGCAGCTCTGACAATAAAAAATATTCTATTCACATACTGGAAGAAAAATTCTGTCTAGGAGAAAAATGTAACCTACTGAATGCTGAAGAATTCGTGGAGATGGGGTGGCCCCTGAACTATGGAACACCCTTCCTGACGAGGTTCGCCTGGCGCCTACATTACTATCCTTTCAGCGCCAAGTGAAAACCTTCCTCTTTGCCCAGGCATTTTAATGTTTTAATGTTTAATATTTTTAACACTCAATATATTAATATTTTAGTATTTGTATTTGATGTTTTAACAGACAGTGATATGATACATCCTTTTGTAACTTGATGACCAGTTGGTTTTTAAATTATATGTGAAGTGTTTTTATTTGATGTACACCGCCCAGAGAGCTTTGCTATGGGCGGTATAAAAGTCGAATTAAATAAATAAATAAATAAATAAATCCAGAAATAATAGTTGCATGATATATTACCTAGAAAGTAGCAGCTTTACTCGCATTTATCTTCCTGAGGTGGCCTATGCTGACTGATTATTATTAATAGATTTGGCATGATATATATGTTTGTTTGTTGGATGATATATTAGCTAGTTATTTAGTAAATTTATACCATTCCACATCAAAACTCTCTGAATAAGTTGTATTGAAATGTACTCACCAACAAATAACAGAGACAAGGAATAAAATATTAACATCCTAGCTAACCTAATCTCAATTAAAGCTCTCTGAAATAATAATAATAATAAAAAGGATTTTCACCTGTGTCCTAAATAGGGATGAGGGAGAAATTCAGTGTTCATCATCATTCACACTTTCTGAAACAATATGTGAACTGAAATTAGGGATGGGGGAGAAATTTGACTCAATTCCCATTTAAAGTCAGATATATCAAATCTGCATTTTCCAAAACAATATGAGAATCGAAACACAGTCATCAATCAAAAATCGCACTTATTTGAATTTTGCAATGCAGTTCTCCAACCAAACGAGGTTTACAAAAATGCATATAATAGGGGAACATGTGCGTAAAATGAATATTACTGAAAATAACATACAAAACTGCATTATATTTGGAGAAATCGCTTGCAAAAATGTGCACATCAGTCAAAACTGCATACAAAAATGAGTTTAGTAGGAGAGATTTGCACTTGAATGTTGAAGCATTTTCATGAGTATTTCTTAAAAATTGCTACTGAACTGAATTTAAAATCGGAAAAATGAGAAATGGAGAGAAACAAAATTGACAGATCTTTCCATCCATAACTGAACTGCAGCTATTCTTCAAAATTCACACTTCTCTGAATTCTGAAATGAGTTCAAAAATGTGTACATTAGGGAAAAGCCTTCATAAAAACCCACACATTATTTATTCATTTATTTCATATATTTATATACTGCTTAATACTAAAACAGTCTCTTACAGAGCAATCCAACTTGTCAGAGGCCAGCGGGAGCAAAGCAGGCAGTGGCGGAAGCTGCCACTCAGAGGCCTCATGGAGAGCAGGATGCTGGTTGTGCCAGCAGAAGGAAAGAAAACACGTTTCCTTTTGTCACCGAATTTCCCGGCATACCAGCTGTGACAGAGGGACATGGGAGGGAGCTGACTGGGAGCTGGATATTGCGTAAGTCCCCCCCGGCCCCTCCTCCAACATGCCCCTGGAACACCCCCTTTTTGTTGGCATGAGGCCTAGTAGTTTTCCATCAAGTCTGAAAGTTTTGAAAGTTAAGAGGAGTTATGTCTTTGCCAGTCTGGGAACGGACAGTGAAGGCCGTTGTTATGGTAACCATCAAGATATAGACTGGGAAAGTTCTAACAGAGTCTGAGATGTTCTTCTTCTGCATCAAGCCTCTGACCTGAGAGGCTGTCTTACTTTTGTTTTTGAAGAGAAATGTGCTGTAGAGCTAGAGGGGGGGGAAACTGCTGAAAAGCCTTAATGTCTTTGAATAAAGACTCTTAACATGCTCTAATGCTCTGAAGAAGTTTCTTGCTCAACTTAACTCCAACGTAATGTATGCTGTTTCACGCAACAACGCACACACGCCAACAGGGGTTATGGGCCCAGATCCACAGCGCATTACACGGGAGTAAGTTGCTGGTCTGAACGGCAGACGGAGTTCCAGAGAGGGCAGCTTGATTGATTGTACCAGACGGAGGTGAGCAACGTGGCTGTAAACCTGTCTAGGGGAGGCTTGCAGATGGAACGGCTGAATGAAAAGAATTATGGCAGCTGGAAGCCGAGGATGCGGGCTTTGCTGATAACAGAGGATTTATGGGACATTGTTGATGGAAACCCCCCGGCGGTACCGACCGCGGCCTGGAAGCGTCGAGACCAGAGGGCGCAGGCGTTTATAATCTTGGCTCTATCGGATTCTCAACTGATGTGTGTGAGAGATGAGCCGTCAGCTAAACAGATGTGGGACGTGTTGCAGGATTTGTCCCAGGAATGGCAGCGGAGGCAGGAGGTGCAGAGAGCCCAGCCGGTGGAAGCTGTCAGAAGCAAGGAGGAGAAATGTGCCGAACCGGAGCAGGCTGCCGAAAGCAGACAGGAAAACAAGTGGGAGCAGCAGCGGCTGAAGTCTTGTTTTGCCTGTGGGGCTCGTGGGCATCTCCGTAAAGATTGTGCAATCAAGCGCAACTCCTGGGACGGAGGCTTGAAGCAGGGCAGTGTGAACTTTGTTTGTAAACAGAAGTCTAAAGACTGGGAACAAATTAACTTTATTCTTGACAGCGGAGCAAGCCATATATTAATTAAAGACAGATGTTTGTTTTACGTTTCAGAAGAAGTGAAAGACTTTGTTTTACTTGCTGATGGATCGCGTAAGAACGTTGAAGCCCGTGGTCTGGTGAAATTTGACAAGCTTGGAATAATGTCAGACTGTTTGTTTGTTCCGGACTTGGCTCATAATATTTTATCAGTTAGAAAACTGGTGAGTTGTAATTATTCAATTTTGTTTCACAAATACCAATGTTTTGTAATGAGGGGAGATCAAGTGTGCATGCAGGGAAGCCTTAATGATTCACAGTTTAAAATGTCCATGGGTGTGAAGTGTGCTGATGCCTTGAGTTCAATGGGGCGGAAAGGGAATGACAGTCAGGGCTGTAAACAGACAGCTGTAAAAGGCATGCCGTCGGTATTCACTGCCCAGATGGAGGAAGTTCACAGAGAACTAGAAGAGCCAGCATCATTTCAAGCAATCAGGCTGATGCCTGAGGCAGAGCAGCACAAATGGCAGCAGGCCATGCAGGAAGAATTACAAGCCATGCAAAAGAATGGCACATGGACATTAGTAAAGTTACCCATGGGTAAAAAGGTCATAGGTTGCAGATGGGTGTTTAAGAAGAAGAAAGCAAGTTCCGGGGAAGTACAGAGGTACAGGGCACGTTTGGTTGCCAAGGGATTCACCCAGCAGCATGGGACAGATTATGATGCTGTTTTCGCCCCGGTTGTGAAACATGAGTCCATTCGTGTGCTGCTGAAGCTGGCAGCGATGCAGAACATGAGTGTAAATCACTACGATATAGGGACGGCATTCCTACATGGTGATTTAAGAGAGGAGATATATATGGAACTGCCTCCGGGTTCTGTGTCAAAGGAATGGTCCGTGTGTAAACTGCATAAATCAATATATGGACTGCGGCAAAGTGCACGCTGCTGGAATGAGAAATTGGACAGAGTGTTGCATGGAATGGGATTCCAAAGATGCAAGGCAGATCCATGTGTGTATATAAAGAGACAGGGGATGAAAACCACGTTCTGTGCAGTTTACGTTGATGACATCATGTATTTTTATCATGAGCAGCAAGAGGAACAAGAATTTAATGAGCAACTGGGCAGGCAAGTGGACACAAAGAATTTGGGGCCTGTCACACACTATTTAGGCACGGATATTGTGCGTGCAGAAGACGGAAGCATAACATTGAGTCAGGAAAGTAAAATAAATCAGATCATAGAAGAATGCAACATGACAGAATGCACTGTTGTGAAGACTCCAATGGTTGTGGCTTTCCAACAGAATGTGCAGGAGACGCCTTGTACAGATCCTGAGAAGTACAGGCGCATAATAGGGAAATTGCAATATTTGGTGAAGGTGTCTCACCCAGACATATGTAATGCAGTCAGTATTTTAAGCCGGAAGGTAGAGCATCCTTCAGAGGCTGACTGGCAAGGGATTAAAAGGATAGTGCGTTATCTGAAAGGCACGAAGACAAAGAGTCTGGTTTTGTCAGAAGCAAAGACAGGAGGTCTTGAATGTTTTGTGGATGCAGATCATGCAGGGGAGCTGAGCAGTCATAAGTCAAACTCTGGCATAGTTGTGATGTGGCACAGGTCATGCATTGACTGGAGCAGCAAGAAACAAAATGTGGTTGCAACATCAAGTGCAGAAGCCAAGTATGTGGCCCTATCACAGGCCTGTAATGAGCTACAATGGTTCGCAATGCTCATGCAGGAGATAGGCATTGATATGCAATTTCCGATTACTGTATATGAAGACAATCAGACCTGCATTAAGATAGCCACATCAGAAGCTCATACCAAGAGAACAAAACATATTAGTGTCAGATACTTTCACGTAAGGAATTGTGTGCAGCAGGGGTTTGTTAACCTAACATTTTGTGACACTAACAACATGGTGGCTGACATAATGACCAAGCCTTTGTGTGAGGAGAAATTTGGCTAACTGGTGACAAGGCTTGGAATGAACCAAGGTTTGAGTGAATAAAGTTTTGAACTGTACTGAGATGTAATTTTGAACTGTACTGAACTGAAAATGTATGATGCAATGTACTGAAATGTATTGCAAGAGGTATTGTAGAAATGTATTACTGTATGAAGATGTATTGTTGAGATTTCTTTGTAATTGACAGACATGATGAGAAAAAGGGGGGCTTGTTGGCATGAGGCCTAGTAGTTTTCCATCAAGTCTGAAAGTTTTGAAAGTTAAGAGGAGTTATGTCTTTGCCAGTCTGGGAACGGACAGTGAAGGCCGTTGTTATGGTAACCATCAAGATATAGACTGGGAAAGTTCTAACAGAGTCTGAGATGTTCTTCTTCTGCATGAAGCCTCTGACCTGAGAGGCTGTCTTACTTTTGTTTTTGAAGAGAAATGTGCTGTAGAGCTAGAGGGGGGGGAAACTGCTGAAAAGCCTTAATGTCTTTGAATAAAGACTCTTAACATGCTCTAATGCTCTGAAGAAGTTTCTTGCTCAACTTAACTCCAACGTAATGTATGCTGTTTCACGCAACAACGCACACACGCCAACACTTTCTAGGCCTGTTGCCAGCTGCCCCCGGCTCTCCTTTCACCAGACTGGGCTTTCCTGGAGGATCCCTGGCTGAGCCGGCTGGATCCATCATATCCAACTCCCCTCAGCCTGGCATAAATAGCAGTTGGATTGTGCCCTAAGCAGTTTACAAAAATAACAAATGATATATAACAAACCATGAAACTGAAAAATGACAGTTCAATATAATACCAAGCTACAATACAATATAACCCACCCACCCCCGCCAAGCAAAAACATAGGAGCACATTTTGAAAACATTTTAAGAGCCAGGGATCCCTCCTGTCTTCATCCTTCTTGCCAATTCAAATCCTGACTCACAGTATGCAACTTCCACTAACACATACACATTCCATGTACACATTAGCCATTCCACTAACACATACACATCACACCCAAATTCTGTCTTACATGTACACAAGTCATAAGGTATCTGCTACAGGAATACCTCAGTTAAAGTTCCTGGACATGACTTCATTAACAGAAGCGTTGGTACCAGAGGTAGGAATAACATGGAAATAATAGGGATAGGTTCTTACACCACAAAAAATAAGAGCAATTCAACATATTTCAGCACGCTTTTTATTCAAAACTAACAATACGCATGTCTGAAATGAAACAACCAGGTCTGGTAAGCCTTGCATACAGACCACTTGAAGACTTCTTCCAAAATGCATCCAGGGATGCCTACCTTGCCTTTTTCTTTTATCATGTAGCGTCTTGCTATAGCAATGTAAAGCATTGAGCACAGTTCTCTTCTCCATACACTCGAGCAGGTAGGCAAGAGGCAGCCATCACCACCATCCTGTGACCTCTCTCTCTCTCTCTCTCTCTCTCTGCCATCCTCCCTTACACTTGAGCAGATATGTCTGCAATAAACAGTGCTTCCAGGGTACCCGCCACCTGACAAGGAGCGCCATTCCAGTCATATGTGAGAGAGCTGCCTGCAGCATCCGCAATCCAGTAGACAAGGAGCCACATTCTGGCTATGTCACACTGTGTGTCTCCCCACCCACCCCCACCCCCACCTCCAAAAGCCTTTGTTAAAAGGAGCTTCTTTCCTAGAGGATTTGTTAACTGAAGTATTACTGTGTTCATCCCATTCTACTCCCTCACATTACGAACAGCCAAAACACCCAATCACTCCATGTTCTCCCACTCAATCACCAATTGTTCCTTCCACTCTCAGAAATGTACTGCAAGAACACCAGGAGACAATGAAACCATTCACTACCAGAAACATATAAAATATCAAAATAAATTCCCTCCCAACAGTCACACAGATGTACTAGTGTTTTAGACAGTAGATTGGCTCTCACTCACATTACTATCTCTCACCCAATACACCATCCAAGGATGGATGGAGCTGCGCACATCCCTCTTTGGTACTCTCACCAAGGAGTGCCCTCGGAAATCTCAACCTACACAAAAGGCATTTCACAAAAAATAACCCTCAGCACAACCTTGTGGGTGCTATGTAGGGTGCCTGCCAGCAGCACTCTGCCATACCTTCTTTTAAAGCTCTGTGGCTGGCTGGCAATCATCAGGTATTAGTGAAACTAATGTACAAAAATACATTATATTATATTATATTATATTATATTATATTATATTATATTATATTATATTATATTATATTATATTATTTATTGAAGTTCTATCTGCCCTTCCTCCCAAAGGAGCCCAGGGCAGCAAACATAAAAACCAAACAATTTAACAAGGAAAAAAAGGAGTTATTATTATTATTTATTACATTTGAATACCGCCCCATAACAAAGCTCTCTGGGCGGTTTACAACAATTAAAACATTAAAAACAAATATACAAATATACAAATTTAAAAACACTTAAAAAAAAACAATTTAAAAACACATGCTAAAATGCCTGGGAGAAGAGGAAAGTCTTGACCTGGTGCCGAAAAGATAACAGTGTTGGTGCCAGGCGCACCTCGTCAGGAAGATCATTCCACAATTTGGGGGCCACCAATGAGAAGGCCCTCTCCCTTGTTGCCAGACTCCAAGCTTCCCTCGGAGTAGGCACCCGGAGGAGGGCCTTGGATGCCGAGTGTAGTGTACGGGTGGGTTCGTATTGGAAGAGGCGTTCCATCAGGTATTGTGGTCCCAAGCCATGTAAGGCTTTATAGGTTAAAACCAGCACCTTGAATCGAGCTCGGAAACATACAGGCAGCCAATGCAAGCGGGCTAGAATTGATGTTATATGTTCAAACCGTCTGGTCCCTGTTACCAATCTGGCCGCTGCATTTTGCACAAGCTGCAGTTTCCGAACCATCTTCAAAGGCAGCCCCACGTAGAGTGCATTGCAGTAATATAACCTGGAGGTTACCAGAGCATGGACAACTGAAGACAGGCTATCCCTGTCCAGATAGTGGTGTAGCTGGGCCACCAACCGAAGCTGGTAGAAGGCACTCCGTGCCACCAAGGCTACCTGAGCCTCAAGTGACAGAGAAGGTTCTAGGAGAACCCCTAAGCTACGAACCTGCTTCTTCAGGGGGAGTGCAACCCTCGTCTTATTAGCCCTCGTCCAGTCCATTGTCGCAGCCAGGCACCGGTTCAGCACATTGACAGCCTCACCTGATGAAGATGAAAAGGAGAAACAGCTGCATGTCATCAGCATACTGATGGCAGTGCACTCCAAAGCTCCGGATGACCGCACACAACGATTTCATGTAGATGTTGAACAGCATGGGGGACAGAACTGAGCTGAAAGTAGTTTAAAATAACAATTAAAACATTTCAATACAATTGCAATTAAAAACATTCTAAAACACGGTTAAAACATTCTAAAAACAATTAAAATATTCTAAAAACACCGTTAAAAACACTGTTCCACCAGTGATCTTCGAGTTGCAGGAGCAGTCTGCATCACCTATCAAATGCCTGGGTAAACAAATGTTTTCAAATTCTTCCTGAAAGTTAATAGTAATGGAGACAGACACACCTCTCTGGGGAAGGCATTTCACAGTGGGGAGCCACCACTGAAAAGGCCTTGTCACAGGATAGTACCAACTGGGCAGCGCTCTGTGATGGCACCACCAACAAGGCCTCACCTGCCAATTGTAGGATCCAAGATGATTGATACTGGGGAAAACAGATTGCAAACAAAGGTTTATTAGGCAAAAAAGTATATATTAAGAGAAATGTACACTAAAATACAGACAATATTTTTCTGAGGACTTCTTTTTTTTTGCAAGCTGGTGAGGGAATGTGGCAAAATAAGAAACTGAGGAAATTGACAGATTTGTCATCCCTAAGCCTAAAAGCCAGTAGGAAGGGTACCAACTGACCCACCCTGATAGACTTTTCCATAGCAGGGCCACCCAGAATCATTAGAGCCCTATGTATTGCACAGATTTTTCCAATTGAAGTTTGATAAGAAAAAAACCACCAGGCTATACATTTTAAAATAAAAACTTTACATCATAATAAAATTATACCATCATGAGAAAACAATACCAACACAAAAGATGCAGAAATATCGCCAGTAGAAGCAGTGCTTATTTTAAATGCACAGCTCAGTTTAGGTTGTTTTATGTTTTTTACCCAGCTTCATATTGAATTTACTGTTGTAATTAGATTGTTTTGGGCTTCATTGCAACTTTGTACTCTGATTAGAGGGCTGTGTGCTTGCAGAGACTGACAGTGCAACCCCACACATTTCTACTCAGAAGTAAGTCCCATTAAGTTCAATGGGACTTACTCCCAGGTAAGTATATAGGATTGCAGCCTAAATCAAAGAGAAAAAACTTCAAAAAGAAACTCTTTCCAAGCTGTGAAGCTGTTGGATGTTACACAGCTCCATTTTTAAGTACCTTGGTAACTGAGCAGAATTCCAGATATAGCCCTAAGGGCTTGTATAAAAATACCCCATGTCAACCTTGGATTTCACAGGTTTTTCAGGGGACAGAAATGGTAGCAACATACTCCGGAAACTTTTCAAAGGGCAGTAATAGAAGAGATAGCAGGGAGCAGGAACAAGGTCTTAGATGTCATCCAGCAATGTTTTCTTTGAGCTTCAAGTGACAGTTCCTTCCCTTCTAGTTTGATTGACTTTTCCCCCAATGGATTTTAGGCAAGTCTCTGCATTTCTTTCTAACTTCCACCATATGCTACATCCTTACAAAACCATTTCCTCAGATGATCACACTTTTCTTTCCCTGCCACAGGCAGCAGCAGTTGCTTAGTCACTGCTCTCACCAAGGGTGCTTCGCTCCTCCTCGCCCCTCCCGGAGACCATCAGTTCCAACTGCCCTGTGAGGAAGAGAACAAGCTGCTGTCATCAAGAATTGCTACCATCTCCTTTCGCTGCCACTCTCACCAGCAGAGCTGGCTACTTCTTCTCCCTTCACATAGATTTTTGGAATCAACTGCCCAATGAGGAAGAACAGTGGGACCATCTGCTCTGGGGGTGAGGATATCAAATAAAAAATGGGCAGGTACTGTCGCCCTGCCTAAGTTTCAGATGCCTGGTTAAAACAGTTTTAATTTGGGAGGACTTTGCACCATGAATGCTGTTCTGATGCTTTCATCTCTGATGCTTTAATTTCTGTTTCAAATGTATATTGTATGTTTTTATTTTGTGAGCCACTTTGGGATCCAGACATGTTTTATCCTATTTTTATCTTGCTCACTGCTTGGATGGCCTCTGGCTACGAAGAGACCTATAAATCTATTCAATAAATAAATAAGTGTGGTGTAATCTTTAAATAAATAAATAATAGCCCCCTGGGCAGGAGTCACAAGAAGCTGACAAGAGTCCAGCTAGGCTGCACCCTGTAAAGTCAACAACTTCCACCTGCATTACATTCACTTAGGGCATCTAGCTGTTTTTCAGGGCCTGGGGTCTGACCTCAATTTCCATCTGAGTTGGTTAGTTTAAGAACTTTGTAACATCAAGAATTTTGAGCCTGAGTTTGCTGGTTTTCATCTTGCCTTGCCATCCTTTTTTTCTCCTTTTGTGCCCCCCCCTTTTTTTTAAGATTGCAAGCCTGAGGGTAGGGACTTTGTTGTTTTAATTGATCTGTAAGCCATTTTGGGAGCCTTTCTGGCTGAGCAGTAAAGTGCTCTAAGTTAACAAAATAAATTACTGTGTGTGTGTTTCTGATACAGTAATGCACTGATCACATCAGTGGCCTACATGTAAGAGTATTTGTGAGACAGCTGTAGTAACTCTGAGATGAACTGGTACATTTGGAGAGATGCTGAGAAGGTGGCGTCAAATGTTCACCATATGGTGGGCTGGGTGAACAGTAGTGGGTTTGATGGGTGCTTAGAGAGGCACAAAACACAGCTTATCTAGTCCAACCCTCTACCAAAAGTAGGAATCTTACCTGTCCATAATAAAGGATTAAGATGGGGCCCAGAAGAAAACGTTGTGGTGTATTCCTGGCCTGTGACAGTAGTATTGCAGAACCTAACACAAGACAGATATTGGAGCAGATGGTTCTGAGTGTCCTTCAGGATCTATTATTCTCTAATTGGCATGAGTTTCCCCACCCATTCAGGAAGAAATTATTTTTTTACTTTTATTTTGCCAGGGCTCTGATCTAATGTCATTGTCTACCTGATCTGACACCTTTCACTGCTAACTTGGGGTAAAAGTCATGAAACCTATGGCTGACTCTGGCATTACTTCACTGAATCAGTTCTAGCACAATTTCTTTCCTTCAAAGAGGAATACATGTGGAAACTATGACATAATGGAAAATCCACATGGACAGGAAGAAACATCAACAGAGAGTCTTACTGTTCCTAATGGATATAACTGGGGGTGGGGTTCAACTCAATGGAATGTTTTCCCTGCACACCTCCACATGTTTGTCTGCGGAACAAATATATTTTCAACATAGCAGCCAGACAAGCACTGTCTCTTTCATCCCCAAATTGCCATACAAAGGCATGAATAGACTGCAGCACAGAGCTGTGACAGGGAAAGGGATGGCTTTGATTTGATGATCTGAGGTTTACCACATTATCTGACATGCCCCATTGGATAGGTCTGAAATAAGATGCTGCCATGTTGCCATGAAGGCTGCCAAAGCAGCTTTTTCCCAGTTATATTTGCTAGAGTAGAAATATTTAAAGCTATGCCAAAATATTTTTGATGTCGTTTCCCCCAATGCAAATACATACATTCACTTTTCTACTACAGGCAAAAGACAGTTGAGCAAGACAGGTCAGAAGTAGCCAAAAGACAAGTAAAGAGAAGAAGAAAGATGCTACTGCAGTCATATGAACCCCAAATTCTCAATAATCACACTTCAGAATGCATTTATTATGGATTGCATGATATTCGACTTCATCTAGGCAAGGGATGGGGAGCTATTTTCAGCTCAAAGGCCACATTCCCTTCTGGGCCACCTTCCATGTAACACATGCTGTTGGTAGACAGGGCCAGAGGCAAAAGTGGGCAGAGCAACTAATGTGAATTTTACTTTTCTAGAGTAGGCAAAAGCATTCAAGGAGAGTGCAGAACAGAAGCAGTGAGGCTGTGGCCTGGAGGGTGGGGTGTGGCTTGAGAAAGTCTAGGGGAAGAGATGGAGAAACCTGTTGTTGTTATGTGCCCAAGTCAACTGCGACTTATGGCGACCCTATGAATCAGTGACCTACAAGAGCATCTGTCATGAACCAGATCTTGTAAGTTCAGGTCTGTGGCTTCCTTTATGGAATCAATCTCTTGTTTGGCCTTCCTTTTTTTCTACTCCCTTCTGTTTTTCCCAGCATTATTATCATTTCTAATGAATCATGTCTTCTCATGATGTGTCCAAAGTATGATAACCTCAGCTTCATCATTTTAGCTTCTAGTGATAGTTCTGGTTTAATTTGTTCTAACACCCAATTATTTGTCTTTTTGGCAGTCCATGGTATGCACAAAGCTCTCCTCCAACACCACATTTCAAATGAGTTGATTTTTCTCTTATCCACTTTTTTCACTCTCCAACTTTCACATCCATACATAGAGATTGGGAATACCATGGTCTGAATGATCCTGACTTTAGTGTTCAGTGATACATCTTTGCATTTGAGGACCTTTTCTAGTTCTCTCACAGCTGCCCTTCCCAGTCCTAGCCTTCTTCTGGTTTCTTGACTACTGTCTCCATTTTGGTTAATGACTGTGCCGAGGTATTGATAATCCTTGACAAGTTCAATGTCCTCATTGTCAACTGTAAAGTTACATAAATCTTCTGTTGTCGTTAGTCTTTTTGACTTTCAGCTGTAGTCCTGCTTTTGTGCTTTCCTCTTTAACTTTCATCAGCATTCATTTCAAATCATTACTGGTTTCTGCCAGTAGTATGGCATCGTCTGCATGTCTTAAATTATTGATATTTCTCCCTCCAATTTTCACACCTCCTTCATCTTGGTCCAATCCTGCTTTCCGTATGATCTGTGTATAGATTAAATAAATAGGGTGATAAAATACACCCCTGTCTCACACCGTTTCCGATGGGGAACCAATTGGTTTCTCCATATTCTGTCCTTACAGTAGCCTCTTGTGCAGTGTATATGTTGTGCATGAGGACAATCAGATGAAACACAGGGTGATTTCCTTCTGAAATTCCTTGGTCTGTTCCATTATCCAATGTATGTTTGCGATATGATCTCTGGTGCCTCTTTCCTTTCTAAATCCAGCTTGGACGTCTGGCATTTCTTGCTCCATATGTGGTAAGAGCCTTTGTTGTAGAATCTTGAGCATTACTTGCATGGGATATTAAGGCAATAGTTCGATAATTACTGTATTCCCTGGGATCCCCTTTCTTTGGAATTGGGATGTATATGGAACGCTTCCAGTCTGTGGGCCATTATTTTGTTTTCCATATTTCTTGACCGATTGTTGTCAAAATTTGGACAGATTCAGTCTCAGCAGCTTGTAGCAACTCTATTGGTATGCCATCTATTCCTGGTGATTTGTTTCTTCCAAGTATTTTAAGTATTCACCTCACATTCTAAAATTTCTGGTTCTTCATCATACGGTTCTTCCGTGAATGAATCTGTCATCCTGGCATCTCTTTTATAGAGTTCTTCAGTGTATTGCTAAGGTTCCCCATCCCTGGTCTAGATCATTTGCTTTCAGTTGGGGGCAACTACCTAAGGGGGAGTTGTTCCAGGCCACAACTACTATTTTGTCCCCAGAAAGAAAGGATAAAACAGAAAGATAGGAGGAAACTAAGAGAGTTAAGCAGGAAGAGACGGGGTAAGCTTAGATTAGGATGGTGAACCCAGGGATCAGAGCCACCAAGACATTTCAAATGGTCCACCAACCCAATTAAAATTAATACCTTCCAAAACACTCCTGTTTCTGACTTTCCAAAAGTTCCTCTTCCTCTTCCATGGCACCACTGCTAGGTTGGAGGTGCTTCTTCCTGTTTCCTGAACTCCTCTGACCCTCTAGCATGCAAGAAGTAAACATGGCACCTCTGCAAGGGCAGAAAGAGGCACCTTCGGCAGTGCTGTGTGGTGATGAGTGGACGTGCTGCTTTTTATTCTTCACAAATCATTCCGTGAAGAGCAAAAACAACCACAACCAGCGTTTTTCTCCACCATGCCTCCCAATCATAGTACTGTGGGGAGTGCTGCCGTTTAATTCCTACAAATCATTCTGAGAAGAATAAAAAACTGTATTTGTACACCACTACCCCATGTTATAGTGGGGAGGGCTGGACATAACAAGAACTGAAGGCACCTTCCCTTGCTTTTGCAACATAAAAACAGGGTAAACTGCTGCCAAATTTGTTCAATCCTAAGTCCTGCTCTGTGCTTCTGGAAGGGGTGAGGCTGTAGTAGACATCATAGGCCTCTATCAGTCTCTGCTGGCAGAAGGGGCTTTACCACTGAAGAGGCCTCCATTGCACTCTGGAAAGCGTACCGTAAGCAGAAGGTCTTAAAATGGCATTTCTGGGACAGGGCAGAGCTGGCTGGCCAACAGTTTGCTGGATCCTAAGCTGGTCCAGTGCCTGGAGAGGGGCCCAGTCCAGGACTGTCTGCTGTGCCATCCAGGAGCTGGCACAGCAAAATATTGGATTTTACTGTCCCCCACTTTCTGGCCTGGGCAGTGCAAGTAGGGCTTTAGAAGTAGCAATGGCTCCGCCGCCCTGCTTGATCCCACGCTCCCGGCCCAGAGATAGGATTGCTCCCACCAATATCGCTGTGATGTCCATCCTTAATGTCCAAGTTAAATGTTCTCGTTGTCAACTTCAAAGTTGCATAAACCTTGTGTTGTCATTACTTTAGTCTTCTTGACGTTCAACTGTAGTCCTGCTTTTGTGCTTTCCTCTTTAACTTTCATCAGCATTCATTTCAAATCATTACTGGTTTCTGCCAGTAGTATGGCATCGTCTGCATATCTTAAATTATTGATATTTCTCCCTCCAATTTTCACACCTCCTTCATCTTGGTCCAATCCTGCTTTTCATATGATATTGTAATGCCAAATGCCTAGCCCTTGCCAAGCACAACACAAATAAGTTCAAGATTTCAAAGGGATAATGAACACTGCTAGTGGTGAAGAGGTTAAAGGTTTATTAGAGCAGCATTTACAAGCAGCTAAAATAAAACTAAATAGCTAGCAGGTCTCTGTCTTCCCCCACCACCCATCTTACGCTCCTCACTGGCTGGAAACCTCCCAACAGCACAATGAGAATTCTTTCCTGGGAAGGGTTGAGTCTTCTTCCTTCTTATTGATGGTACTTTGAGGCTGTGTCGGCCCCCTGGAGACTTAATCTCCCTGATCTAGGGGTCCTGTATGTATCCCAAACAAAAACCCTGGGAGGGGCACATTACACCTATTAGATCATTATCTTCCCATCATCCAGGTAGCTGGTTTAATCATCAGGTGATCTCTCCTGATTCTGCACGTGGTACAGCTTTGGCCTGAGAACACAGCTGCACCCCCAACTCAGTGGCTTGTTTTGATTATCAGGCTACTTGTTTACATTAGCCAAGTGAGAACATGCATAAGCCAATTAGCTCACCATCCCTTCAAAGCTTGAGAAAGCTATAAACAATCCCATCTTACAGAGCAGAAGCATGAGACAAGCTGCATTGTTTTGGTTACTTGAACAACTTTCCCAAATACTGTTTCTGAATACAGAGTTGAAACTTCTTTTTCAGCTTCTTCTAAATAATATCACAAAGTCTGTGCTTTGAGCTCTCTAAATTTCAATACATTGCAATTACAGTGTGCAAAGCAATCAGCACCCCAATATATCAGGGGTATGAAGCATGAATTAAGGACACAGGGAAATGGGGCATGCCATACTATCTCCTCAGCCCTCACATCGAGATGACTTCTGGCAATTAGCACTACAGATATGTTCTGTAGGGTGATAAAATACACCTTTGTCTCACACCCTTTCCAATTGGGAACCAAACAGTTTCTCCATATTCTGTACTTACAGTAGCCTCTTGGCCTGAGAAACATAAGCGTCAATACATCCTTTCTGTACATGAAGTTCTATTGATAACATTATCCAAAATGGAGAGGCTGTCTGTAAATCCGCTACATGTGTATGAAATCTCTTTTATGTGCTTGACAGTGCTATAATTTCCCTGAAACCCAAAAGCAGGACCTGAGCGCAACAACCCACTCTTTCCACTTGGGATTCCCAGAAACTTTTCATATAAAGCTGCCCTTTACACATGAGTGAAACGTGGGTGAAGGGTTGGTGGTGGCAGTTGTGCACATCAGCAGCAGCAGGGAGTGGGGCTGACCTACACGGCCTTCAACCCAGGCACACAGTCTTTCAACATAAGGAGGGCATGAACCCCCATAATGTGTTCCTCCCCTTATCCCCACATTTGCCAGGCAAGAATCATGTTTTTCCCCAAGCCCCCCCTCTCTCTCAAGTTTCCAACCCACCCTTCCTGCAAAAAGAGCCCAGAGTGGCAAGCAATTAAGCAGTAAAACAATATCAAAACAATAAAACAATATAAAATTTTTTGATATCAAACAATATCAAAAAATATTCAGAACACTTAAAAACTAGAAAAAGTTCTAAATGGAATTTCACAAAGTCACATACTCTCACAGCAAATAATTTTGAGGTTGCCAGCAATCAAATATTTGGATGAACAGGAATGTTTTTAATTTCCTCCTGAATGTTAATAACAAAGGAAATATATGCATCTCGCAGGGAGGGCATTCTAGAAATGGAACCATCACCAAGAAGGCCTGGTCACAGAGTCAATGCCAACCAGGAAGCACCCAGTGGCGTTACCACCAACAGAACCTCCTCTGCTGGTCATAGCACCCAAGTTCGTAGTTCAAGTGTTACATATTATCACCAGCTCATGGAGATAAGCTGGCCTGGGATGCTTCCATTTGTTTTAACTTTGCAGACTATTATCAGACATGTATGGATACATTTGATGCTTTGCATGAAATATTGAACCTTCATTTGAGTGAGATCATGCAGCTTTAATTGCTGTAAACCGCCCAGAGAGCTTCGGCTATAGGGCGGTATATAAATGTAATAAATAAATAAATAAGGCTTAGAATCTTCTTCTTACTTACCTCATGTTTGCCCTGTAGCAGGGGTTGTGCTCAGCTATGGTCCTCCAGAAGTTGTACTACAACTCCCATTATCCCTTGACTATTGGCCTTGCTGGTTGGGGCTGATGGGAGTTGGAGGGCCAGAGATTAGCCAATCCTGCTGTATATTTATTTATTAAGTTTGTATCTTACCCTTCCTCCCAGAAGGAGCCCAGGGTAGCAAACAAAAACACTCAGAGCACTTTAAAACATCTTAAAAACAAAAGACTTTAAAACATATTAAAACAAAATATCTTTAAAAACATATTAAAACAAAATATCATAAAAACATCCTTTTAAAAACAACTTTCAAAACATATTTAAAAAGGAATTCCAGGACAGTTGCAGACTGGGATAAGATCTCTACTTAAAAGGCTTGTTGAAAGAGGAAGGTCTTCAGTAGGCACAGAAAAGATGAGGGCCTCCTGCAGATACCATCTTATCAGGAGGTCTGTTCCGCACATCATAGGAAAAGGATCTTTAGTGTAATGACACCTACCCTTTGGAATACAATCCCCTTAAATATTAGACAGGCACCATCTCTGTTATCTTTTGTGCACCTGCTGAAGACCTTCCTCTTTCAACAAGCCTTTTAAGTAGAGACCTTATCCCAGTCTGCGTCTGTGTTGGAATTGCTTTTCAATATGTTTTTAAAGCTTAATTTAAAAAAATGTTTTTAAAGCTTTTTTTAAAAAAGATGTTTTTAAAGATGTTTTGTTTAAATGTTTTAAGGTTGTTTTGTTGTAATATATATATTAATTTTTTATTTTCATTTTCAGAAAATACAGAGAACAACTATAACATATCCCCATTCTCCCCTCCTAGGCGACCCCACTTAATTATATAAGAAAACCATATGATAGCTGTCTTATATAAAAGAGAATCAAATATAAAATTCCATCAAGCCAACCATAGTCTGGTAAAGGGTTTGGGTACTTGGCAACTATTTTCCTCTTTAGATGTAAATTCAATAAAAGACATCCATTAGTCTGTGAGGGTGTCTTTCTTCTTAGTGCTTGTTGCTAATTTCAGATTTTGTGTCAGATTTTGCCAGCAGGGCAAATTTCCATAGTTTTCTGTACCATTGGTCCAATGACAGCCCACCTAGATTTTTCCAGCATCGAGCAATCAAATGGTGAGTAGCTATCAATGTAAATTCTATTAATTTTTTGTAGTCAATCTGAATTCTTATTAATAAAAAGATTTAACAAGTTCCGGTGTGAGTTGCACTGTTTGTCTCGTTATTTTACTTATTTATCTTTGCACAACCTCCCAAAATTTCTGAACATTTCCACAATCCCACCACATGTGACTGGAGGATCCAAAAGCCCCACAGCCTCCCCAACATAATCTAGATGATAATCCTGAAATTTTTGCTATTTTAATTGGGGTCATGTACCATCTGTGTATAATTTTAAGTGCCATTTCCCTTACTTAATTAGATGCTGTTGAATATGGAAATTTGCCTCAGATGATTTCCCAGTATTCCTCATCTGTTTGCACTTTCAAATCATCCTCCCAATACTTTTTCAAGGCTACATTGTCTCCCATATCCTTGCTTAATAATAAAGAGTAAATTGTGGAGCCTAAGCCTCTATCATTGCTTTTCATGTTCATAATCTTTCTCCCATTGTTAATTTCTGGGTTCCCTGCATTTTTATATGAGGCTTACATATAAAGGAACTCAACTGATACCAGACTAGCCAGGGGACTCCTTTTTCCCATAATTTGTTTCTCCAAATATCTCTAGGGAGTGGGTTGGGGCCATTATAAAAATCCCAAAGTAGAAACATATCCAGGCTTATAAACAATGAATCATCTACTAACCTATCCAGTCTGTAGAAGTCAAGGTGTTTGCTTATTGGAATCAGTGGGGATAGTCCAAGTAAAAAAAATTCTTTTCTATATTTCCAGACTTCAAAAACCAATAACATCGTGGACCTATGTTTTTTACTAGCTGTTTTGGTTTCTTTTTTTATATATGGGATACCCTTACTGTTTTGTTGACCAAGTAGATGTACCTCAATTTGTACCCAGCGCTTTTCAATTTTAACATCCATAAATGAAATAATGTGTCTAATTTGAAAAGCTTCATAATATAATCACAAATTGGGTACTCCACATCCCCCCTCTTTAGCCCCCCTATATCTAATATTTTTAGCTAACCTGTGATGCTTTGAATTGTATATGAATGTCTCCAGCTTGTTTTGCCACATTTGTGTCGCCAAGAAACCATTATTGGTAACACATAAAAAGGACAGGTGAATCTAGCACCATCATTTTTATTAGTGCAGTTCTACTAGAAAGACCCATATTCAACTTAGACCATTTTTAAAGGACTGCTGCTGCTTTTTTCCCCATATTGGTGTATAATCAAAGTGAAATAATTTCTTCTGATTTTTAGAAACTTGGACTCCCAGATATCTAAATTTAGAACAAACTAATGGGATTCCTAGGGTTTTTGAGATATTCAGTTGTGCATTAGGGGAATATTAAGACAGAGAAGATCTGATTTCATAAAGTTAATGGTGAGGCCAGAAACCATTCCAAATTGTCTAAGTTCCTCTTTCAGCTGTAACAGTGCATTTTCTGGATCTGATAACGTCAATAGTAGATCATCAGCATATAAACTGAGCAAATTTTTTGTTTAGCGCACCTTCACTCCTTGTATGGCTACATTGGTTCTCAATCTATCCACTAAAAATTCCATAACTAAAGGGAACAGAAGGGGGGGATAATGGGCAGCCCTGCTTAGTTCCAGCATTTAATACTAAATTCCTCATTGCTGTGCCATTAAATAAAATATTTTGTTGTGGATTGTGCATATATTGATCTTAATACTGATATAAATTTAGGGCCAAAATGATAAGTTTCCAATGCTTGCATTAAAAATTGCCAATTAACTTTAGCTTTATAAATATCCAATGAAAGAATGGCTTAGAGGGGAGTGATGCAATTGACTGGACTTAATTATGCTGAACAACCTTATTGGGTTCGCTATGAACCTACCTGGAATGAATCCATATTGATCAGGGTGGACTAATGTAGTGATTGCTAATTTTAACCTATTCACCAAAACTGTTGTGAAAATTTTGTAATCTGTGTTTAGTAATGAAATTGGCTGATACGAATCTGGAGATGAAGGATTTTTGCCTGGTTTCAATAATAGAACAATATGTGAGGCCTTCCAAGTAGGAGGCAATCGAACCCCTGTTAAGATAGAATTAAATAGAAGTAATAAATGGAACACTAATGAATTTTTATATATCTTATAAAAAATTCCTGTGAACCCATCAGGCCCTGGAGCTTTATTAGGTTTCAGTGATTTAATTGCATCTAGGATTTCTTCAACCATGATGGGATTTTCCAATATTTCTTGTTCTTGCCTGGATAGCCTGGAGATAGTTAAGTTGGTAATTTTGGACGCTTTTGTTCATGCTTATATAACTGTTCAGAAAAATTAGCAAGAACCTCCCCTATCTCTAGAATATCATTTACTAGGGAAGAGGTGCCATTCCCTGTATGCAAAGTCCGGATCAGATTTTGTCTTCTGTTTGCTAATAGTTTAGAGCCTTTTCCATCAAATTCATAATACCATTGTTTTACATATAACATTTACCATGGTATCATCTATATCGGCCAAGTTTAATTCTGTCCTTTTTTGTTCCGTTTTCTCCTTATTTTGGCAGATCCTGTTTTTTTATATTCCTGCATTAATTTTGCCAATTCATTTTCTAGAGCTTCTAAATACTTCTTTTTGACCTTTTTTGGTGAGACCATTCGCTAATATATATTCCTCTTACCACCGATTTCATTGCCTCCCATTTTCTCTCATATTTCCTCATTTGCATTATCTGTAAAGTAGTTAGTGAGACCCTCTCTTATTTTCTCCCTACTATGCTTAGAAGCAAACAAATTTGGGTTAAGCCTCCAATTATAGCTCCTCTTGGCAGAAATTTGCTGTTTCAATAGACTGACAGGAGCATGGTCCGTGACTTTTAGTTCACCGATTTGTGCATCTATAATTTGGGGCCATACAGATTCAGATAGAAATATGGTATCCAACTGTGAAAAAGAACAATGTACTCTGGAAAAGAATGAGTGACTAAAATCCTCTGGATATAATTCTGACCACACCTCTTTCAATCCTCTTTTATGTATACTGTTTAAAAGTTTTTTTGCTTGCATCTTTTTTTAGTAATAATCCCTCGTCCAGGCAATCCTTGCAAATTAATATTGGTATCTCCTCCCCTAGTTACACTGTGTTTCGTAAATTTATATAATTTATTCAATATGTAAAAGAAATTTAATTGTATAATATTAGAGGCATAAAAAGTAACAAATGTAAGTAATCCTAATCTGGCCAATTTCCCTTCTACAAAGAGGAATCTTCCTTGTTTATCTATAAAACTTCTTATAGGTTCAAAATCTAGATCATCCCTAATTAACAGTGCTACTCCTCTTGCCTTATTTGACCCTTTTGCTAAAACTTTATGCTTCCGTATGTTATTGTTTAAGAGTCCATCAGTTAGTTTAGCACCATGAGTTTCCTGTAAAATTAAGATCTTGGGTTGCAGATTTTTAACCAATTTGTACATCCCATTTCTCTTTATTGCAGAACCCAACCCCTTTATGTTTAGTGTAACAACCCTCAGACCAGTATTTATATTCACTATTAGGCAAAAAAAACCTTGCCGTGTAAGAATGTACCTATATAGCCCACAGATATTTCTATCAAACTTTAAAAAGCAGGGAAATTGGGCAGCTATCGTGAATGCACCAGGGGAGCAGGAGACCTGACCTCCTCTCTGACATATTGTACTGCCCTACAAATTTGTCAAAAAGCAAGCACAATTTGGGTTGGTCTTTCACAGTCCAATCCATTTCCTGTGTAGCTTAGAAGAATTTAGTAACATGTGCCTCTCCCCCCCCCTTCCCTTACACTGTAGAACTATACAAACAACAAATAAACTGAGGAGGTACTGTTCCATTCATTCATAGAACAGCCATGCAGTACAGGACATCTCACTGCCTTTTCTATTTTTATCATATTTACTACAATGCTTAAACAAAATTGATTACCCTTGATTAATAAGTTGGAACGACTTCCAAATTCCATTCTGGTTGTATACAGCTATTAAACATGTAACTAGTCTCAATAATCACTCCTAGAATGTGAATCGTATAGTTTTTATCTCCTACAGTTTGGCAGATTGTGCAGAATACAATGGGGGGGATAGTGGCCATCATAATTGCTTCTTTCTATTTTATCCTGTCATGTTTTCTGAAGTCTTTTCCTTCTCACTGTCTCCCACTCATCTTCATCACCATCAGATGCCAGAGTATATTCTTCATTGGCTTCACCGCCTTCCACCACAGCACTGTTCTCCTCAGGAGGATCCAGATGTGGACTTTTCAAAATATTCCTCACTTCTTTTTTTGTTGTAGCCAAGTGTGTCACTCCCTTATATGGGACAATCAGGCAAAATGGAAACCCCCCAGAAGTATTTAAAGCCTACTTCCTGCAGCTTTAGGGTGTATGGTCTCAGACGTCTCTGTCATTGTAGAGTTTCAGGGGAAAGATCTTGAAGGACTAAGATTGAAGGACTAGTGTGGCGGCACCTACCCTGTGAATTCCCTCCCCGTAAATATTAGGCAGGCACCATCTCTGTTATCTTTTCGGTGCCTTTTGCAGACTTTCCTCTTTCAACAAGCCTTTTAAGTTGAGACCTATCCCAGTCTGCGACTGTGTTGGAATTGCTTTTTAATATATTTTTTAAAAACCTTTTTTTAAAAAAAACAATATGTTTTTAACCCTTTTTAAAAAGATGTCTTTAAAGCTTTTAAAAATATGTTTTTAAAGTTGTTTTGTTTTAATGTATTTTAAGATCTGTTTTTATGATGTTTTAAAGTGTTTTTAGTGCTTTTATTTGCTGCCCTGGGCTCCTGCTGCGAGGAAGGGCGGGATATAAATCAAATAAATAAATAAATAAGATTGAGGTATCTTTAAATTTAACAGCTTCCAAGCTCCTTAGCTGTTTTAGAAGGCTATCTCTTTTTGTATATTTAGCAAAACGAACAGTGATATCTCTGGGACCTTCTTTACTACGTGGTCCCAATGCTCTGTGAGCTCTTTCAAAATCCTCTTCCACAAGTGGGAATTCAGGTAACAGTGAGTTCAGACAATTCACAAGGAATGATTTAACATTATCTTTTTCAATATGTTCATCAAGTCCACGACATCTCAGATTCACTCTGATACTATGATTTTCCAGGTCTTTCAGTTTAATTTTAGTCTCTACATAAGCCTTTTTGAGCATTTTAACATCTTTTCCATGTTCCGCCATCTTTTCTTCCATCTTTGCTACACTAGATTCTGTTGTTTCCATTCTGACTGTTACGTCCCCCAGCTTTTCATCCAAAATAGTGGCCCACCTTTCCATGAGTTCATTTTTAAATGCCTGGAGTTGCATTTGTATTTCTGCTCTAGCAGCTATCGCAGCTGCTTCTTGTATCCCCGCCATATCTTCAGCCTGCATGTCATTTGCAAGCATAGGAGAAGGTGGCACCATATTTAATGGTGATTCCGTTGTTTCCTCAGAAGCAGGCCTTGAACTAATGCTTCTCCTTAGAGATCGAAAGTAGTGAGTTAAATCCAACTTTTTACTCCTTGCCACTCCATCACCTATTGGGGGTATACCGAAAGTTGGTAAAATTTAGTGTCTTTCACTCAGACAACAGGCATAAATAAATACCAGGCAGAGGAGCTCCCGGACCACACTGCCATTTTACAGATGCACTAGCTCCGCCCCCCATTGTAATATATTTAAAATTTTGTTTTTATATATGTTTTGGAGTGCTTTTAGTGCTTTTGTTTGCCACCCTGGGCTCCTACTGGGAGGAAGGGCGGGATATAAATCTAATGAATAAAAAAATAATAAAAAATAACAGACTGTCTAATAATTAAGGGGAGGGAATTCCAAAGGGTAGGTGCCACTACACTAAAGTTCCACTTACTATGTTGTGCAGAATGGACCTCCTGATAAGATGGTATCTGCAGTAGGGCCTCACCTGCAGAGCGCAGTGATCAACTGGGTATATAAGGGGTAAGACGATCTTTCAGGTTCCCTGGTCCCAAGCTGCATAGGGCTTTGTACACCAAAGCTAGAACTTTGGCCATGGCCCAATATAGTCTGAGTTCAATCCTTACTGGAATAATCAAGCTTCCTTGCCTTCCCTATTCTTTCTGACAGCTCAATGTTGCCAATGCCTCTTTTCTCCCCTAAACACCAGATGTTAGCACAATGCTCACCAACCTTTTCCTGCCTGTCAGCGTGCACACATGTACACACCCATGACGGGAGCAGCAGCAGCCCCAGTTCAGCCGCAGCCAGTCTGGGAGAGAGCACTGGTGGCACTGGAGGGGGGCTGGCGGCAGGCAGGAAGATGGAGACGGTGCTCAAGGGCTCCCTGAGCAAATACACCAACCTCATCCAAGGCTGGCAAAGCAGGTACTTCATACTGCGTGAAGAGGAAAATGAAAGGTCTCTCGTCTCTAAGTTACAAAATGGAGGATGGCGTTTTTGGGAGTCACGAAGATCAGGTCTTGAAAAAGCTGAAGAAGAGCCAATTGTGTCCTTTCAAATTGAGACTGTCTTACCTCCGGAGCAGAGCATATCTAGTATAAAAAAACCTGGCTGAATGCTGTTCTCTTATCGTGACACATTTAAATGTTTTTTTTTCCTTTTAATGATGTTATTTGTTATTTAAATTTTGAGAATTGCATTATTGTATTGATGTATTATGATGTGTTGTTATATTCGTGTTTTTGTAAGCCGCCTTGAGGGCCTTTTGGCCATAAGGCGGGGTATAAATTTAATAAATAAATAAATAAACCAAGCACACTCTACAGTCTATTCTATTTGCCACAATATAATGCTTCTTTCAAGCCTAATTTTAGCAGGGGGAGGGGGCCCTGTGGGTGCCAGTGTAGGCTGCATTTGCACATTGGCAGCCCCTGCCATAGCATGTTAAGCCCTGCCCCCCCACTAGCCATTCACCCTTCCAAGTCTTCTCCTGTAGTCCCCTCTGAAAGCAGTCAGCCCAGCCCTCTTTTCAGTGGCATCCTTGTTTCCACATCTCCCTTCCTAGCAAGTCTTTCTGCAAGCATCTAATGCACATGTTCCAAGTATGAATTGCACACAGCGGAAACCTTTATAATTGTTTTGTGACTAAACCAAGCACAGATTTCGCAAAATGTGAGATTTTCAGTGTGTGCCATATTAATGAGAAATAAGGGAGGCAATTTTACTTTTCATCACCTGTCGCTGAATATGAAAGAGGAGCTTATTAAAGTTTTGCTTATCATGAGCAGGACTTTGAAATTACATAATTTATAAAAACTAGTACAGGGAACTAATTAAATCCACCCACACTCAGACAAGCAATCAAGCGAGCACATTCAAGGCTGGGCAGGAAGAGAGTGAGAGAGAGAGAGAAGCCCTGAGCAAGTATATTACGCTATTCATCTCAATGAGATGTCTTCTTAACTGGATTGTGTCAAAGCACACCTGAAATTTGTTAGATTTTAGGCGCATTGTCTGATCCTCTGCTCACCTATGTAGCAGAAAGTTTGGAGAAGGATGCTGGATTGCCAACTGTCCCTTGAATGACACACTCAGGACTGTGTGTCTTTTTGAAGTTAGCACAACTTAGCCAGCATTAAAAAAGTAGCAATTTTTAAAGTCAAGCAGGGCATAGTTGGATGGTTTGTCCCTTGGCAAGCACAGGTTGCTCTATAGTTAGAGAAGACTACACTTCTCTAACAGGACATAATTTGAACACCTGTTCAAAACTGATATTCTGGAGATCAGAATCCTCTGAACAGTGCAACTAATGTGAGCCCAAGGGAACATGATTTTGTTGACCATTGAACCACACTGTCACTGAGTGTTTTTCCATCAAGTCTGAAAGTGTGGAAATCTGTAGCTAAGAGAAGTTATGTCTTTGCCCAGTCTGGGAACGGATAGCCAAGGCCGTTGTCATGGCAGCATCAAGATAGACTGGGAGAGTTCTAGCAGTTATCTGTGTTGAGCTGTGTCTTCTGTGTAATGTCTTTGAACTAAGAACTTCTCTCCTAGAGGGGGGGATCTTAAAGCTTTAAGCCATAATGTCTTAATAAAAGACTCTTAACCTGATCTAATGCATCTGAGAAGTTTCTTGAGCAACTTAACTCCAACGTAACGTATGCTGTTTCACGCAACAACACACACACTTCAACAGGGGTTATGGGCCCAGATCCACAGCACATTACACGGGAGTAAGTTGCTGGTCTGAAAGGCAGACGGAGTTCCAGAGGGCAGCTTGATTGATTGTACCAGACAGAGGTGAGCAACATGGCTGTAAACCTGTCTGGGGGAGGCTTGCCAATGGAAAGATTGACGGAAAAGAATTATGCCAGCTGGAAGCCGAGGATGCGGGCTTTGCTGATAAAAGAGGATTTATGGGACATTATAGATGGACCCCCTCCGGCGGTACTGACCGCGGCCTGGACGCGTAGAGATCAGAAGGCGCAAGCTTTTATACTTCTGGCTCTATCTGACTCTCAACTTCTACATGTGAGAGATGTTACAAATGCCAAACAGATGTGGGACGTGTTGGAAGGCATTCATGTGCAACAGACTGCGGGATCTAGATTGTGTTTGGCACGGAAGCTTTACCAGATGCGCTTCACGGGTGAGTGCGAAATGAGTGAGCATCTCACGGAATTCAGACGTTTGTTTGCTGAGCTGACGGACCGAGGCGTCGAACACTCTGAATTTCAGAAGACCTATCTGATCCTGGCTTCGCTCGATGGGACTTGGAATAATATGGTCATGGCTTTCGAAGCCATGCCTGACGGAGGTCTGAACGTTGCGTTTATTGAGGAAAAGCTGACCCAGGAATGGCAGCAGAGACAAGAGGCGAAAAGTGCTGAGGAAAAGCAAAGAGCCAAGCTGAAAGAAGAAAGCAGCAGCAGACAGGAAAACAAGCAAGAACAGCAACGGCTGAAGGCTTGTTATGCCTGTGGGGCTCGTGGGCATCTCCAGAAAGACTGTGCAGTCAAGCGAAACTCCAGGGACGGAGGCTTGAAGCAGGGAAATGTGAACTCTGTTTGTAAACAGAAGTCTCAAGATTTAGCACCTGTTAACTGGATTGTTGACAGCGGGGCAAGCCATATATTAATTAAAGACAGGAGTTTGTTTTACACGTCTACAAATGAGCAGGACTTTGTTTTACTTGCGGATGGATTGCATAAGAGCGTGGAAGCCCGAGGACTGGTGAGATTTGATAAACTGGGAATACTTTCAGAATGTTTGTTTGTTCCAGAATTAGCTCATAACATTTTGTCAGTCAGAAAACTGGTGAGTTGTGATTTTTCTGTATTGTTCCACAAAGACAAATGTTATGTAATGAGGGGAGATCAAGTGTGTTTGCAGGGAAGCCTTAATGATTCACAGTTTGTAATAAAGAGCAGTCAAGCAGGGTGTGCTGTGTTAAATGCTGAGGCACAGGTACATCAGGGCTGCGTCCATGAATGGCATCAAAGGCTGGGGCATGCAAACCTTGACACGATTAAGAAAACCCCAATGCATAGTGAAGACATGCGTTTAAGAGATTGTGGACAGTTAATGGATTGTGATTCTTGTCATAAAGCTAAAATGACTATTGCACCAATAAACCGGGAGGTTGAAAGAACCACAACAGCTCCCTACCAGCTAGTTCATGTTGATTTATCAGGGCCAATAAATGCTTCACGTGGAGGTGCGAAATTCTTCATGGTACTGGTGGATGATTTTTCAAGATTTTGTCATGTTTTTCTGTTAAAGCATAAAAGTGAAGCTGAGCAAAAGCTGAAACTGTTCATTAAGAGAATCGAAACTCAACATGGCACCACAGTGGGGGCTATACGCTCGGACCAGGGGGGGAATTCACGAGTAAAGCATTGAGTGACTTCCTTGAGAGTAAGGGAATAAAACAGAATTTTACTGCTCCATACAGCCCGTTTTCCAATGGAACTGCAGAGAGAAAAAACAGGGTGCTGCAGGAGGCAATGAGAGCCATGTTAATGGATTGCAGTTTAGGGAATTCTTTCTGGGCAGAAGCAATTCTTTATGCGAATTATATTCACAACAGGGTATTACACAGTGCACTTGGAATGTCTCCTTATGAGAAAATCACTGGCAGAAAACCAAAAATACAACACATTCAAAAATTCGGGGCAAGATGCTGGATCCACATTCCACAGGGGAAAAAGGAGGGGCAAGCTTGCGCCCAGAGCACTGCAAGGTTTTGTTTTGGGATTTCAGAATGCATATTTCAGAGTTTGGTGTCCAGAAACACAGCAGTTAATTCTGAGCAGAAGCATTAAAGTCTCAGAAAAGCCTTGGGATCAAAGGGAAACAGTCATTCTTACAGGGTCAGATGACACACAATCACAAACATTTAAGCCAAATCCAGACATAAAGGTGGAGGGCACACATATTCCTCTCAGAGATGCGTTAAATGAGCTCATTTGTGGGAAACGAAGATCAAAGAAACGTAAGGCTGAGGAAATGGAATCTCCTGCGCAGGCTGTGCCAAGCACAAGCACAGATGGGGGGGCAGAGAGAGCAGAAGCCCTAGTGTCATTAAGACGTTCTACAAGAGTAAACATAGGGAAACCGCCAGAAAGATATACTGTGGGGGTAATGACCAGTCCTGGAATGCATAAACTGGTGGACATGGATCCTGACACTTTGTATTTGACATGTGTACAGCCAAAGTTTGATTGAATAAAGTTTTAGCTAAATGTGCAGAGATGTTCTGAACTGTACTGAAATGTAAGCTGTATTGCAAGATGTATTATTGTAATTGTTGTAATTAATTACAGACATGATGGGAAAAAGGGGGGATTGTTGACCATTGAACCACACTGTCACTGAGTGTTTTTCCATCAAGTCTGAAAGTGTGGAAATCTGTAGCTAAGAGAAGTTATGTCTTTGCCCAGTCTGGGAACGGATAGCCAAGGCCGTTGTCATGGCAGCATCAAGATAGACTGGGAGAGTTCTAGCAGTTATCTGTGTTGAGCTGTGTCTTCTGTGTAATGTCTTTGAACTAAGAACTTCTCTCCTAGAGGGGGGGATCTTAAAGCCTTAAGCCATAATGTCTTAATAAAAGACTCTTAACCTGATCTAATGCATCTGAGAAGTTTCTTGAGCAACTTAACTCCAACGTAACGTATGCTGTTTCACGCAACAACGCACACACTTCAACAGATTTTCTCCCTGTCGACCATCAGGTCTCTATGCCACGTGGCACACTGTTTTTGAAACTGAAGGGAAATTCAATATACAGCATGAGGGTTCACTTTTCAAGAGGATTTTTTAAAAAATTCACTGGATTTGCTCAAGTTCTTGGGCCTACCTAAAGTAACTCTTTCGATTCTGCTGCAGGTTTTCAGTGTAGTCATAAGGGAGTTCCAATATCAGTGAGACTTACTTTCAGGTATGTATGCTTTGGGTTACATCCTTGCAACCTGATCCTTTAGTTAGTAGCTCCACTGTGGTTGCAATCTTAACTCTACTTACGTGGCAGTAAGCCCCATTAAATTCCAGGGGACTTGCTTCTGAGCATAGTTAGGATTGCAGCCTTACTCATCTAAATGTGCATAGCCTTCAGAAGAATAATTGAGCTTTGTGATATTGTAGATTATATCCTGTGGGATTAGATATAAAGACAAAGGAAAGACAAATATATATGGTGGTGGTAGTGGCTAGGTCTTCTATTATGTATTTGCAAAACTGAGCAATTTTTTTACCATCACTGGCATGGCACATCCCAAACAGACTGCTATAGCTGTATTAGGGTTTAATTTAACCCCACTCCACTCTTGTTCCTCACCCTCATAAAGTTTGAAAGGAGTCATAAATCAACCCTCAGAGACTCCAGATACCATGGACAGTTACCTCCAAGGCAGGTTCCTCTGCCTCTAGACACTGTATGAGTGTCAGCCTTGTCAAGGACTGGATTGTGACAGCCAATTGCCAAGTCAAGCTCTGAGAATGAATTTGAAAATGTAGCCTTCTCTCACCAGAGGCAATTTTTGTCTGTGTATGACTTCATGAAAAGGTGGCCTTGTAAAAGAGTTCTGCATGCATTTGGAAACCTAATATTTGAGACTTACTGAATGCCTGATGATAGACAAAGAATCGTATACAGAATGAATCTCACATGATCATTGTTTCACATCAGCCTAACTATGGAGGTGACTGCAATGTTTCTAGCCCTTGGGGCAAAATATAACTCACTGCTTATTCAACAGCCCCCACCGGCAAAATAATCATCACAATTTTTTTTTACAAATCTCATTTAATTAATCAAATGAATAAAAATGTAAACGTACTGCCTTCAAGTCGATTCCAACTTATGGCAACCCTATGAATAGGGTTTTCATGAGGCTGAGAGGCAGTGACTGGCCCAAGGTCACCCAGTGAGCTTCATGGCTATGTGGAGATTCAAACCCTGGTCTCCGAGGTCATAGTCCAACACCTTAACCACTATACCACACTTACATGGGAGTATGTCCTATTGAAATACGAGGGCTTTACATCTGAGTAAAATGTTTAGGATTGTGTTGTAAATCTGCATACTTTTCCACAAATGAATACAATAACCCTGAAGAAAAAAAACATCATGCGTGTTTGAATGTTGCACGTACATACTGGAGTACACAACACTTAGAAAGAAGAAATCTCCCTTAAGAAAAAAAGGGTAAAAGCAGGGCTGGCCCAAGATATTTTGCTGCCTGGGAGGGACATAATGACACTCTGTCTGCATGCCACATGCAGAACCCAAGTGGGCTAGCAGCAGAATCTTATTTTGACACTGACAATGGGACATCATCTTCTACTGTACCTTATGGAGCAAGGTCAGTTAAGAAGAACAGAGAAGGCTAGGTTAGGGGACTTAGAGGGAATGGTTAGGAAATTGTTGCTACCTTCCAGCATGTGCCACCTGTGGCAGATGCCTCCCTCTGCTGAATGGTAGGACCAGCCCTGGGGAAATGGCCCTGGCAACATTTATTCCATTGTTAGACTGCCCATTTACCAAAGTCCTCTTGGTGGTTTACAAAAATCTCTTGTAAAATGGTGCCCTCCATGGAAGGCTTGGAAGTACTTGTATTTTTTTAACTAATTCCCGGTTAACAGGGGCATATTTTTAATCAATCAAAATATTTTGAAGTGATCAATTGAATTAAGTGCAACACTATATGTGTCTTCTCAGAAGTAAGCCCCGCTGAGTTTAATGGGACTTACTCCAAGATAAGATTGCAGCCTAGACATTCAATCCTAGATGTAACTAGCCTCCAACAACTTCTTGCCATTCCAATTTAGTTTTGCTGGACCTCATTTTTCTTTACATCCTGCCGGGACATGAATCCGTTCTAGATCTGCCCTGGTTAAGTCTCTTTCCCTACTACACAAAATATGGGAATGGCTCCATTAAGTTATACAAGGTCTGGGAACTGTTCATTTAAGTTGGACATGACCTGGCCTTCACAACGAGCAAATCTGTTAACTTCAGTATTTCATTCTCAGTTTCCATTTTTCCAATCTTCAATTAAGTTCTCCACATTTCCACATCAGTTCGAAATTTAAAAAAAAAGTCCTCATGAAAATTCATCAGAATTTTAGTGCAAATTTCTCCTAGTATACACATTGAATGCAATTTTGCCTAATATACACATTTTTACAAAGCAATTTTGTCTAATGCTCTTTTGTATTATGCATTAATATATGCATTTTAAGCACACTTTACTGTAGTATATGGATTTTTGAACACATTGCTTGGCTGGAAAACTGTATTGCAAAAAATGGTGCAGTGCAAATTTCGAAGGAGAGCTATGTTTCAGTTTGTGTATCATTTCAGAAAATGTGAATTAGGTAGGTTTGTCTTCTCAACCTCGCACATTACTAAGTCTTTTCTGCATCAATTCTGCTCCTCCTCCTATAGCACTTATTTAAAGATAGTGTATAGCCATATCTCTCCTTCCCCCAAAGAGCCAGTGCAGGTCCAGTGCTAGTGGGCAGCCAGGCTGGGCACTGGCCTAGGGCCTCTGCAGCTGAGAGGCACCCCTGAGGCTGGGCAAGTATAGCTCCCGCTCTGTGATCCGTGGTAGCCATTTTAAAAAGTATACAAAACACCTACTGCCACAAAATTAATCACTGGCAGATCTGATTTATCAAGAATTAGCTAACCGTCTAATCTTTTAATTTGATATATTATTTTAAGCCTTTAAAAAAAAAAAACCCAAACACACTTACTGATAATGTGGATTATAACTATTTCAAGAAATAAATAAAACGCCTCCCCTTGCTGGAATTAGGTTTGAAAGAAGCATTCTACTGTAGCCAATAAGATAGGCTGTGGTGAAAGCTTGATTGCAGGGGTGTGGTGTGGTGCCCATAAGAGTTTATCTGGTTTGCAAATAGGGATGTCAGAGAATTCTGCATACAGAAAGTCTCAGGTTCAATTTCCAGCTGTGTCCAGATAGGGCTGGGAGAGACCTCTGCCTGAAATCCTGAAGAGCTGCTGCAGGCCAGTGTAGACATTACTGAGCTAGATGGGCCAATGGTCTGACTCGGTATAAGGCATCTTCCTATGTTCTATCGGAAATGGAAGAGGAGCAGAAATTCTCACAATTTGCATGTTCATCTGAAGCCAGGATGCAAGTGAATACAAGTAGTATTTGCAATTGTTGTTTTTTTAGTCCACAAACATTATGTAAATAATTACATTATTTTCTGCTTTCTGGCTGAGCGGAAATTTGCACCTAGGTCTCCCTGATCTTAGTCCAGCTCTCTAACCACTAGACCACACTAGGTCTAAGATTCTGAGCTCTGAACTAGTGACCTTCTGGTTACTGAACTCCTCTGTACTGTTAGGTCACCAAGTGGCCTTAGGCATGCCACCATCCATTGGCATGTTTTAAACTGTTTTTAGAATGCTTTTTAAAAACTTGTTTTGTTGTTTGCTGCCCTGGGCTCCTTCACAAGGAAGGGCAGGATATAAATTCAATAAAGCATAACCATCTATCGCACTTGATCTCTCATCTTCTATTTTTAGCTTATGGACTGCCTTCAAGTCGATTCCGACTTATGTTGACCCTATGAATAGGGTTTTCATGGTAAGCGGTATACAGAGGGGGTTTACCATTGCCTTCCTCTGAGGCTGAGAGGCAGTGACTGGCCCAAGGTCACCCAGTAAGCTTCATGGTTGTGTGAGGATTCGAATCCTGGTCTCCCAGGTCATCTGAGGGTTGCTGAGATAATGTATTTGAAGTTCTCTGAATACTTGAGAGTGTTATATAAATTTTGAGCATTATTATTCTCATTCTCATTTGACATAAGGTAAAAGTGAAGATATATTAGAAGAACAGTAGACCATGGAGGAAGCTTGCATCTTCATTGGCTGCACTCTGTAAATGACAAATACCTTCATATGCCAGTTTTGACAAGCAAACACCACTCTGGATGAGAACAAAAAAATCAACAAGAAATGAAAAGGAAAGCACATATTCATTAAAGCATTAATCAATATAAGGAGAATGTCATCAGCAGAATAATAGTTTGAATTGCCATTGATGAGAGCATGTCACATGTTACATTTTGTCCACAGCTCCTGAAATATAGAATATCACTGATGAATTTTAATTAGTCTCAGACTGCTTAATAAGTTATCTACAGTAACTCATGTTGTGTTTGAATTGAAACCCCCAGTGCCAGTGTTGTGTTTAAATTGAAACCCCAGTGTTAATAAAACTATAATTCACTGGTCTTACCTAAACCAGCTTAGGCTTCATGAGAAATAGAACCAAAGTGGCATTTATCTGACTTTCGGTATAAAACGTAGATTTATTTCCTTGTGACCTGACCCTTACCGACGTTCCAGTGGCTCATATAATAAAAGCAGGATTACGCTGGAGACTCCCCTACTATGCATTTCATATCGTATATATGCTTATGGCTTTGCTTATTGCTGTCAAAATGTTTCACACAGAAATGTCTGTGTTTAAAGACTGCTTTATTGTCCCTCATAGCTCTCGAGTTGTATCCCTCCCTTTTGATATGCAAGACATAATGATACCATGTCTGTGTTTGAGTTAGAGGGCGCCCGGTTGCAACTGAACCTCCTCTTCCCATACGCCTTTGTCCGTTCCTGCATAGTGCTTATCTCAAGGACATGTGAAATATGTAGACAAGTTGACAGTGCAATGTTTCCACTTTGTTCTTCTCCTGTACCCCTTTTGTTTCTCACATATGTCCTAAAGCTATGGCAGTTAGCAATTGTTTCTTTATGTTTTATGACGTGAACATGATACTGTAAACTTCGGGGTAAGCCTATATAAACCCCCATCTATCAATAAACGCGGTTCCCATGCTCACCTGCTTTGGCTTGTAAGTATTGGGTCCCCTTTGCAAAGGCTTTGTTTTGTGTTGTTTGATCTCTGATAGTGGGTTCATTTATTACTCAGCTCCGCACTCTCCCGGGGTGTAATAAGTAAGCTGGGGTAACAGGACAGCTTGCGTGTTGGGTTTGGATCTAACAATTGGGGGCTCGTCCGGGATCCCTTGTGCGGACCCCCTTTTTGCCATTGCACCCCTTGAATTGATAACAGGCGCCACGAGGATTTCCTCGGTTATCAACACAAGTGGGCGGCTTTGACATTTTGGGGATAAAGCACAGTTGAGGAAAACCCGCTATCAGACGTCATGGGAAATAAAGGGAGTGTGCCGGTAAAGGACAGCCCTTTGGGAATAATGTGTATGCTGTGGCAAGAGGAGGACTTGCCTGTGCGTAAGAGAGGCCTGAAAAAGAGAAAGATGATTGAGCTCTGTGCGGTAGCGAGACCGCGGGTAACTGCAGTATTGGCACCGGGTGAACGGTAGCCAAAGAGCGGCTCCTTTAAACCCGTTCCTTTAAGAGGAGTAGGGGAGCGGATTGAGGTAAAACATTCAGATTAATTGCATTTCTGGCTCCTATGGCAGATGGGAGTGCAGAGATTGCAGGGTTTTTACAATGCTGAAAGACAGATCTTTGACCGGTGAGGCCCCCCCTCCAAGTTATTTTTCTAAGGATGACTCAGATAGAAGAATGATTTTAAGTCGTTCTATTATGCTTTCCGCGCCAGCGCCGCCTTCCAGCCCTGAAGGCGGGGCTCCTCGGCCGGCGCGGAAACAAGTCTCTTCCGATTCAAGTGCTGAGACGGAAGAGAAGGATCCAGGAGAGGGGCCCTCAGGGGGGAACGGTCACGCGCTTGCGAAAAGGAGAAAAAGAGAAAAAGAGAAACGGTTATTGACTAAGGAAACGCCATTGATTGTGCGAGACCAGCCGTACCTGGACGCCCAGGGACGGGTCAGACTCCTAGGTGTGTAAGGCTTGTGTTTTCCCGGGAAGTAAGAACGTAAGAATGGTAATAGGAAGGATTTGCATAAAAGAAATGTGTATGAGTTGGGTACCCAAGTGAGAGGTTGTATGCGGATAGCCTTTTTTTTTGAGTGTATGTATGAAAGTTTTTCTGTGGGTTTGCTTTCAAGGGAACTTTCCTTCCATTACTGTTGTTCATAAATCATGCTGATTTTACCTTTTCCTCTTTTAACTGCTTGGATCAGCTGCGCTGCCCACCTGTTCTCTTAGTAGTTCTTAGCATTTTTTTTTTATAGAAAGTATAGGATTTGAACTAAGCGATTCCTTTTAGAATGTCTGGGTTTCTTTCTCTTCTGTTCCTGTACTGGGTTAACTCCTTCTTCCCTACCTCCTTATTTGATATGAATTTAGATTATTAAGGGTTTTTTTGTGTGTGTGTGTGTGTGTGTTTGTCTGTCTTGCTTGCTACAGATTACTTGTGTGCATCTTCCTTCCTGATGTAATGTTTTATATCTTCCTTATCTCAGTCCTTGCCATTGAGGAACGTTTTATTTCTTTGGAGCTCCCTTCCTTTTCAAGCTTCTTAAAATTGTTTTCTCCAGTCTGCTTAAACAGTGGGATGATAGTTTTCTCTGCAGCAGTTTTATGCTTTAAGTCTAACGTGATCCCTATGGTTTACTATGTTTTATATAAAGACGGATTGGCTGTGTTTTCCTAATTATTGTGCTGTCTGTTATGTGATTGTAACTTATTAAATATAATTTCTTATTTCAGCCCTTGCCGTTTGACATTAATCCCAATAGCAGATGTTCACAGAGGGGGGGATATTTTTGTCTAGAATAAGTTTTGCTTTTCATTATTTGTCAGTTATTTCTTATCTTGTAAATGTTACGTTTCTTTTGACGTGGTTCTTTTTTTGTTTGTTTGTTTGTTTTGTTACTGCATGTTGAGCCAGAATCACAGAAAAGGGAAAGAGATTGGTTTCCCCCCCCTTTGTTAAGATACTAGAGTTCCTTTTGTTTAGATTAGACCTGAACCTTTGGCTGTTGCTTGTAGATAAAAGCCTGGCACAGTTAGTTTTTCTGTCAGTGGCCAAAGGGGCAAAAATAACAAAATTACTTTTGAAACTACTCTACCCATTTACCTGTATATAAAGGGAGGCAATTGTAAGTGCCAACTAAATTTGTATGTAGTGCCTTGTGGGTAGAATTCATCATTGTTGGTAGATTGTGGATTAGAACCTATACCTGTTGAAACTTTTGAACTTGAGTAAAATATATATATATATTTGGAAGTCAACAACAAAACTTCCTGAAGGGTCTTTCTTCCATAAGGAAAATAAAACCTCTTCTTGAGGTACTCGATCCCAGGTAATTGTTTTAAATTTGTCTGTGAAATGTATAATTTGCCCATTTCCTAGATAGGCAAAACTGAGGCCACCTTGCTGTTTAAACCTAATGAGATGCCCTCTTGTGACTAGGTAAATTCATTAGCAAAAGGGGACCAAAATGCAGAGCTTCCAGCCACAGTAATTGTCTACCTCATATTAGAATTCACATTGGGAATCAATATTACTTTGCTTCCAAAACAGAAACTCATCCCCAGTTGCTCTTTGACTGAAGATGGACCAGGACTTTCAACAGGAAAATGCATTGTCATACCTTGTGCATATAAATCACACTATTACTAATGAACTTTTTTCTTTTAAAATGATGTTCGCAATTATAACGCATGTTAGTGCATTTATTCCTTGACGGGCACTTAGAGCAACTGCTCTGCATACAGGATGAGCACCATTGGAACACCCTGCTGATTTGGAACAGAACTTAATCTATTTGTGCCACTAACATCTCTTTGTTTTGTATTCATAGCAAGAGGTATAAATCCTTTTTCTCTGCTTTCCGTGGCTGCTTTTCATGAGCAAGGCTCTACATAGCCAGAGGATGGGGAAACTCAGGAGTTTAGAATATGTTGTACTGTTGTGTGTTTTGTCTGTCTGTTGCAAAGACAATATTTTGGTTTTGTCCACTTTAATCAGAAGTCTCATCTGTGGCCATGGATGTTTTATTTTTATATTTTCCTTCCTGTACTGAAGTGTTTTCTCCCCAAGGAACATTTTCCTTTTGCGTGTGTATCATAGAAGATTTTTTATTTTGAGACATTTTGGACTCGATCTTTGAAGTGCTCCAGGACCATAACACGATATGCAACTGGCATGCTATTTTCCTGTATTGCTGCAATAACAGCATAGAGGCCTGCTTCATTCTACCTAACCACAGAACTATTTTCGGGCCTATATTGGCCAGCAACCTGAAACGGGCACCTTGTGCAAGTTTGCAATCTTTTCATACAGTCACTCGGGGGAAAAGGGGGGGGGAAATGAAGATTCTTTCATTATTTCAGTTTCTCTGCCTAACATCAGCAAAAGACACACATGTTCAGTGGAAGCTGTAACTGAACATGAACAGGAACAGGATGAACTTTGTGCAAGCCATCCCACAGTGTGTTTATTTGTTTTATTTACTTGCTTTCTTTGTAATATTTCCATTGTAATATTGAATGTAACTGTTTATGCATTGTCCTTTAAGAATGTGTTGTTGTTATTGTTTTCCCTTCATAATTTATATGTTATGGCTGTTTTGTTCTTTAGATGTTTTTACTTTTCAAATCCTTCTGAGTGATTCTGTAATAGGGGTTTTACTGAATTTGGCTACTTCAGATGTAAGGTTCATCAATGTGAAGTTTTGACCCATTTGTTTATTTTCTCACTCTGTCATTACAATGGCTAGGAATAGGTAACAATTAATGTGAATGGATGTCAACACTTAAGAATCTAGGAAGATGATAGTTTGGAATTCCATCAAGATTGCTTTTCTCTCAAAATGATTAATGTATCTTATGGCTTTTTCATGCTAAGAAATGAATTAAGTTCAACTATTGTATATTCTGGACATGGGTGTATGAGCCTTAGAATATTTTGTGATTATGATGTTATTGATAAGTACTATATACAACCTATGCTAACATTTCAATAGATGCCTTTGTGGTATTAAGGTAGGATGTGACTTTCCATTTAAAGTCCATGTATGGATCATCCAGAGAATATTAGTTAATCCAGATTTGTTTCAACACCTCAAACCCATCACATTAGGTTATGACCTAGCTAATCTTCAGACACTACTTTCTCATCCTATGTACAGAAACAATTAGAAGCAGTTAAACAAATGGAGAAGCAAGTACACTCTAGATAGCACATGATTGCCATACAGTCATTTACATTATAGATAAGCACTCACAGATATAGTAACATGGATGTATTTGGAATTCCCTGTTTGGCTGGGATAAGGATGCCAAAGAAGGTTTAACACTTATAATGCACCCCATTGTGGTGATTTGAATTCTGATCTTTGTCTAATTAACCCTTGTAATGTGTATTCATCTCGTATGGCACAGTCACACCCTGGAAGTCAGTATTGGAGCCTATGTGAAAGGTCATCTGTGTACATCTGCCTTTCACATAAAAGGAGGGAGTGGTACGGCTTGGCTAACCCCGTTTTGGTTCAAGTGGAATCTAGGAGGTGCAAAAGCCAAGAGCTATAACTTCCACTCCAACTCACACATACCCCCACGGCTGGTAATGCGTTCCAGAGGTTTTGTGCATAGAAAAACAAGGGCAGAGTTAAACGCTGTCGCATAAATGTTATCTTAATCCTTGGCGGATACACCCCCATCCACAGGGAATCCCATTGCTCGTTAGAAATAGCATTAGTTTTCCTTTTTTCTTGACTAGAAACACACATATCAGAAAATATATACAGACATAGGGGGTCTTCTTATATTGAGACCCCCCCACTGGCCTGGATTTTACAGAAGACAGGGACAACCAAAACAAGGAACACACACTTCACCACATGGATAAGTGGGAGTTCCCTTTGTCACTTAAGGAGTACAGTCTCCTTTGCTTCCTGCTACAGCTTAAAGGAGGCAGAGGAGGGCTGGGTGATAAGCGGTTTAGTAAGAGGTGAGGTCTGTATGACCAATACATGTGATATACCCACTTGAAAATGGCAATTGGACTTTGAAGAATGGGACATAAAACAGTGGGTAAGGTAATATTACTGTTGAGATGGTAGCATTTGTTGCATTTCATTTTCCTCAGGTCACTGACTTGTTCTTTTCCTATGAGGCTTAACGGGTCGCCAAATGCCTGCTGGCCCTTGGTGGCTCTGTGAATTTTGGTCTAGCTGGCAGAAGATATTGTTTTATGTGATTATAGTAATAAGTTTTTTTTTTTATTATTATTATTACTGGATGTTGTTACTTGCAATGTATTTCTAATGTTATTCAGTTAATCTCTATAGGTCTCTGAGTTTAGTTTTAGGGACCAAAACCAAGCAAACGGGCCATTCTAGTAGTATCAAAAGGCCCAGTCATACTTGACAGTTCCTTGGTCGATGTACTGAAAAGGAAGTTGAGCAGACTGACGCAAGATTGTGTTTTATGTTGTAATAGTTATAGTATTATTAATAGCTGTTTGTTGCTGTATACAATGCATCCCAAATTTAATCCAGCTTGCTTCCGCCTGCCTGCATAGGCTGATTTCTTCATTTTCCCGAAAGCCTCAATCTGCTATTCCAAATTTGATGCAATTGGCCTCAGTCTGTATAAACAAGCTCACACTGTCATTTTCCGAAAACCGCAACCAACTTACATGGAAATGGCTTTAAGGCCGATTTGGCAACCCAAGCAAGGTGATACAGCTACCTGAGAGACTAGCTAGTCTCTCAGGGCTGAAAGGGGGGATTGTTGTGTTTGAATTGAAACCCCCAGTGCCAGTGTTGTGTTTAAATTGAAACCCCAGTGTTAATAAAACTATAATTCACTGGTCTTACCTAAACCAGCTTAGGCTTCATGAGAAATAGAACCAAAGTGGCATTTATCTGACTTTCGGTATAAAACGTAGATTTATTTCCTTGTGACCTGACCCTTACCGACGTTCCAGTGGCTCATATAATAAAAGCCGGATTACGCTGGAGACTCCCCTACTATGCATTTCATATCGTATATATGCTTATGGCTTTGCTTATTGCTGTCAAAATGTTTCACACAGAAATGTCTGTGTTTAAAGACTGCTTTATTGTCCCTCATAGCTCTCGAGTTGTATCCCTCCCTTTTGATATGCAAGACATAATGATACCATGTCTGTGTTTGAGTTAGAGGGCGCCCGGTTGCAACTGAACCTCCTCTTCCCATACGCCTTTGTCCGTTCCTGCATAGTGCTTATCTCAAGGACATGTGAAATATGTAGACAAGTTGACAGTGCAATGTTTCCACTTTGTTCTTCTCCTGTACCCCTTTTGTTTCTCACATATGTCCTAAAGCTATGGCAGTTAGCAATTGTTTCTTTATGTTTTATGACGTGAACATGATACTGTAAACTTCGGGGTAAGCCTATATAAACCCCCATCTATCAATAAACGCGGTTCCCATGCTCACCTGCTTTGGCTTGTAAGTATTGGGTCCCCTTTGCAAAGGCTTTGTTTTGTGTTGTTTGATCTCTGATAGTGGGTTCATTTATTACTCAGCTCCGCACTCTCCCGGGGTGTAATAAGTAAGCTGGGGTAACAGGACAGCTTGCGTGTTGGGTTTGGATCTAACAATCACAATGGCTTATGAAGCTGCTGTTAAGTTCTCTGAAATCAATGATAAACAAATAAAAGCTTTTGAATGACCTGTAGCACTACCACCAAAGGAATGATTATGATTTATTAGCTACTTTAATTTGCTGACTTAGAAGTGTGGATGTGGCAAATTAAAGTAAATTAAAGTAAGAAACTGCACTTTATCAGTAATCATTGCCTTCCATGCTACCACTTCACATCTTCCAATATAAAGATTATCTAACATATTTTAACCAAGTTGGATCCAGATTAAGTTGTTGAACTTAGTTCCCACCGAAATCAACAGGACAAGTTAGTCCTGTTTTACATTCGTTAAGCACAACTTAGTTCAGACCCAGCTCAGTGCCTTCCATTCAATCTGCTATGCATTACTTGTTAATTTTTTTATAGGCTGTGTAGAGAAATGCTATATATGTGTTTGTGTGTAAAAAATATTATATGACCTTTGAGACTGCCATTAGGCCTTGTTTTGGAGCATTGTTGCAAGCCTACTTGGCAGTGGTTGCTTGGTTACAGGTTCTGAGAGGAGAGAGACACGATCACTTTAAGGTTCTAGTAGATGGGGCCTGAATTCAGAGCTTGGAAAAGTTACTTTTTTGAACTACAACTCCCACAAGCCCAATCCAGTGGCCATGCTGGCTGGGGCTGATGGGAGTTGTAGTTTAAAAATGTAACTTTTCCAAGCTCTGGGCCTGATCAGGTAAATTCTGATTGGCTGGAGGTTCCAAGCAGTTGGGAGTTAACGGTCAGTCAGGGAGTTAGCAGTTAGAAAGGGCAGTCGGAGTGGTAGTTGGAGTTGGTTGGTGATAGTGATAGGGAAGGAGCTGGTTGATAAAAATAGCTGACAGAAGAACTGAGGCCTTTATATCATTACCCAGGGTGTCATTAATCATGCTCTGATGAAGATCAGAAGGGAGCCAGTGACTGAGTGAGTCTGAGGGGCTGCCCTAAAATATGATGTTACCAGAGGGAAGTGACACAAGTGGGGATATAACACTTGCTAAACTGTCCCACAACCAGGAGGGTAACCAGAGGAGCTTTGGGAGCACAGAGGCAGATTGGCCCCAGTAGCTGGATTGGGTTGTGCAAATAATGGCTTGGGTGGAGGTTTAGGGAAATACTGACTCTCAGTGGTAGTGTCATCTCATGCCTAAGGCTTCCATACATGCTACTAGAAGGGTTTAAAAATTATTCTGTGTGAACTGGTGGCAGTGAAAGGGTTACAGAAGCCCATTTTATGTCAAGTGAGGCTAAGGAACCAGGGGAATCCCTGACAGGCTATGTTTTGACATATCTTACAAAGACAACCCAAAATGCAACACGAGATAGTGCTGGAAGATGAGACCCCCAGGTCAGAGGCCACTCACCGAGCTACTGCGGAAGATCAAAGAAGAAGTACGAGTAGCGCTGTTACTAATGACGCAGCTGGGACAAAGCTGAAAGGAAGCCCAGAGGCTGATGCGCACAGATGCGAAAGGAGAGTCTGGAGTTGTACCACAGAATAGGAACATGGAATGTGAGAAGCATGAACCAGGGAAAGTTAGAAATTGTCAAGCAAGAAATGGAACGCATCAACATTACAATACTTGGTGTGAGCGAACTAAAATGGACGGGGATGGGACATTTTCAATCAGGCAACTACAAAATATTTTATGCAGGAAATGAGAAGTTAAGAAGAAATGGGGTTGCTTTAATAGTGAGAAGTGATGTAGCAAAAGCAGTTAGGAGCTACAATGCAAGGTCTAAGCGAGTTATATGAATGAGATTAAATGGGAAACCTATCAACATAACCATCATCCGAGTCTATGCTCCGACGTCAAACGCAGAAGAAGAGGAATTAGAGAGATTTTACGCAGAAGTACAAGAAGAAATTGATCACACACCAAAACAAGATGTGCTGATAATCATGGGGAATTGGAATGCAAAAGTAGGGAACAGAGAAGAATTAGGAATTGTGGGGAAATGGGGCCTAGGAGACAGAAATGAAGCAGGAGAAAGACTTATTGAATTCTATGAAGCCAATAATTTGTTCCTTGCAAACACATTCTTTGAGCAACTTAAAAGGCGACTGTACACATGGACATCACCAAATGGTCAATATACGAATCAAATTGATTATATAATTGGTAGCAGAAGATGGAGAAGTTCTATACTTTCTGTGAAAACAAGACCAGGAGCAGACTGTGGTACAGATCATGAACTGATCGTGTCGAAAATCAGAGTAAAGCTAAAGAAGAACAACAAAGCAATCATAATGCCAAAATACAATGTAAATAACATCCCAGAAGCATATAAAGATCAAATAAGGAACAGGTTTGAGGCTTTAAACTTAGTTGACAGGGAACCAGAAGAACTATGGAATGAAGTCAGAGACATGATCAGGTAAGAATGCAAAAAGACAATACCTCTAGTTTAAAAGAGAGAAAGACCTCAATGGATGACTGAAGAAACTCTTAAAATGGTAAAAGAGAGAAGGAAAGCAAAAGCAAAAGGAGATGTGATGTGTGATGCCCCTGTATTTTGATAACTGTAAATATGGTAAGTGCGGGTTTATTAAAGTATACATGATAAGTGGATTGAGTGAGAGGGGGGGTACATGGGCTAGAATGCTGGAGAATGCTGGATGATGATTGGCTGAGCGTTTGAGTGGCTGAAGGTATAAATGGGAGGATGACAGTTGGTTGAGGGTCGGTTGTTGTGGGTTGGAGTTGGTTGTGGGTTGGAGTTGGTTGTGGGTTGGATTATATTTGGCTGGTATTGAGGCAGATTATGTATGACTAGAAACATAAAGAGGAACACAATATATGAAACCATACGCTTGTTAAATATACCTTAAGTAATCTTGTTATTTCCTGGTGTTTATAAATAAATATTTGTTTGGTTTACCAAAAGCCTGATCCTTGGCTGGGGCTTTCACAGACTAGAAGGGTGGGCAAGGTAATTACCAAGGTGGAGAAACAGTATCGAATGGTGGCAGCGGTGAAGAGATAGTGTATCATCAAGTATCCAGGGCAACCCAGGGCTGTATGCTTTATTGGCACAAAGATACAGGGAGGTTGTGGCCTGCAAGTGCACCCAGACACAAAGTAACAATAAGCCAGAAGGAGACTAAGGCAAAGTCCCCAGGCAATATTGTGAAATAGGGAGTGGCTGGTCGTGCTGCCTAACAGTGGGATCTTGCGAGATCTGTGCTAGAGCTGGTGAGAGAACAAATAAAAACCAGGATCCTGACTGGAGGGACCTGACAAGTGGTGGTCTGAGGTGGAATCCTCACTGTTAGAAACACAGTCAGAACCCTAAATGCAACAATACAGCAACGAATACGTAGGGACAAAGAGAACTATTTCAATAGTTACTGTATAGAAATAGAAGATGACAACAAAAAGGGTAGAACAAGAGCCCTGTTCCAAAAGATTAGAGAAATGAAAGGGAAATTTAAACCAAGAGTAGGGATGTTGAATAATCAACAGGGGAACACACTGACTGACCGAGATGAAATAAAAGGAAGATGGAAGCAATGCACTGAAGAACTCTACAAAAGAGATGCCCAGATGACAGATTCATTCACGGAAGAACCGTATGATGAAGAACCAGAAATTTTAGAATGCGAGGTGAAAGCTGCTCTTAAAATACTTGGAAGAAACAAATCACCAGGAATAGATGGCATACCAATAGAGTTGCTACAAGCTACTGAGACTGAATCTGTCCAAATTTTGACAAAGATTTGTCAAGAAATATGGAAAACTAAACAATGGCCCACAGACTGGAAGCGTTCCATATACATCCCAATTCCAAAGAACGGGGATCCCAGGGAATGCAGTAATTATCGCACTATTGCCCTAATATCCCATGCAAGTAAAGTAATGCTCAAGATTCTACAACAAAGCTCTTACCATATATGGAGCGAGAAATGCCAGACGTCCAAGCTGGATTTAGAAAGGAAAGAGGCACCAGAGATCACATCGCAAACATACGTTGGATAATGGAAAGGATGAAGGGATTTCAGAAGAAAATCACCCTGTGCTTTATAGATTACAGCAAAGCCTTTGACTGTGTAGATCATGAAAAACTACGGAATGTTTTAAAAGAAATGGGGGTGCCACAGCATCTGATTGTCCTGATGCGCAACCTATACTCTGCACAACAGGCTACTGTAAGGACGGAATATGGAGAAACTGACTGGTTCCCCATAGGAAAGGGTGTGAGACAGGGGTGTATTTTATCACCCTATTTATTTAATCTATACGCAGAACATATACGGAAAGCAGGATTGGACCAAGATGAAGGAGGTGTGAAAATTGGAGGGAGAAATATCAATAATTTAAGATATGCAGACAATACCATACTACTAGCAGAAACCAATAATGATTTGAAACAAATGCTGATGAAAGTTAAAGAGGAAAGCTCAAAATCAGGACTACAGCTGAACATCAAAAAGACCAAAGTAATGACAACAGAAGATTTATGTAACTTTACAGTTGACAATGAGGACATTGAACTTGTTAAGGATTATCAATACGTCGGCACAGTCATTAACCAAAATGGAGATAATAGTCAAGAAATCAAATGAAGGCTAGGACTGGGTAGGGCAGCTGTGAGAGAACTAGAAAAGGTCCTCAAATGCAAAAATGTATCACTGAACACTAAAGTCAGGATCAGTCAGACCATGGTATTCCCCATCTCTTTGTATGGATGTGAAAGTTGGACAGTGAAAAAAGCAGATAAGAGAAAAATCAACTCATTTGAAATGTGGTGTTGGAGGAGTGCTTTGCGGATACCATGGACTGTGAAAAAGACTAATAATTGGGTGTTAGAACAAATCAAACCACAACTATCACTGGAAGTTAAAATGATGAAACTGAGGTTATCATACTTTGGACACATCATGAGAAGACATGATTCATTAGAAAAGACAATAATGCTGGGAAAAACAGAAGGAAGTAGAAAAAGAGGAAGGCCAAACAAGAGATGGATTGATTCCATAAAGGAAGCCACAGACCTGAACTTACAAGATCTGAACAGGGTGGTTCGTGACAGATGCTCTTGTAGGTCACTGATTCATAGGATCGCCATAAGTCGCAGTTGACTTGGAGGCACATAACAACAACAACAAAGACAATAAGAGCAAGACCAAGTTAATAGCATAGCTAAGTAAACCAGTTAAACTATTGGGATACATCTACACTAGATGTTTAAATGTGAAATTCTCACTCTTTTCTCAGGAAAAAGTAAATGAAAATTGATATGAAAGAAGTTAGGGGGATGCTTTCCCTCTGGAGAGAATCAGTAGGAAGTTCTAAATTAAAACTAATGAGAAACATAGGAAGCTGCCTTACAGTGAGCTAGACCACTGATCTACCTAGCTCAGTATTGACTACACTGACTGGCAGCAGATGTCCAGGATTTGAGATGGGTGATGTTCCCAGCCCTACTGGAGACGCCAGAGACTGAACGTGGGACCACCTGCATGCAGTGCAGATACTCTACCACTGACCTATGATCCTTCCTCTGTAATTAAAAACAGCCATCGATTATCATTTTTAAGAAAAAGAGTATCCCAGACCACATAAAGGTCCCAAGGAAGGAGCAAAATGATCTTACTTAAGGAGGACGTTCCAGTAGCTATAGAGAAGGCTGTATCCTGAGCTGACCCCCACTATATGATTGGGGTGGGGGACACATGCCCAGCAGGGTTCACTGATCCAGAAGGTACTCAACACCTTCTACCATATTGTTTTTTCTCTAGTATGGATGCCACAAAACTTCACAGGCAGCCAATATGAACATCAGATCAGGGAATCATTGCCATACTAGACCTGATTTTCCCACCCTTGTTATAATCCTAAACACACTTAGTAGAGAAAGTCCATTAAACTCAATGGGGCTCACTTCCAAGTATAGGATTGCACCATTCACAATTTAAATGTCTCATTCCATTGATTTGTATGAGTCTCCATTGTGACTAAAGTTTGAACCTCCATGTAGAAATGGTGTTAAGAGCAACATCCTTCATTTAAGCAGATTAGCTATTCCTGTGTTGCCATAATGCTGTTAACCTGTTCGTTGCAATCTTTACTTTCCAGTGTTTAATATTTAGTATTGGGAGGTGAAAATAAAACATCTATATAATCATGTGTGGGGGTTGATTTTGTTGTGAGATTTGGTACATGTCTTTTTATTTATAAATATATAAGCTGTGAGTCAAACTTGTTAAGATAAATGATGAAACACTAAAATGGTGTACATGTTTAGCATTTTATCATATGCTTGGTCAAATCAATGATCAAACTAGGATAAATGATATAAATGTTGCTTGGAAAGTGGAGAAAGAAAAAGCAAATCTATTCCCACTTCCCATGCAAATGCTTTATATAACAAAGAAATTTCAGAGCATTGTATTTTTGGCTCTGGATAAATAACACTAATGATGTGCAGTTGCCAAGATACTGCATTGTGTTAACAGTTAAAAAAATTAATCTAGCTTGTAGCTGTTTACAAGGTCACACACCTATATTATCTATATACTTTCTCTTCTCTCATCTTAGGCTTCTTTGTTTTTTGTGTCCCTGCTATCTTGACTTTACCCCCAAAAGTGATAGAATTGCTATGGCCCATGGCTCTTCCAGTTTGAAATATTGCAAGATTTGCTTAAGCTCGTGGTTTTTTGGTCCTAGTGAGGGGGTAGAGACAGTTGGTACGTGTCCAAGTTTGAGCCGGAGACTCTGTTTTTTGGCAGGTCCTCCCTGGGTCTCTGGGCAAGGCACTTGAATCCCCTGTTTCTGATCAGCCAGGGGGCGTGACAACTGGACCAACTCTCCCTTCTTTGGGGAAATTTAGGCCCATTGATGTGCCCCCTGGCTTCGGAGCTGGCTGCATTTGATTGGCGGGGCAAGGAGGAACCTTGCCCCCCCATCAAATGCAGTCAGCTTTGAGGCCAGAGGGCACCTCAACAGGCCCAAATCTCCCTTCCCCAGGCAGATTTAGGCTGCTGATGTGCACCACGTCTTCAGAGCAAGCTGCAGTTGATGTCATCAACTGCAGCTGACTCCAAAGCAGGGGGGGCATGACAACATTTGATGGGTGGGGTGAGGAGGAATTCCCTCTTTACCCCACCCATTCAATTCAGCCAGCTCCAAGACCAGGGGATGTTATAAAAGGCCCAAATCTCCCTACCTCAGAAAGATTTAGGCCCATTATTGTGCCCCTGGCTTCACAGCCAACTGCATTTGAATGGGGGGGGCAAGGAGCAGGATACAGCTGATCCAGGGATTGCCCTGTGACATCACAAGGACCCATCCCATGACATCACTGGGGCCCGCCCCTGAAATCTCAGGGTTTGGGATGCTTCTGACTTGGCAACCCTAGGTAGAGAACATGTATCCTCTCTCCCAGGGATGTATGAAGGCCTAATATTCTCTATGACTGTGTATTCATTTTATGCAGCACTGTTACCATTCCGCTGCAGTTTGTCTTGTGCCAAAAGCTACATTATTCATCTCACTGTCTGCTGCAGCAAAATTATGAAATGTATGTAATTAATTATGTAAATTACATAATTACATTGTTATGTTATTCCACCCCATTCATTTTAATGCAAAGGAAACAGTGCAGTGCAAATGGGGGGGGGGATGTAATCAGTTATGCATAATTTGCAGACTGAAAGTAACAACAGCAATGGATACCGAACATATTTGCTGGATAAATTTCCATTCTGACTATGGGACGAATAAGCGAACACTGGCAATTTCAACTCCTATTTTGATTGGGATTCTCCAACATGCCTACCGCCATCACCCCAGATGTAATGACTGCTACAGCTCATCCCGCATACTCAATGGTCAGGGATGATGAGAGCTGTAGTCTAAAATCTGAAGGGCCACAGATGGTTCATCATCATTATTAATAATATTAATAATAATTTATTTTCTGTCTCTTCTCTCTGAGCTTCCAGGGCAGGCTGCAACAGTTTAAAATACACACTTAAAAACAATTTAAAACAGCTTACATTCACAAACATCACAAAATAGGGTGGGTCCTAAAAATATACATCTCAGGTGTCAAAGGCCAGGGTAAAGAGGTGTGTCTTCAGCATTCACCAAAAACTATATAGTGAAGTTGCGAGACCCACCTCTGCAGAGAGGGAGCTCCACAACTTAGGAGCTGCCCTAAGATTGCTCTCTCCCAAACTACCATCACTCTGGGCTTCTGAGGGTGGTAGAATTATCAAGACGTCCCCCTCTGCTGATCTTAACACCTGAGAAGGTCTGTAGGAAAGGAGGCAATATTTCAGATATCTGGGGCCCAAGTTGTTTAGGGCTTTAAACACTAATGTGAGCACCTAGAAACAAACAGGAAACTGGAAATGAATTGATTCCCCACTCCTGTCCCAGTGTTTTGAAGACTGGCTTCCAATTCAAACTAACCTACTAGTATTTTATTTTTATAGAATCAAAAACTAAAGGGCCTAGGCTTTTAGTCCTTACTTTCCACATCAGGTCACGAAAAAGAACATATGGATGCATGGCTGAGGAAAGAAATCAAATGAAATGCAAGAGTTCCCAAAGGGACTGCTGAATGCCTAGAGCCTTTAGTTCCCACCTCTGGCAAAAAGCCTGCCAACAGATGCTCACAGGGTATCCACTCCTGAAATTAGCTGTGAGCTGGAAGAAGACCACAATCCCGTCTGGAGCAGCAGTGATTAAAATTGTTAATCTGAGTGGTGTAAATCATGATCTTGCAAAAGGCTATGTGCTTTCTGAATAGTAAAACACATTTCACCTCCAAGTGTCTTCTAAAACACTGAGAAGGGATCAACAGCTCAATGAAGCTGAGAGCAAATGAAACAGGTACCTTATATTGGACTCAGAGCATTTCAGTAGCACAGAACACTTCAAGCTGAGATGGTAAAAGGAAACAAATAGACGAAATAAAATATAATATAATTAATCCATATTGGTGCTAGCCCAGAGTAGAAAGCGAGTGCAGTGTAGTTGCTAGTGTAGTGTATAGGTTTGGGGGGGAAATTAGATTCAGTTTGGATTTAATGGCAGAGTTACCTAATTTGAACATTTTTGAAACAATATGTGAACCAAAATACAGCCATCCTTTGACATTCTCTATATTTTGCAATGAAGTCCTCCAGCCAAGTAAAGTGTACAAAAGACATTTAGAAGGGTAACATCTGAATATGAATATATATATTCTTGAAAAATAACAAATAAAATGCACTATATTAAGGGAAATTGCATACAAATATGTGTATATTTGGAGAAATTCGCACTAAAATGCAGGCAAATTTTCATGGGGACTTTTTAAAAAAAAAAATCTAAACTGATGTGGAACTCTGGAGAACTAAATTTAAGACTGGAAAAATAAGAAATGGAGAGAAACAAGAATTGACATATTGACCCATCCCTAATACTGCATCCATCAGTGGCCATTCAATCTGATTGGCTTAGAGGAAGAGGTAAGGCAATGAGCCCAAGTCTGTCAGGTAGCTTTGGTAGGATGGACTGCCATTTTGGCTCTTCCTGTCCCAGAACTGTTTCCATCTGGTTGCCTCAGCAGGGGAAGTGAAACAAAGAGCCCCCTCCCCTCAGCTGCCTGACAACTCTTCTTGCAGCCAGTTCCCTCTCCCTTTGTAAAAGTCAGGGTGCAAAGCAGTGTCAACTGTTAGGAAGAGAAGGGCATCTCCATTTACTGCCTTTTACAGGCTGCAGTACCCAGACACTGGAGCTCCCTTTCCTTAGAGGCTTAGTTGGACTCTGTTGGCATTTAACAGACCAGTGAAAAACTGTGGGTTGTATGAAACTAAGTCTTATTCAGAGTAAACTCACTGGAATTAATGAACTTGAATTAGTCATGTCTATTAACTTCAATGAGTCTATTCTGAGTAGGACTAGCACTGACTACCACTCTGTTATCTTGTCATGCTTTTGGTTTGGAATACATCTTCCCACTTGCTTCTTTGATGCTTCTCTTCTTCTGTTGCCATTTCTTGGTTCTCATATGAGCAAGCAGAGAAAAATGCATCCAATATGTGCAGATTTATTTCTTTTTTTTTTTTTCAATAATTTTTATTCAAATTTTCATAAAACATACAAGACGAAATCATAAAACATTCAAAGACAAAAAACAAAATCAAAAATAGTTAAACAAAAAGAAAAAAAAGAAAAAAAAAACAAAAATAAAAAATAAAGAGTAAAATATTGACTTCCCATTTGTCAAAGATCAAATCAGTTATAAGTCTATAATATATAACAATCCTGTCTCTTAAGTCATATTATAAAATCACTTTCCTCCAGTAGTTATCTTACTTAATCATCAAATCTCATAAACATTACTTTATTCTTTCCACAAAAAGTCAAAGAGAGGTTTCAATTCTTTAAGAAATATATCTATCAATTTTTTTTTCCAGATAAGCATATCGATTAATCCATCTCATTACTAATTATGATAATCTTATTGTCATAACCATAGTCAAAATAAACATTTCAATTAATCCATCACATCAGAATCTGTTAGGTTCAGTAATTTCAGTAGCCATTGTTCTATTATCCCTATTAGTTCCATTTTCCATCTTCCATCTTCAGTAGTCTTGTTAAGTCCAGTAATTTCAGTATCCAATCTTCCATTATCAGTATTCCATAATAATCTTGCTGTCAAAGCCATAGTCATATAGTAAGAGTCTGATGGGAATTACCTCTATCCCAAATATTTTCTTGCCATCCATTCTGAATAGGTTGCTGAAATACTGCTGTAAAATCATATCTCTGTTCTTTTTTTCAAAATACACTGGGTCATCTCTTGAAAGTTTTTCCATTGTCACATGGCTGCAGTTAATTCCATAGATTTTCTCTATATTGGGCTCCATCACATCATTCCAGTCCAGAAGATTATCCATGCCATTGATAACTTTATCTCTAGAATCTTCATTAATTTCTTCAGAGATAACATTGAGTTCCAAACAATAGATTTTATTTCTAAAGTCCATAGACTCCAAATCTTGTTCCTGTTCCACGTTTGTTCCAATCTCCGGGATCTCCTCTCTCACAGGGACCCCTGTTCCAGTCTCCAGGGTCTCCTCTCTCACAGGGACCCCTGTTCCAGTCTCCAGGGTCTCCTCTCTCACAAGGACCCCTATGTCTTTAATCTCCTGTGTCTCCAAACAATAGATTTTGTTTCTAAAGTCCATAGACTCCAAATCTTTTTCCTGTTCCACGTTTGTTCCAATCTCCAGGGTCACCTCTCTCACAGGGACCCCTATATCTTTAATCTCCTGCTTCATTTTACTCAATTCAATTTTCAGCTCCTTACAACCCTGTCGCAGGTTTTGTTTCGTTATCTCAATCTCATCCATTATTTTCTGAAACATAGTTATTTCCAGATTCTCAGCCACTTTCTTAATTGCCATTTTAAAAGAAAAATATAGGAAAACCACTTCTTATTTCAGCAACAATTGGGTTAATACTCCAAACTTGGTGACATCACAGTATAAACAGAGCAGACAGCCTTATCTCTCCATGCTTAAGTAAACAAAATGCAGTTCCCAGGATCGAAACAATTAATGGCGGTCGTCAGGAAACAGATTCGTCAAAATAAAATAGACCAAAAAGAGAGTAGTCTCAGACAATATAATATTCTTCAAACTAAAAATCTGGAATAGAAATCCCTCTTCTGTGTATATCTTTAGAATGCAAATCCAGGACAGCTTTTTGCAACAAAAACAGAGATAAGCTATTAATTAGTGAGTAGCAGAGAGAAGTTATGGCTCCCCAGTGAGATGTCAAAAACCGATCAATCTGGCAAATCTCTTTTAAACAGCAACAATTTAAGTCAAATAAAAGAAAAATATAGAAAGAAGGGTGCTTGCCTGTTAGTGCGTTCTCTCTTAGAAGATAAGATGAACGTTCGCTTTAACAGATAGAGCTTGTTGTTGAAAATCCGTCCCACCTTCGTCGGCTGGACCTCGTCCCATAAATTAATGAGATCTGGTCGTCCCAACAAAAATAGGCTTTGAGGTTAATCTCTTCGTTTCTCCCTACCCGGGAGAAGTTTAATCAGTCAAAAAAAAAAAAAAAATCTGACTGATATATCTGAATAAGCTTCTTTTGAGGCAGGAGCCCGTCTCAAAAGCAGGCACAGGCTAAGTCACCCTTCCCGGAAGTCCCTGTGCAGATTTATTTCTTGTTTCTATCCCACCTTTCCTCAAAGGAGCTCAAGGTGGCATACCTGGTTCTCTCCCTTTCCATTTTATCCTCACAACGATGCTGTGAGGTAGGATAGGCTGGCTGAAACTCAAATGTGAAGATTCTGTTGCAGATTGATCATCTTGTGGTGATGAAAGTGTCCTCTTATCTGAGCATTTACTTCCTTACGCTTCCTCTTTCAAAATACTACCTCCCAAAAATACTGATTTGGTTCTAGGACTGAGAATGAACGGACAAATAACTACACTGGCCATTGAAGATAAGATGCACTCTGGCCATTGAAGAAAGCTCAGAGGAGAAGTGCCTAGTACCTTTAAAAAAAGGGAAGCAGGATCTCATCATTTCCAAACCTAATTCAAAGTACTGCTGATGGGATGGCCTTTAAAACTCCAAATGATTATGGCAAGGTTATTTGAAGAAACACCCTTGCCTATATGCACCTGCCTTCAGTCTCTGAGGCCCTGTTTGTAGGCCCACCAAAGGAAAAGGAAGCTATGGGGAACTCTCCCTGGCTCCCAGCCCTTGAGCAAGTTGCTACAGTGATGGGGATGGAATGGCAAATGGAGGAAGAAGGAGGGGGGAATAAATGCGTGAGGGTGAAAAGAAGCACAAGGAAAGAGACTGCTGCCTCCTTATTTTCCAGCTAGAAAAAAACTTGATGCTCAGTTCTGTCCAGGTATGGCTCCAAGTTTGACAGAGGCCTGAACTATGCAAACTCTGGTGGAGCCCCTGGGGCATACCTGGCGGTGGCAGTAACACTATACACAGCACCAGGTGCTTGAATCTAGCCACCATTTTGACATCCCTCAATTCCCTGGAAGAAAGCTGTGTCAGCAGAATTGTGGGGAAATTAAGATGGGCATCAAAGAGCAGGCATCAGCAGTGGACCCTGCTGGAGCCCCAGGAGCTGCCCCAGGATGCCAGGTGGTGATCATAGGATCATAGAATCGTAGAGTTGGAAGGGGCTTATAAGGCCATAAAGTCTAACCCCCTGCACAATGCAGGAATCCAAATCAAAGCATTCCCAACAGATGGCTATCCAGTTGCCTCTTGAATGCCTCCAGTATTGGAGACCCCACTACCTCTCTAGGTAATTGATTCCATTGTCGTACGGCTCTAACAGCTAGGAGGTTTTTCCTGATGTTCAGTTGAAATCTGGCTTCCTGCATCTTGAGCCCATTATTCCATGTCCTGCACTCTGGGATGACCGAGAAGAGATCCCGGCCCTCCTCTATGTGACAAACTTTCATGTACTTGTGCTATCAAAGCTCCCCTCAGTCTTCTCTTCTCAAGACTAAACATGCCCAGTTCTTTCAGTCTCTCCTCATAGGGCTTTGTTTCCAGTCCCCTGATCATCCTTGTTGCCCTCCTCTGAACCTGTTCCAGTTTGTCTGCATCCTTCTTGAAGTGCGGAGACCAGAACTGGACGCAGTATTCAAGATGAGGCCTAACCAGTGCTGAATCAAGGGGAACTAATACTTCACGCGATTTGGAAACTATACTTCTATTAATGCAGCTTAATATAGTATTTGCCTTTTTTGCAGCCATATCACACTGTTGGCTCATATTCAGCTTGTGATCAATGACAATTCCAAGATCCTTCTCACATGTTGTATTGCTGAACCAAGTATCCCCCATCTTATAACTGTGCATTTGGTTTCTTTTTCCTAAGTGTAGAACTTGGCATTTATCCCTGTTGAATTTCATTCTGTTGTTTTCAGCCCAATGCTCCAGTTTATCCAGGTCCTTCTGAATTTTGTTTCTGTCTTCCATGGTATTAGCTGTGCCCCCCAATTTTGTATTATCTGCAAATTTGATAAGCATGCTCTGTACCTCCTCATCCAAGTCGTTAATAAAAAATGTTGAAGAGCATTTTTTTATGATGTCAGCAGTCCTTATAGCAAACTTCCCCAACCTGGTGTGCAGATGTTTTGCACTACAACTCCCATGTGCTCCAGCTGGCCTGACGGAAGGACAACATCTAAAGGGCACCAGGATGGGGAAGGCTTCTTTATAGGAACTTCTGGATAAACTATTTTACCCTCACTGTCCCTGCTTTGCACCCTCCATAAGTATTTTTGCGTAGCTGGAATTCATCCTTGAGCTCTGATAATGGATGAAGAGGGGTGTGCAAGTGTGCACAGAAACTAGTCTTCTGTACAAAGGTACATTTTTACACTTCTTGCTCTGCCCACTTTTGCCTCAGGCCCTGCTCAACAGTGGCATATGGCCCTCAAAGGTTGTCTAGAAGAGAATGCAGCCTTCAAGCTGAAAGAATTTCTCCGCTCCAGCATTGTAGTACTGACATTGCACAACAGGCACTCTTGGCAGAGCACACGATGGCTCCTAATTTGAGTATATTGACACAAATAATTTAATGAATTCCACTGAAGGATTTGTGTGTTTTTATCTGTAGCAGCCTGACCACATACTGCAATTCTTTCCCCAAATCATGTGACTTTCTTTTCTCCTTGCACATGCAAACATCAGGGATTGTTTGTTTTACTGTTTAAAACTGAGTATAAAACTATTTGTCCCACACAGATCAATGCTGGACAGAAGCTAGGCTGCATGTAAATTTTCTCCTTGGTGGGATTTTGTTCTTGTTGACAGTTTGAGACATCCTTTGCTGCTCATGTGATAGGAGCTAAAACTGTCAATCAGTTGATTTTACCGAGAGGAGGGAATGGAAAGCTATTTGATACAATGTATTGTACCTGTTAATTGATTTCATTTGGAACAAGATGAAGTTTACAAGTGATTTCAGTGGCACATTACAATAATTCAATAGGGGTGCTACAAAGGAAAGTGTGATAGTATCCAGTTCACTGTTCCCTAAGACAGTTGAAACCAACTTTGAGAACAACTGTTGAAAGTGACCCTGAAGAGGGTCTGAAATAGACCAGTTCTCTCCACTGCGTGCTATTGTATCCTCTACTCCAAGGAGGGGGAGATAAATTACCTTGGGAAACAAGTGGTGGTAAATAAGCTATGGATGGTTGAATCTATCCATTTTAGTTTCTCTCAGTTTCTCATTTTTCCAGTCAAATTCAGTTCTCCACATTTCCACATCCGTTTGTGATTTATATATATATATATATATATATATATATATATATATATATTCATTCTCATCTTAATACAAATCTAATATTTTTGCAAAGCAATTTCTCCTAATATAATGCATCTTATGTTATTTTCAATAACATTTTTATGCACACGTTACACTAGTATATGCATTTTTTTACACATTTTTTGGCTGGAGAACAGCATTGAAAAATTTGGAAAAGTACAAATTTCTAAGGATGGCTGTGTTTTGGTTTGCATATCGTTTCAGGAGGGGTGAATTAGGTAAGTCTTCAAATGCAAATGGAATTGAATGTCTCCCTCATCCGTAAAAGTAGTGGGAGGTGGGGAGGGATCCTTTGGATAATGGCAATGCCTTTCATAAGGAAATGGTGTCAAAGCAGAGGGGCACCTTGTGACGTCCCTGTATTTTAATATCTGTAAATATGGTAAGTGCGGGGTTATTAAGTGATATATGGTAAGTGGCTGAGTAAGAGGGGGAGTACATGGGCTAGAATGCTGGAGAATGTTGGATGATGATTGGCTGAGTGTTTGAATGGCTGAAGGTATAAATGAGAGGATGACAGTTGGGTCAGGAAGTTGTGGAGTGTGGATTGGAGTTGGTTGTGGGTTGGATTATATTTGGCTGGTATTTAGGCAGAATATATATGACTGGAAACATAAAGAGTGACACTATATGAAACCATACGCTTGTTGAACATTCCTAAAGTAATCTTGTTATTTCCTGGTGTTATCAAATAAATACTTTTATTGGTTTACCAAAAGCTTGATCCTTGACTGGGAATACAGAGACCAGAAGGGAGGGCAAGGTAATTACCAAGGCTGGAGGGAAACAGTATCAAATAAATGGTGGCAGTGGTGAAGGGAGATATTGTAACATTGTCAAGTATCCAGAGCAACCCAGGATTGTATGCTTTATAGACAAAGATACAAGGGGGTTGTGGACGGCAAGGGCACCCAGACACAAAGTAACAATAAGCCATAGGGGGAGACTAAGGCGAAGACTCTAGCAGTATTGTTTACAGGGAGTGGCTGGTGGTGCTGCCTAGCAGTGGGATCTTGTGAGATCTGTGCTAGAGCATGTGAGAGAACAAATAAAAACCGAGATCCTGACAGGTGGTGGCCCTGGTGGGAGTATCACAGGTAGAGCCAGCTGGTGGGATCGTCACACACCTCTTGTCTCTTTTTCCTCCATGGGATAATGAGGTAGGGTGGATGTGTAGAGGGAATGTCTGCTGCTTTGAGGGACATATGCTCTATTGTGTTATCCAGAGGCAAAACATCTCCTTCCCAATGTAGTCTCCAAAATGGCTTCCCTATCCTTTATGTTGTTATTATTATAATTATTATATTTATTGCCCACCATCAGGCCTAAGGGCAGGTTACAGAAATTTAAAAACCAGTATTAAAAACCATTAAAACACATTACACTCACAGGAATAGGTTGGGTCCTGAAAATTTACATCTCAAGTGCCAAAGGCCAGGATAAAGAGGTATGTCTTTAGCATTTGCCAAAAACTATACAGCGAAGGTGTCAAATGCACCTCTGAAGGCATGGAATTCCACAATTTAGGGACTGCCATAAAGAAAGCCCTCTCTCTGGCCACCATCCCCCAAACTTCTGAGGGTGCCGGAATTACCAAAAAGACCCCCTCTGCTGATCTTAACACCCAATAGGGTCTGTAGGGAAGGAGATGGTTTTGATGTTCCTGTAGGTTAAGCATCTGTAAATATGGTAAGTGCGGGTCTATTAGGTGATGTATGGTAACTGACTGAGGGAGAAAGGGGGAGTACATGGGTGAGAAGCTGAAGTATGCTGGATGATGATTGGCTGAGTGGCTGGCTGGCTGAAGGTATAAATGGAGGTTTGTGAGTGATGAGAGGGGAGTCGGTTAAGGGGGAGAAGTTGTTGAGTTGCTTGGAGTGAGGTCGTTTGGTGAGGGTTGGTTGGCAGAGTTCTGAGGGAAGGTTGGATTGTATTTGGCTGATATTTGAAGAGTATATATATGAACAGAAACATAAAGAGTCACCATATATGAAACCATATGCTTGTGAAACATTCCTGAAGTAATCTTGTTATTTCCTGTTGTTAGTAAATAAATACTTATTTGGTTTACCAAAGGCCTGATCCTTGGCTGGGGGAATATACAGACCAGAAGGGAGGGCAAGGTAATTACCAAGGCTGAACAGAAACTGTATCTAATGGTGGCAGCGGTGAAGGGAGATATTGTAACAAGTCAAGTATCCAGAGCAACCCAGAGTTGTATGCTTTATATATAAAGATACAAGGGGGTTGGGAACAGCATAGGCACACAGTCACAAAGCAACAAGCTATAGAGAGACTGAGGCAAGGTCTCTGGGAGTATTGGTTACAGAAAGTGACTGGTGGTGCTGCCTAGCAGTGGGATCTAGTGAGATCTGTGCTAGAGCGGAGTGGGAAACCATATAAAGGATGGTCCTGACTGGTGGTGTCCCTGGTGGTGCCTAGTGAAAGGCAGTAGCCACAAGCAGGTGGGAACCTGACAGGGAGAACCAGGGAAGGACGTCACAATGGTCTCTTAGCTATTTGGGCCCTAAGTCATTTAGGGCTTTAAACACTAATGTGAGCACCTTGAATTGGCTGCAGCATTGTAGACCAGTTGAAGTTTCCAAGTCATCAGCAAGGACAGCCCCGTGAAGAGTGCATTGCAGTAACTGAATCTAGAAGTTACCAGAGCATGGAGTACTGTGGCCAAGTCATCTCTGTCCAAAAGGGTCCGTAGCTGGTGAACCAGCTAGAGCTGGAAATATACACTCCTAAAAGGATATTGTTTAGATCAGTAAGGCCGCTTTCACACTGCACTTTTCCCCATTATTCTGATGATTTCTTACCTGGTAATTTGTGCATTATATTTTATCTTTCACGTGACATATAAACTAGCTCTGGAATTCTAGTGGAATATAGTGCAAGTTTAGTGCAAATTTCTGTGATAAATGATACCAGAAATAATCCATTAACAATGCTGGGAACCCAAACAATCATGGGAGATTTTTGCTAGCTGCAGCCACTCACATGACAGGCATCTCTGCATGCAGTGCATCCCTGCCCTTTAGTCCTGTGGGGTTTTCATCTGATGAAAATTGTACCAGTATTCCGGCACTGACACAGGTAGCAGCAGCATTTCCCACACACACCCGAGTTGATACAACTAAAACAATTTAAAAAGTTAGATCCTAAAGGGAGAGGGCTTGCATGGCAATGGGATGAGAACTTAGATCTCCTACACATTAGGGAACATGTGTATAATGAGTGAGGGACGAAAACAAGCTGTGTGAAAGACAGTTGCACAAAATGCTGGTATATCAGATGAAAAAGCTGCTGTTCCTTAATGCAAAAGATATTACTGTGTGAAAGGGATTTTAGAAATCGGGACAGATGAGCTACCTTTTTAACCCATTAATCAGTGTCATGGGCAGTGCAGGGAGGGGGCAGATAGACTAGGGCGAAACAGATGATGAGGACTTGGACTGGGAGCCTGGGGAGGAGGCAGGCAGTGGGGTGGACTCACAGGGTGCTCCAGCCTCTCTTTGACAGATCAACCCTCTCAGCTCCTGACCCCCTTGTGGAAGCGCCACTTGGCCCATTGGATGTTCCCCAACTGGGCACGCCCCTGCCACCTGCACAAGAGACTCAGCCTTGCACGTCAGATGGATTGAAAATGGGGGTAAACATATGGACTGAAAATGGGGGTGAACATATAATACTCAATATCTAAAAATATGTCAGAGGAAGAGGTAAGAGAACTTTTGATCACCCAGTCAAGACTGGGCAGTGGGGCCAAATTTCCATTGTTTTACACAACTGCCAAATCTACTTGGAGTTTAATTTTAAATAGCTGTAAAATAATTCTTGGGCCACATTGTAGAACTTTTTATGTTGATTCCCATGACTGCAGAAGGTTGATATCTTCTTCCAAGTGATTTTATGATCTGTAATTAACTTGCGCAAGAACAGAATGTCTACTTCTAAAACAACAGCTCTCTGTTTAGATTGCAATTAAGAACACCACACAGCTACGGTAAAAAAGAAAGGCACACAGACAGCTACAGTAATTGTTACAGATTACTCTAATTATAATGTGCAAAAATAATTTTCACAGCCCCCCACCCCATATCTTCTTCCTGCTTCCCCCATTCCCCATTCTTCATGTGGAATATATTTTATTTTATATTTTGCTGATGAGTGCTAAAAATATTTTGGAGGAAAGAAAAAAACAGAAAAATGGTTTTGCTTCTGCATCTGTGAATTTCAGGTGATTTTCTTAGTTCTTTGTAAAGCAGACTTAAGGTGGTCTGCAGAGGTGGTTTCTGGTGTAGTATTGGAGAATCCCAGGGCTACTTTGGTTGGATTGGCTAAGGACTTCATGACTACCATGACAATCATGGGATTGTCTCAATACATCAGTGGCCCAACACATGCTGCATTTAATACTCTGATCTGGTGCTTGCTGTAAGATGGGCTGGCAATGATTTAGTGGTGGAGGGGGTGAATGGATGGATCACTCTCTAATGTGATTTGGATTGATTCTCCCCCCCCCTGCAAGCAATGAGAGACCAATTAAGATGGCCTATCCCTGGGAGACCTATGGTATACGAAGGATCCCTGAATAGTTTTTTTTGGGGGGGGGGTCTGGCTGCCATGGATGGTGCTCCTTTTGATGCCCTTGTTGCACTGTGGAATAGTAAGATGGGTAGGGCTGTTGACACAATCACTTTTGAACACTCTATCCGTCCATGTGAAACCTGGAGGCTCCTTCCTTTCCTGAGGATCTCTGAGCAATTAAATAGGCAGGATGACAGCTGGAGTACAGGTGGTGCAAGTCTCAATCCAGATACAACTGAACACAGGTGAGCATGTAATCATGGCTACCATGTGGTGGTGGTGGTGGTGGTGAAGGAGGAGGAGGTGAAGGAAGCCTACTTTTCCAGCACCATTGTGTCATTAGTCTACCACCCAGCAGACCTCTTTCAGGTGATGAACAGCCTTGTTAAGTCTAGTCCAGTGATGGAAACTGCTAACTGCTCAGAGGAGTGTTGTGATGGATTTGTGAAGCACTTTGAGGGCAAAGTCATCTGAACTCACACCAAACTACATGCCACAATTAGGGCAGGTCCTGTGGGAATGTTCTGAGCACCATCTAGTCTCTTGTGGGATCAGTATCAGTTATTGCAGCCTGACTATGTGGACAAGATGCTTGCAGGGCTTAGGCTGGCCACATGCCCTCTTGATCCTTGCTTCTCTTGCCTAGTGAGACTAAGCATGGCAGGACCGACTGGGTGGATCCAGGGAATTCTAAATACCTTATTAAGAGAGGAGTAACGCCTGCTGCTTTGGCAGAGGCATTGATGTGGCCCTTCCTGAAGAGGGAAAAGGAAGAAGGCAGAGCTTGGAAAAGTTACTTTTTTGAACTACAAATCCCATCAGCCCAATCCAGTGGCCATGCTGGCTGGGGCTGATGGGAGTTGTAGCTCAAAAAAGTAACTTTTCCAAGCTCAAGGCAATTGTTCACAGTGCCGCCATCCTAGTCCCTGACCCAACTCTTGGTTTTTGAGGAAAGTCCTTGTAAACATATTGTCCCTCTCCCCTTCAACTGCCTTCTGTGGGACATTGCTCCTGTCCAGCAGTGGATGGCATAGTGGGGTTGCAGTACTTACCTGACTTCCTGACAGCTGAGCCTCTGCTGCTTGCCTGGAGGGAGAAGGGAGAGGCAAGGTGGCAGAGAAGTTGGGGGGAGTGCAAATGCACTGGCGGACCCAATCCAATGCTTCTGCCCTGGCATTTGAACCATGCTGACCACTTTGCCATCTCACTCCTCTTTCCCTAGAAAACAACAGCGACTCAACTCTCGCAACATCAGGCAAGCGCTGCCACCACACCATGCCTTCTGCTGCTGTTCTTCTCCCTGGAGGTGATCCCATTACCATTAGTTGAGGGCCTTTGGCCGAAAGGCGGGGTATAAATAAAATTGAATAATAATAATAATAGTTGGGCAGCTCTAATATCAAGGGTGGTGGGAAGGCATTGCTGCAATTGCAATGTTGTCCCCAAGGACAGTGTTCTAGCTTTCCATGTAGAAATCAAGTGGCAGCTGCTCAAGGCTATGACAATGCAGGCATGGCCTGACATTGCAACCATCTTGAAATTAAGCAGACCTGGGTCTTGTTCTGATCAGTGACATGATGGGAGAATGGGAATTTGTTGTGTCCTGCACTGAGTCTCATTTTTTTTAAAAAAAAGTTGATAGATTTTAATAAATGCTCTAAATAGAAGCACCCAGGTCAAGTAGGAACTGAAGCTGGTCCCTAAATTTAGTGAGTCCAGCCACTAAGAATTAGGCCTTCTCCAATCTGCATAAGCCCTAATATATATCAGTAATATTTGAGTCTGCATAAGAAACACAGGTAGACTTTTTTTCCACCGACTCTTTCCCTGATGTCTCTGATTCTAATGGCTTCATAGCTTAGACCAATGATTGGCAATGTTCAAGCCACAGGAAGATGTTGGCTGGAGAACTACTGTGAAGGTTCATTCACTACTGGAACCATCCTATTCTTTACATAGTCCTTAAAGTATACTAGTGTTTGCCATGGTAAGTTTGAAGGAGAGATGGGCAGTCTCCAAACTCTTGCAAGAGGAGATGGTGGAATCCTCAGAGATGTGCTCAGGTGCTGCAACTGGCCATAACTTCCTAGTGTGTCCCACATCACTGCATGTTTGGAGATGTGAGTCTTCCCTCCATGCTTTATGCATTCACTATGGCAAAAAAACCAATGGTCCTGGATGTCTCTGTAAAGTACAAAGCGGCTCTTAGACGAAGAGAATTCCTAATTGAGAATAGCATTAGCAGCCATGCTGTTGATGCCATTACTATTTTAGGCCATATTCGGCTTGCTGAATAGCATTACATTCCTACTAACCTTAAGTAGTATTCTTTCATCCTTCCACATACCAGACTGGGAGACCTTCTGGGAATATCTGTGGTGTTACAAGACATAATTCAGTTTATGATTCAGAATGTGGCAGATATCCCTTTGAATTGGTGTTACATTAGGGGACACAGGTGCTAGAAATATTATCTTGATTTGAACTACATATAGTCACAAAGGATTAAATCATATGCCCCCTCTGTTCTTTTTTTTAAAAAAACTTTTGTTTTCATGCTTGAATTGTGTAAAAATGTAATTACTTCAGTGAATCAAAAATAAGTATGTAATAGTGTTCCAGGTCAAATACTTAATATTCAAAACACTTCATAACAAGTCACCAAACAAGTTCTTGTTCCTGTTTACTTATAACTACAAAAATGTCCTTCATTTTAATGAACTGTGTTGAGGAGGTTATCTGCCCCAGGAGGGAAGGAGGAACTTCTGGCAATTCTTGATGTTCCGGAAGGAAGAACCTCTGGCAATTCTTACTGTTGGTGGTTATAATGTTATAGCTATCAAGTAGCCTACAGCCTATCAGGTAGCAGAGACAATTCACAGAGGTGATCATCTCACAGAGTCAGTCCCAGGAAAAACCCTCAAAGCCAGCCCAATAGTATTTACTGAATAAAAGCCCTGTGAGCTCCAGGCAACCAAGCAAAAACAAACAAATGGGACTCCAGACAACAATCAGATGGACACAATTCCAGGTCCTCAGGATGGGTCAGCAGACAGAGAAGCAGATCATTCAGGCAGAAAGACTTCCACGAAGAAGTCTTTGTTTCCAGGAAGAAAGGATGCATGGAATACCAGACAAATTGTAGTAGTTTGGAGTCTCACCATTTAAGAAGCTGAGACATCTGATGCAAAGCTTGCCTGGAATTTCCAGGGTACTTGCTAAATTGTCCCAACACCCAATCAGACTGATAGGGTAATGCACTCAAATCCTGTTTATAGGCTTCCCATAGGCATCTGGTTGGCCACTGTGAGAACAAGATGCTGGACCAGATGGGTGTTTGGCCTGATCCAGCAGGGCTCTTATTGGTCTGAAGCACTAAAACAAACAAAGCTGTAAAATATATTAACACTGCAAAGATAGATCAATGTTATGGTAAATGAAGAGAGTTGGTCACGTAAGATTCAGTCAGGATGTGCTATCAGGGAAGCAAGAATACTGTTCTGCAGGATTAATAGTGATTTGGTGTGTTGTTGTTATGTGCCTTCAAGTTGATTACGACTTATGGTGACCCTATGAATCAGCGACCTCCAATAGCATCTGTTATAAACCACCCTGTTCAGATCTTGTAAGTTCAGGTCTGAGGCTTCCTTTATGGAATCAATCCATCTCTCGTTTGGCCTTCCTCATTTTCTAGTCCCTTCTGTTTTTCCCAGCATTATTTTCTCGGTCCATTGTATCTGCAAAGCTCTCCTCCAACACCACATTTCAAATGAGTTGATTTTTCTCTTATCTGCTTTTTTCACTGTCCAACTTTCACATCCATACATAGAGATCGGGAATACCATGGTCTGAATGATCCTGAATTTAGTGTTCAATGATACATCTTTGCATTTGAGGACTTTTTCTAGTTCTCTCATAGCTACCCTCCCCACCCCTAGCCTTCTTCTAATTTCTTGACTATTGTCTCCATTTTGGTTAATGACTGTGCCAATATATTGATAATCATTGACAAGTTCAATGTCCTCATTGTCAACTTTAAAGTTACATAAATCTTCTGTTGTCGTTACTTTAGTCTTCTTGACGTTCAGCTGTAGTCCTGCCTTTGTGCTTTCCTCTTTAACTTTCAACAGCATTCGTTTCAAATCATTATTGGTTTCTGTTCCATTATCCAATGTATGATGGCAATATGATCTCTGTGGTGCCTCTTTCATTTCTAAATCCAGCTTGGACATCTGGCATTTCTCGCTCCATATATGGCAAGAGCCTTTGTTGTAGAATCTTGAGCATTACTTTTCTTGCATGGGATGTTAAGGCAATAATTTGATAATTATTACATTCCCTGGGATCCCCTTTCTTTGGAATTGGGATATATATTGAATGCTTCCAGTTTGTGTGCCATTGTTTACTTGTATTTGTTGACAAATGTTTGTCAAAATTTGGACAGATTCAGTCTCAGTAACCTGTAGCAACTCTACTGGTATGCCATCTGTTCCTGGTGATTTGTTTCTTCCAAGTATTTTAAGAGCAGCTTTCACCTCACATTCTAAAATTTCTGGTTCTTTATCATATGGTTCCTCCATGAATCAATCTGTCATCTTGCATCTTTTTTATATAGTTCTTCAGTGAATTCCTCCATCTTCATTTTTTATTTCATCTCGGTCAGTCAGTGTGTTCCCCTTTTGATTATTCAACATCCCTGCTCTTGGTTTAAATTTCCCTTTCATTTCTCTAATATTTTGGAATAGGCCTCTTGTTCTACCTTTTTTGTTGTCCTCTTCTATTTCTATACAATAACTATTGTAATAGTTCTCTTTGTCCCTACATACTAGTCGCTGTATTGTTGCATCTAGGGTTCTGATCATGTTTCTCTCTCCCTTTGCTTTTGCTTTCCTTCTTTCTTTAACCATTTTAAGAGTTTCTTCAGTCATCCATTGAGATCATTCTCTCTTTTTAACAAGAGGTGTTGTCTGTTTGCATTCTTACCTGATAATGGCTCTGACTTCAATCCATAGTTCTTCTGGTTCTCTATCAACTAAGTTTAAAGCCTCAAATCTGTTCCTTCTTTGATCTTCATATTCTTCTGGGATGTTATTTACATTGTATTTTGGCATTATGATTGCTTTGTTAGTCTTCTTTAGCCTTACTCTGATTTTTTATATTACCAGTTCATGATCTGTACCACAGTCTTCTCCTGGTCTTGTTTTTGCAGAAAGTATGGAACTTCTCCATCTTCTGCTACCAATTATATAATCAATTTGATTCCTATATTGACCATTTGGTGATGTCCACGTGTACAGTCGTTTTTTCAGTTGCTCAAAAAATGTGTTTGCAAGAAACAAATTGTTGGGTTCACAGAATTCAAAAAGTCTTTCTCCTGCTTCATTTCTATCTCCTAAGCCCCATTTCCCCACAATTCCTAGTTTTTCTCTGTTCCCTACATTTGCATTCCAGTCCCCCATGATAATCAGAACATCTTGTTTTGGTGTATGATCAATTTCTTCCCGTACTTCCTGCGTAAAATCTCTCCAATTCCTCTTCTTCTGTGTTTGCTGTTGGAGCGTAGACTTGGATGATGGTTATATTAATAGGTTTCCTGTTTAATCTCATTGATATCACTCGCTCAGACCTTGCATTATAGTTCCTAATTGCTTTTGATAAATAGTTGCCTAATTGCAAATGTCCCATTCCAGTCCATTTTAATTCACTCATGCCAAGTATTGTAATGTTGATGCGTTCCATTTCGTGCTTGACCATTTCTAACTTTCTCTGGTTCATGCTTCTCACATTCCATGTTCCTACTGTGTACATCGTACAACTCCAGACTCTCCTTTTGCATCTGTGTGCATCAGCCTCTGGGCTTCCTTTCAGCTTTGACCCAGTGGTGTCATTAGTTACAGTGCTAGTCATATTTGTCTGTTGTTCTTCCAGAGTAGCTTGCTGAGCGCCTTCTGACCTGGGGGTCTCATCTTCCAGCACTATCTTGTGTTGCATTTTGTATACTCTGTTCATAGGGTTTTCATGATAAGAGGTATTCAGAGGTGGTTTACCATTGCCTTCCTCTGAGTTTGGATGCATCTCAATCTGGTGTCTCAGCTTTGACATTCCACCTTGGGTAACCCTGCTAGGAATCTAGCCTCTTGGTCTAGACTCCAGATGGCATTGCTCTTAGCTTCTTCGACACTCTCAAACCTCCTCATCACGTTAAGGTGTTCATCCTAGAGTAGGAATTTGGTGTGTACTAGAACATAAAGTCTATACTGCAAGGGGTGATAAGGAAGCTTGGTTTTGAGGACAACTATAAGACTGAGATTCTGAGATGATGGTGGTTGTATAGTGGATTTATGAGCCTGCATGGATTCCAGCTCATTTTCAATCTTCTCCTGTGGCTAATACATTATTAGCAGTGTAAATTTGCATATTGACTAAATTGAAAGGGGTAAAGAAGGAGAAAAGGCTGAAATCTGATGCCAATCACATATCATATTTCTCTGACCTTCAGGCACTCTTTCCAAAGATGTCAAGCTACCCTGTCAGCATACACATTCCCAGTGAATTATGTTTCAATCACATATCTGTCTCAACTTAATATTTAAAGGCAATCACTATATTATAAGTGAAGGTTATAAGTGCATACATGAAAGAGAACGCCGGTTCAGAAATGAGAACAGCAAAAGTGTTAAAAGATAAATAAAAAGCAGTTGATATCTGTTAAATAAATGGGCAAAATTCTGAATGGGTTCCACGAATTGAAATATCCAAGAGACATCCACTTTGGAAAAATAAAGGAAGCTTGAACAAACTAAGGCCCCATCTGCATTATACATTTCAAGCAATATTTTATCACTTTAAACAATCAAACAGTCTGTTACAGATGCTGAGAGTTTTTTTGAAGACTCTTATTCCCCTCACAGAGCTACAATTCCAGAGTGGTTTAATAATCAATTCCTCTTCACCAGGGAACCTGGAAACTGTAGCTCTGTGAGAGGAGTAGGGATCTCCTAAAATTCTCAGCACAAGTGAACCCACTTTAAAAAGGCATAATTTGGGTCTGTCTATACTAAGCACCTATATTGGTTATATAACAGTTTAAACTCGTGGCTTCCCCCCCAAAAAAGAACACCTGGGAACTGCAATTCAATTTGGGGTGTTAGAACACAGCAAATTCACTGCCACATTCACCTGCAGCAACTTGGTGAGGAGGGGGTGTTGCTTTCTCGGGTGGTAATGTGGAATTTCCCAAAGGTTTAGGGGGGTGCTTACCATTTGGTGACAGTGGCCTTAACTTTTATTTCTTTCATTCATACCTTGGTCCACTTGTTGCTGCCATCTTTTCCTGAATGCCCCTCAAAACAATGTGACATCATAATATAACATTATTCCAGGGCATTCTGGGGGGAAATGGTGGCAGCTGTGAGGATGTCTGCTATTGCATGTAGTGGTGCCCTCCTCCAAGTTTTTTTTTTAAGCTGCCACCAAATGTTAAAGCACCAACATTCAGAAACTCTTGCAACCCCATAACCTGAAATACTCCCTGACTATTTGCTCCCATAAGAGAACCCTGCTGTGCTCTTTCAGTAAACTATGGTTCCCAGGATTCCCCAGTAGAGAGAACAACAGTTAAACTAGTATAAATCTGTAATATGATAAATCCAAATGCTACCATGGTTTTGTAGGATTTCCTACATACAGTGTACATAACTTTTTACTTCAACTCTTTCTCTCCATCTGCACCCTCATGCTTAAATACCAGCTATGATATATGAGGACACTGCCTAGCAGCTCATTTAAAATTATCTTGCTCTATGAGGGGAAAAGACTGACAGGGCCATGTATGAGGGCACTAAGAAAGGACCAGGATAGCAACCAAGGGAAGTAACTTCATCCTGACACCTGTTACACAAATCCACCAAGACTCAATCTGGATACGTGTGAAAGTACATAAGAACATAAGAAGAGCCTGCTGGATCAGGCCAGTGGCCCATCTAGTCCAGCATCCTGTTCTCACAGTGGCCAACCAGGTGCCTGGGGGAAGCCCACAAGCAGGACCTGAGTGCAAGTACACGTTAGAAGAGACAAGGAGATGCCATAGTATATTTCTGTACTATGGGATGACATCATGGCACTGTGTGTCTTCTTATGCATGCTGCCCCAGCCCTACCCTGTCCAAATCAGCCAGTGAACTGAGGCCAAGGTATGGAAACACACAGGGTGTTGATATTGCATAAGTCATCACAAGATATCGCTAGACATCACAAGGAGAGCAAAAAGTCACGGAGCAGTGGCATCTCTGTGACTCTTATAATGCCCAGTTTGGTTCTGTGTTAATATCTCATGCCATTTCTCTCGTATAGCCCTGATGGAGAGTGAAATAGGAAATGCAACAAATGTGTAATTGTACTAGTGACTCCACCCCTGCTCGCTTAACTTAACAACCCCGCCTACTGTTGCCAGTCACCCCCATTGGTTGCCAGCGCTTCCCCGCTCCCCCTCCCTCCCCTGCATATGAGTTGCGAGCACTCCTCCCCCCATGGGTTGTCAGTGCTTCCCCTCCCTCCCCCCATGGGTTGCAAGCTCTCCCTCCTCCCCATGGGTTGCCAGTGCTCCCCCACCTCCCTGCACACTGGTCACCAGCCCTCCCCCCAAGTAACCAGCCCTCCTTCCCTCCTCCCCACAGGTCACCAGCCCTTTGTCCCTCTCCCGCATGGGTCTCCCCAGGTCCCCCTCACCCCACCGACCGACCTCGCCACTGACCTTGCATCCACCGCCAACCCACTCACTCGCTCACCTGTTTGCTGTTGGTGTTGCTGCCACTGGGCGCTGCTACTGCCACCACCAGACACAGGGTGCCTCATGCCACCTCTGTGGACTGTGCATGCTGCTGCACACGTTTCACAACTCCTACACCACCACTGCCGCACACCTTGTGCGACTTATGCAGTGGCACTGCCGCCGTCACTGAGCAACTTGCACACTGCACAGCTGGGCGCCTTGAGTGAGTGGGGGTGCCATTGCCACTGCCATCGCACCTCACAGCATCATGCTACGCATGAACACTTAGGAAAATATTATGTAGGAAGAAATAAGGACCGAAGTAGAGCCTGCTGGATGAAGCCAAAGGCCCATCTATTCCAGAAACCTGTTCTCACTGTGGCCAACCTGATGCCTATCAGAAGTCCGCAAAGAGGACATGATCGCAACAGTACTCTCCCCACTTGTGATTCCCAGCAACTGGCTCGGCATCTTCATCAAGCTATCCGCTATAATGCCATGGTCTTATTCCTGTTCAGTTCAGTCACTGCCAGTTCAGACCCTCTGGCAGTATATGTGAAATTTAGTAATTTTTTTGCCCCACATGTGCAACACTTTACATTTGCTTAGAATGAACTGCATTTGCCATTTTGCTGGCCATTCATCAGTTTAAAGATATCCTTTTGGAGCTCCTCACAATCCCATTTTGTTTTAACCACCCTGAACACTTTGGTATCATCTACAAACCTGGCTACCTCACTGCTCATCCCTAACTCTAGATCGTTTATAACCAAGTTAAAAAGCACAGGTCCCAATAAGGATCTTTGGGGGGACTCCGCTGTCTATATCTCTCCATTGGAAGAACTGTCCATTTATTCCTACACGCTTCCTGTTTCTTAACCAGTTAATGATCCAAAAGAGGACCTCTCCTGTTATTCTACAACTACCAAGTTTACTCAGAAGTCTTTGGTGAGGTACTTTGTCAGAAGCTTTTTGAAAGTTTAAATATGCAATGTCACCTAGATCACCCTGTCTATATCAGGTGTGGGGAACCTTTGATCCTCCAGATGTTGCTGAACTGCAGCTGCCATTATCCCTTGCCATTGGCCATGTTTGCCGGAGCTGATGGGAGTTGTAATTCAGCAACATCTGGAGGGCCAAAGGTTCCCCACTCCTGGTCTAAATATTTGTTGACGCTCCATTTTCTAAGGGAACCCTTCTTGCTGCTAATAGTTTCTTTGACTTTGCATCCTCTTGGCCCTGGTGATATCTTTCTTGATCTGGAGTATAGATTCTAAATGAGCTTCTAACATTGTGGTTTTAAACAACTTCCAAGCATTTGGGAGAGACTTGACCCTCTTGACTTTGCCTTTCAATTTCCTTTTTTCAATCCCCTCATTTTTGGGAAGTTTCCTCTTAAATGTGACTGTGTTGGATTTTCTTCGCAATCTTCCATTTACATATATATTGAATATGATAGCACTGTGGTCATTGTTCCAAATTGGACAATGCTTTAAATCTCACGCCACTCTGGACACCACTTAAGATCAAGTCCACGGTCACTGACCTTCTGATCAGTTCCATGACCCAACTATTCAAGGGCATAGTCATTTAGGGTATCTAGAAATGTTACTTCTTTGCTGTGACTGGAGCACATATGTAGTCAGTCTATGTGGGAATAGTTGAAGTCACCCACTGCTACAAAATTTCCTCTTTTGGATGCTTTCTTGATTACATTCTCTATCTGAAGATCTTTCAGAGCATTGTGATCAGGGAGACAATAGCACAACCCCAGTACTAAATTCTTCTTGGGCCCTGGTATTACCACTCAGAATTGTTCTACGTAGAATCACGATTCTGTGGAGAACCACACAATGAATGAGGATTACAAAGCTGGTGAACCAGACTATATGGTGACAGGGTTAAGCATTTAGAAGGTAAACAAAGCAAACATCCCACCTTGACACTAATTAAACCAGCTGGGGTTCTGTAAATAGTCTTTGTGCTACTTAAAAGCTCTCCTCTGATGAGCCCTGTCAATACATGGAAGCTTGCTTAACAAATCTAATTCCTGAGGTGGAAAATCTTTTTTTGTGTGTGCCAAAAATTATGCACAGGGTACTCACTTTAAACTTCTAAAATGCAGCTCACACCTTATTCTAAATTAATTACAACTTTCTTTGCCAGCATTTACCTTTCCCCCTTAAAATTATTTCCATCATGTTTTCAGAGTCAAGGGGTAAAGAGAGAGAGATTTCAGAATTTTATAATATTTTGCTTAAAAACCATTCACTCAATAGGTAAAAAGTGGATTTCTGTAATATGTGGTGTGTGTGCATGTGTGGATTTCCAGAAAGGTAGTTGTAGCAGTGCTTGTCAGGTGCTGCAAACATGACAAGGTCATGCAGCACACTGAAGAGGAACAAATTCATTTTGGATTATTATTATTATTATTAATTTATCAGTCATTTTATACAATTAAAAAGTCTCAAAGCAACTTGACAAATAAAATATAATACATAATAAAAAAACACAATTTAAAACAAGAAAATAATGAAAACAGTGACAACATGCAGTCCATAAAATGCTCATCCAGAAATATATTAATAAAGACCAGGTCCTTCCCACCCCACTAAAAGATGAGCACCAATGTAGGAGGCAACATTCAAATAGAAAGGTCAGCCTGTTGCCCAAAGACTGATGGGAGTTGTGAAAGGCCACAGGTTACCTATCATTGTTGTAGAAGAAAAATTGTGAGTTCAGAGGGAAATGAAATATAAAAGCACAAACTATGGTAATTATGTTAAAGCTTAAAATGTATGTTAAATAATTACAATGACCAATCACAAAGCAGTGTTGATTTTAATATATCAGATAATATAACTTATATACTTAAAGCATTTAGCTTAAAGCCACTTTGAGATTTTATTGCAATCAAGCAGTATATAAATCTTGTTAAATAAGTAAAAAACAAAATAAATAAAATATTTATTCAGTATAGAGAAAATTCCTCATATAAACACATGCGTATATAAATAGATTAACATATATTTGTTTACAAAACTGACAATGTTGTTCATAGCAGACAATCAGCTATAAAATCTTTAATAAATGCCTTTGCTATGAATGTTAACTGGAAATAAAAGATTCTATTTCATTTAAAAAAAATCTATTCCCGCCTGTGTTAAATTCTAAATGGAGCTAGAAATAAATAATGGATTTGGTCTGATGGCAGTGACTACAAAATGCAGTGCATTTCTCATGTTTTATTAATACTGATATTTGCAGGAGCTCTGCACTCATTCTTAAACTTACACAATAATTGTTTATACCACAATTCAGGGTGGTGTTTTAAAGTTATAGGTTTCAGCCTAGGGCGAGTTGCATAAAATGTTTAAGGTTGGACAATGGAACAAGTTTTGTATGGGGCGGGGGTGGGTGGGAATTTGTTTAGTGCTTCTATTACTATTTAGTAGTAATAGAAGTACTGTTTAACAATGATTTGTCACATCCATTTGTTAGGTGTTGTGCAAAACACAAGAGTCATACAATCTCTGTCCAGGAAACTTGTTTATTTTAAAATTTGCACACTCCTGCTCCGCGCCCTGTAACTTACTGGGTCGTGGGTGAGCTTTGCGGTGTGGGCTGAATGCCTTGCCACCATCCTGGAAGTGGGTGCACATGCAATGCACCAACATGGCACACTTTGGGGTGGGCGGCTGAGAGCATTTAAGCCTTTGCTGCCTTCCCCCATAGGGAGGAAGAGACAGTCAAAGAAAAAGAGGGCTCTGAAGCTGTGTGCTCTGACAATGTGTTCTGAAGGGTTCCATAGCAGCTTGATTGGAAGGAGCGTGGCCTGATAGCTGCTGGTTGAAAGGTAGGGTTGCCAGGTCTCCGGTTTTTGGCCGGAGTTTCAGGGAAAAAGGGGCCGTCTCCGGCCTCCGGCAATACTTTGCTTAAACTGGATGATCTCCGGCTTTTCATTGGCTGCCTTCCCGCCCTTTGTCATTGAGGCAGGGAGAGCTGGTGCCGCCGGGGCCGGGCTCTGTCTTCCCAGGCAGCAGCCTGTCTTGGACAGGGGCGGGTGGGAGCAGCAACGAGGGGCTGGCCCTGGGCGCGCTAGACGGGCGCTGCTTAAAAGGCCAGTCAGGCGAGCGCGGCGCTGTCATTCTCCCTCCTGCTGTGGGCGCCGCTGGGCGGGAGTGGCCGTGATGGAGCGTCTCTGGCTGGGGAGCGCATCGCGGCCGCTGCCGCCCAGCGGTGCCCACAGCACGAGGGGTGAAGCGGCCGGGCGTCCTCGGGGCTAAGAAGGAGCTGGCCCCATCCGGCGTCCACTGCTGCTGTGGGTAGCAGGCTGGAGAGAGAGAGAGAAAGAGAGAGAGGCTGGAGAAAGAGAGAGATGCTGGAGAGAGAGAAAGACAGAGGGGCTGGAGAAAGAGACAGATGCTGGAGAGAGAGAAAGAGAGAGAGGCTGGAGAAAGAGAGAGATGCTGGAGAGAGAGAAAGAGAGAGATGCTGGAGAAAGAGAGAGATGCTGGAGAAAGAGAGTGATGCTGGAGAGAGAGAGAGAGAAAGAGAGCGATGCTGGAGAAAGAGAGAGATGCTGGAGAAAGAGAGAGATGCTGAGAGAGAGAGAGAAAGAGAGAGATGCTGGAGAGAGAGAGAGAGAGAGAGAAAGAGAGCGATGCTGGAGAAAGAGAGAGATGCTGAGAGAGAGAAAGAGAGAGATGCTGGAGAGAGAGAGAAAGAGAGTGATGCTGGAGAAAGAGAGCGATGCTGGAGAAAGAGAGAGATGCTGGAGAGAGAGAAAGAGAGAGAGACTGGAGAGAGAAAGAGAGAGTTTGGCCCTAATCCTCAGTTTCTTACTATTTCCTCTGGATAATTGCACTGCTGGAAACGGACAGAATCATCATGTAATTGTCTTTTCTTGACAGGATGTGGGAGTGAGATTGAAATGACAACAAATAGGAATGTGTGCCATTGTTCCATTTTTCTGCACATTTCCCATCTCCCCAAAGCAGCCTTCCCCAACCTGGTGCCTTCCAGATATCTTTGGGCATACAGCTGCCACCAGCTAACATCTGGAGGGCACCAAGCTGGGGAAGTCTGCCCTAAATTGTCAGCTGCTTCAAGTCTATCAGATCTAAGCATATGGTCACCCTGTTGTGGGAAAGTTCCCATTAAACTGACTCGTGTTGTCTCATTAAGTCTCTAATGTGGCAATTTAAGCGAACAGACCTGATCTTTTTCTGGGTTTTGGACTTCCAGCAGGGGCTTAGACTAGAAGGACTAAAAGGCCCCTTCTAGCTCTGTGATTCTATGCTACATGTAAGTGTGTGTGTGTGTGTGTGTTACACACAAACGCACAGGCACACACACAAGCATACTTTTTTTCTTTGATCAATTTTGCTTAGAAAAAAAGTGTCTTGTTCTTGTCAGTTGACTTCCTTTTTTATTCTTTCTTTGTACTTAAACAAGCTGGTCTGTTTTAAAAGAAAAGCTTGGTGGTGTTTGTGAGAGCCCACGAAAGAGCAATTTCAGGTAACTGCCACAGCCAAATGGTTAAGAATTGGCCTTATGACATAATGTGTACTGGCTGGTCTCTACAGAATTCCAAACACCATTTCAGACTTAAGGCTGCCATCTATTATCCCAAAGGCAGCCAAAGTAGCATCCTCCAGATATTGTACTAAAACTCCCATGAGCCCTATCCTGCTTGGCCAGCAATCACAATAAAGTCCAAAAACTTGACTGCATCTGTTTAATTATATGCATGGAAATGGAAATGGACTGCCTTCAAGTCGATTCCGACTTATGGCTACCCTATGAATAGGGATTTCATGGTAAGCGGTATTCAGAGGCGGTTTACCATCTAAGGCTAGTACTCTCCACCTGGCTAGGGCCTGCTCAGCTTGCCACAGCTGCATAAGCCAGTCCCTTCCTTGTCCGCAACTGCCAGCTGGGGGAAACGGCTCCTTGCGACTATGCACCTTGCCCACAGGTGGCAGGCCACATAATCCCTGAGCCACTCACTGTGGGGGTGATCTTTAGCTGGCCCTTGACATCCAGGAGACACGAGTGGGGATTTGAACTCATAGACTCTGGACTCCCAGCCAGGCTCTCCTCCCCACTGTGCTATACCATCTGTTGCATGAGCATACAGTTAACATACAACTGACTTCATAGCACCATGCAGATAACAACTGGCTCACTCTGCATTAGCAAAGCTGCTGCAAGCACTCTTAGTTCATTTTTACAAGATAGTTCAACATGCTATCTTGTTCATTAAAAAAATGCATTCATTCCTGACTTTACCTCTTACCACTTCTCCAGGCTGTAAAAAATAAAATAAAACACCTTCCACTTTCCTTTTTTGTATCTTTAATTCAGTTGTTGTTGTTAATGTGCCTTCAAGTCAATTTCAACTTATGGTGACCCTATGAATCAGCGACCCCAATAGCATCTGTCATAAACCACCCTGTTCAGATCTTGCAAGTTCAGGTCTGTGGCTTCCTTTATGGAATCAATCCATCTCTTGTTTGGTCTTCCTCTTTTTCTACTCCCTTCTGTTTTTCCCAGTATTATTGTCTTTTCTAATGAATCATGTCTTCTCATTATGTGTCCAAAGTATATGTGTCCAAAGTCAGAGGAAGGCAATGGTAAACCACCTCTGAATACCTCTTACCATGAAAACCCTATTCATAGGGTCACCAAAAGTTGGGATCGACTTGAAGGCATTCCATTTCCATTTTCCATCCATACTCCCTAAGATGGTGAGAAGGAATGACCTTGTCACTTCAGCTGGACCTCTTTTAGGTAAGATTTCTATTTTAATTTCCAATCAGAAATTTTTTTTTGAATGGTATGCTGCATGCAAGCGTGGTTGATACAATGTATCATGCTTCATGACGTCACTAGGGCCCGCCCCATGATGTCACTAGGGCCCACCCCGTGACATCACTAGGGCCTGCCCCGTGATGTCACTAGGGCCCGCCCCATGACATCACTAGGGCCCACCCCCATTTTCTCAGGTTTTTGGATGGTTCCGACCTGGCAACCCTATTGAAAGGGCATAGACTGAAAGCGGCTGAATGCAACTAGGAGCAGCTGTGTGTGCTGGGAGTTTTCATTCTGTTTCCCAACTCCTAACTGAGCAGAGCAAAGGCAGCTATATCAGCTGGTCTAGAGGAGATACAAGCGAGCCAGCTCTCAGAGAGTGAGCAAAAGGGGGGAGCTAACAGGAGTTTGGCAGAGAAGTTTGGCAGGGAAGGTCCCTATTTTTCCCCCTTGTACGGTGCACCATACACCAGTGGGACTCTCCTATTTTCCCTGAAGGAGGGCAGGACAAAGCACAGGCCATTCCAATACAAGTAGAAAGAAAGAAACCAAAGGCAGTAGAGACTATGGAGGGGAAGGACACTCCAGTGGTGGTGACCTGCAAGGTGTGTGCAATGTTTGTTTTCTTGCCTCAGAACAACATGGTGCACAAGTGCAAGAAGTGCAAGCTGGTGGCACTGTTTGAAGAAAAAGTGAGGGGTCTAGAATGGCCAGTGGCCACACTGAAAAGTGTAAGAGAAGATGAGGAGTCCTTAGATAGAATGCTGGAACAACAACAGCAAAGAAAAGTACAGGAGGTGGAAGAACAACAGCATGTTGAAGCAGAAGAGGAGACTGTTATGGAGAGCAACAATGAAATAGAGGAAACTGTGGAAAAGGGTGACAGTTAGGAGCAGAATGTTGTGCTCCAGGTTGGGAGGGGAGGCTTTAAAGCTTCAGGGGGTTCGTTGCTGAGTCAATGTCATAGCGCTGTGGAGTCATGCTTAGTCAGAGTTAGGGAAAAGGTCCTAGAAAGCATAGTTAGGTTAATGAGGCGCACTACTTTTGATGTAACTGTAACTTTAATAAAAAGAGAAAAACTCACAGCCGCGTCTGAGTCGGGATCTCTTGACTTTGGGCAGGACACAGAAGAGTGAGAAGACACCCATTGCTGTTGGAACTATGGAACCACTTCCAGGGACTTGAGGATGAGACTAGAGGACAGTCTGCAGGGCAAGAATTACAGGAGGTCCCACACAACAGTGAGCAAGAGGCTGAAGCTCAGTCTAGCAAAGGCAATGAAATCAAGCCCCACAACAAGAAAAAAAGAAGAGTAGTAGTGATGGGAGACTCCCTACTGCATGGGATTGAAACCCAAGTATGCCAAGAAGATCCATGGACTCACCAGGTATGCTGCCTCTCTGGAGGACGGATTAGAGATGTGATAGAAGGGTTGCCATTACTCATAAAGCCCACTGACAGATATCCCTTTTTTCTCATCCATGTGGGAAAGAATGATATTGCCAAGTGGAGCTACAAAGAAATCATGTCAGACTTTGAAAGCTCTGGGAAGGAAATTCAAGAAGTTTGGGGCTCATCCTCCTTCTGGTACTTAGAAGAGGAGTGGAAAGGGAAAGAAAAATACTCTGGGTGAATGACTGGCTACGAAGGTGGTGCTGATGCAAGAGATTTGGATTCTGGGACCACTGGCTATGCTTCCTGGAAGATGGACTGCACCTCACAAAGACTGGGAAGAATGTGTTTGGCCACAGCATGGAGACATTCATCAGGAGAGCTTTAAACTGAATCCTAAGAGGGAGGGAGACATAAACTTGGCGGTAATGACTAACAAAGGCTTGTGCACAGTAAGAGAAACTGAGGGAAAGCTCTAATAGAGCCAACTAATACTCTTCATAAAAATGTAGGATGGAAGCCAGGCCATAAATTACATGGTCTTCGATGTCTGTATACTCATGCCCAGAATATGGGAAACAAACAGGACAAACTTGAACTCTTAATACAGGAAAGTAAATATGACTTGATAGGTATAACCGAAACTTGGTGGGATGACTCTCATGACTGGAATACAGCAACTGAAGGATATAACTTGTTCAAAAAGAACAGAAGGAATAGAAAGGCTCAAGTTACAGGAAGCCAGATTTCAACTGAACATCAGGAAAAACTTCCTAACTGTTAGAGTGGTACGACAATGGAACCAATTACATAGGGGCTCTCCAACATTGGAGGCATTGAAGAGGCAGCTGGACAGCCACCTGTTGGGTATGCTTTAATTTGAATTCCTGTATTGAGCAGGGGGTTGGACTCAATGGCCTTGTAGGTCCCTTCCAACACTATGATTCTTTGATTCTGTGGTGACCACGCTACCCTCCCTCTGCTGCAGTGCAGTTAATTTAGTTGCTACGTTTGGCCTGCCTTGCTTTGCTGGTCGGTTTCTTTTGCCTACTCCACACTGTGGTTGGGAGGAATAGTGTTAAGGGTTAGCACGGGTGCTTTTGTTATTAGGTTAGTCTGTTTGGCTTATTTATTTTTATAATTGGTCACTTTGGCTACAGAGTAAAGGTTAAAATGGAAAGGGCAGGTAGGTGACACCTTTAGGCACCTTTGGGGGTGATCAGTGGTTCCAGAGGCCTGCAGCTCAGGGCTATAGGACCTGGGGGCAGAATACAGGCTGCCTTTGGGGTCACCATGTCTCATCCACTCTTGAGTTTTAGGGCCCTGGGGAGTGGTGACATCGGTGGGCCTCCCTACACACCTTCAGTGTGTGGTCAAGGCAGAGGTAAGCGAAATGGCTTGCCCTTGCCCCGGCAGGGGGTTGGTCGCCCTAATAGCTGCAAGCAGGTTTTGCCTGTTGTCATCATGCCGATCCCACACTTAAGATCCCCTCTGCAGGTTCATTCTTCTAATCTTAATCTGGTTTAATAAAGTGGCCCATTTAACCCAACAGCTGTTGTGCGTGTCTTCTTTCAGCCCTTGGCCACAATCCTTTAAACCATAATCTCAGGGTGTCTTCCCTGAAATACTAAGTCATGAATGCCATTGAGGTTGCAATCCTGTGGTCACTGGAAGGTTGTCCCAGGGGCCACAAGCACAATAGATCCCTCTCCTTGCTGCCACAGGACCATCCATCATCCTGGCCTCATCAATGCTGGAACTCCAAAAGGCTGTGTGGGGTAGTTTGAGGATGTGTTGGGAGAGGGCTGGGAAGAGGCTAGGAACTGAAGAATCCAAAGCATTTGCAGCCATCTGACATGCCTGCTTTCTGAAGTGCTAGCTATCCCCCCAGTTTTGAATAAAAATTCCCTCAACTTCTTCATCTAAGTCATTGATAAAAAAATATTGAAGAGTATGGAGCCTAGAGCCCCATGGCACCCCCTTGAAACTTTTCTCAAGTTTGATGTGGAACTACTGATGAGTGCTCTTTGAGTAAGGTTTTCCAACCAGCTGTGAATCAACCTGATGGTGCTGTCTAGGGTTTAGAGGTTTTATTACAATCATGTGATATATACATTTTGTTAAATAAAAATAAATAAATATGGCAATATCCAACTCACTTGTTCTGTCAGCACAAGGCTTTCTGCTTGTGTAGTGGAACTTCCCGTTCCTCTCCCCACACACACCCTCCCCAAATCTGCTCCAGGATAACCCACCTGTCAATCACTCAACATCATTAGGATGACAGATGATTGGCAGGTAGGTAGTTGCCCCTATTCATCAAAGTTGGCACTCAGTGGAGGGAAACAAAGATCTGGCCCACTGAGCCAGAAAGGATCAGCACTCCAGGTTTAGATTAAACCCCAATTGGTTTAGATTTCAGCAGATATTTGATATTAAAATGCAATATACTCTTTTACAAGCATTCATTCTTTTTAACAATATAGTTTTGTACAGTCCTTTTATAAAATCTTATCCATCTCACATTTGAGACGGCACCCTGAATAATAACTTCTTCATCCTGAAATTGATTGCCCCCCATTTGGTAATCTATATAAATGACTGAATTATTCCTGGAAAATATTTTTTTTCTCTCAATCTCCCTCTGAGTAATCAGTGGGAACAGGAATATTTATATTAATTCAGGTGGTGCAACAATATTTTTGAGATAGCCAAGCAAGATTATTTGAAAGACAACAAAAATCTTTCCTCTTTCAATATTCTGTTCCTTCTCTCTCTCTTTTCCAGGAAATGGTGTGTTCTTTTAAAAAAACAAACTAAAGTTAAAGGATTATTTATTCTATGTGCAGCTGTATTATAGTCTCATTAAGATGCACATTTTACGGAATGTGCAATGATGGAAAACAAAACAAAACAATAAAACACAACAGGGCATGTTCTAGTGGCTCGTTATGCCCTCAGTGGGTAGGTGAAAACATGAAGCTTCAGTGCATTAGATGTGTTTAATCTTTCACCAATGGTAACTTGTTGAGTTTTCATATAATTGCTTGTTTTCTTGGCCATTTCATGTTTCCTTATTAACTTTCTTTAGGTGCTGTTCAATATAACTGGACATGAGAAGAGCTTCATAGTCTAATATTATATTTCAGGGAGCCTTCTCCTTGAGAGCTGATATTTTATGTATGTACAATTTATCTGGTACATATTTTACCCACCCGTCACCATAATAACTGTACCATAACAACATCAGACTTTCATATCTCTGCAGAAGGTAGGGGCAACCAGATCTTCTACTATCAGTCCACCCAAAGGTCTGGGCAAAGAGATGCATCTTAACCTGCCAATGGGGGAAAAATGTACCGTGATGGTGCTAGACACACCTCTGGGAGGAGGGAGTTCCACAGTCTACTTTTGCATGCAATGTGGGGCAATTCAAACGTTAACACAGGTTTAGTCATCACCACTGGAGTGAATGCAATAATGCCCTTGGAATGATGCGAGTTGTCAAACCCCATGTCTTAGGGCTAAGTTGCATAGGTATCAGTATCTGATCAAAGGAGGACTGGCGAAGCATCCATAGTTGGCACTGGAGCTTTTTGTAGCACTAATGCATTAGTTGCTGAACATCCTCTCAACTCCCAAAGCCAGCCATTTACCAGTCAGTAGAAGGGACTTGAAGAAGGGCCTTCCATCTGGATCTTAGGCTGCATACACATTATGCATTTAAAGCACATTTAAATCCAATGGCTTCCCCAAAGAATCTTGGGAACTGTAGTTTTATTATTTATTATTATTATTTAAGTCATTTCTATACCACTTAATATATATAAAAATCTCTAAGTGGTGTACAGAAGATAAAACAACAGTAAATATAAAAATATACAATAAAGCCACAATATAAATGCATACATAATACAAATTAACAAATAAATATTAAAACAATTGCCTTGCACTTCTCCACTCAACATCTCTCAAACCTCCTGGCTCTCACCCAGGACTCCACCCATCTACCCTGGCTCTCGCCCAGGATCCAACACACACAAATCGCCCCCAAAGTCTCACAAGCTTCCCAGGGGATCCCAAAAATGGCACACAGGATTGAGAAGGATGCCGTTCTTGCTGAGGCAGCGTAGGTATAAGTGCGGGGCACAGAAAGTGAGTTCCAGGTGGTGGCGTGAGATGAAGCTGGAGTGGCCCATGTTGAAGTCCACCAAGTCCTGTGAGGAGCTGTGGCCCATCATCACCGACACCCCCTGCATCATGAACTCCAAGTCGCGGCACCATAGATATGACAGTGCCGGAGACAGTGCCAACGCCAGGCCCGAGGAGGAGCAGGAGGAGGCTGCCGACACGAACGTATTCTATATTTCCTAACTCTTCCATCTCCATATCCCTGGGCTCACTCAGCTGCTGCTCCCCAGGCTTCTGCTGGTCCTGCTGCTGTTGCTGGTGGTGATTCATGTCGAGCGGCTGCGGGAGGTCAGCCCAGGGGCCTGGGCCTTGACTGGGAGCAGCAGTGAGGCAATGGCTGGAGTTGTTGGGTAGCGCTGACCTCAGTGGGGCTTCCTCCCAAGTAGACCCACCTCGAGCACCCGCGTTTGTGGAGGCTGCCTGCCCACCTGTCTGTCCAAATGTATATATTGGGTCTTGAAGACCATCCAGAACAATTACGACTAAGCAAAAATGTGAAAAAGATCTCCCAGGCTCAACTGAGGTTCTAATGAGAATAGTTCATCAAGTGGTCAATACATAAATATCATAACACAAGAAAGACCATAGTCCTGTTCAACAGATGGGTTGCTTTAGTTTACCCCTCACAGAGCTACAGTTCCTAGCACCCTTAACAAATTACAGTTCCCAGGATTCTGTGGGTGACATCACATGCTTCAAATGTGCTTTAAACATAATAGTATATATTTAGCCTTAGGAAGAAGAGATGGCTGTTATTAAGAGATATGCTTTCTAAGGCCAGAACATGTGGCTGCCATTAAAAATAGCCCTGCAACTTGTCCTCTTCCTTCCTTAATGTTATTTATTAATTTGATTTCTTAACCGCCCTTTATTATAAGATCCCAGAACAGGTTACAACAATAAAATATACAATTATATTTTGTAATTTGCACTATTTCTTTATACAGTATGTCCTACTCTAGTTCATCTCTTGCCGGCAGGACAGAAGTGAGGACAGATGAGCACTCTTGCACTCCGCCATCCTTTTTCCAGTTTATATTTTGAATATTTTAAACTATTTTCTCCCATTGGAAACAACAGGAAGGAAATAAATGGGATTGAACGACATCAGTTCCTGGTCTGGTGTAGTTCAATCCCCAATTTTGGGTTATATAAATTAACCTGGAAGGTGTTGGATCCTTTGAAGCCAAGCCTTTCCTTTGGTCTGCTGCTGGCATGCCACTGACCCCCCATGTCCCCTTTGGGGCCCTACTAGGGTTGCCAGGTGTTCAGTTTTCACCCAGAGACTTTGGATTTTGGGGTGTTCTCCAGGTCTCCAGGTGAGTCACCTTAATTTCCGGACTCTGAGCTTTCATTTTTTTTAAAAAAAGTTTCTAGGTGGTCTGGTTCCTGAGATATACACCAAAATGTCACACACACCCCTGCAACTTCAGTTAAATGAGCTCATAGGTGGCTGCTCTAATCCCGCCCTTTCAGGTTTGTAGCCAGTAAGTGAAGTCAGGGTTGTGATTGACAAGGCAGTAACTAGAGTCCTTTGCAACTCAGAAAGCTTGTTTTTCCTGCTTTTCTGGAAACTCATCAATGAAGTAAGCATATAGCTTTCAGTCTTTTTCTCTCGTGTGCAGGAGTCAAACAGTTTAAATTTTCCTGGGCTGTTGAAGAGGGCACTGTTTTGAAAACCTTCCCAATGTGAAGCTTAAATCTGGTACTTGCTTTTCGGGGAGTAAAGCTGCAATGCTAATCCCACATACCCAGAGTAAACTCCATTAAATTCAATAGGACTTATTTTTGAGTAGACATGGTTAAGATTGTGCTGTAAATTGATGGGACTTTTGAGTGAACATAGCAAATAATTGTGTTTGTGTTGTAAATTTTTTATTATGTAGGAAACTAATACCGATTTTGTTTTTTAAAAAATGTTCTGCAATGAGCAACTGGTTTTGACAATAAACTATTATATGGGGTGTATGTATTTTTACATCTCGTGTGTGTGGGGGGGGGGGTGGGGGGGGGTGGGGTGTGTGTGTGTGGGGGTGTGTGGGGTGTGTGTGTGGGGGGGTGTGTGTGTGTGGGGGTGTGTGTGGGGGTGTGTGTGGGGTGTGTGTGTGGGGTGTGTGTGTGGGGTGTGTGTGTGGGGTGTGTGTGTGGGGTGTGTGTGTGGGGTGTGTGTGTGGGGTGTCTTTCCAACAACCCTGGAAGGTAGGGTTGCAGACTGGAAACCAAGGCAGCTCACAATAAGAAATAAACCATTCTAGGCAGGAGGTTGCCAACCCTGCTTGGATACGGATATCTTTGCAGAGGATTCCTGGTCAAGCTTTACCAACAACACAATCCAAACCATATCTACTGAGAAGTAAGACCTATTGAGTTCCATGAGGCTTAGTCCCTTAGTAAGTGTGTTTATAATTGCAGCCTTCAGGGGCATCCATCTTTACTCCGGAGTGCTCCCATCTAAACATTTCTACAGCACTAGGCTCCTTTGCTCTTACAATGGCCTTCTGGTGACTGGCCTGGCCTGGCCTGAGGGCACTTAAAACCCTTTTTGTCAGAAGCAAGTTGGCTAGATTAAATGTTCCCTACCCAGGCTCCATCTTTTTGCTAAAATTTCTATCTTAATTTCCAATCAAAGAAAAGTTTTTGTTTGAATTGTATGCGTCAAGCAACTGTGGTTGATGCTTAATGTATCATGATTAATGACATCACTCAGGCCTGCCCCATGACATCACTCAGGCCTGCCCTCATGACATCACTCAGGCACACCCCTATGACATCACTAGGGCCCACCCCCAAAATCTCAAGGTTTGGGATGCTTCTGACCTAGCAGCCCTAGGCCCTACCAATGTGTGAGGTCTGACACTGGTAAAACCACCACAGATTGTGGAAGTTGCAGGAGCAGCAGTGAGGGGGGATCCAGCATTGGATCTCCCTCTCTGAGTCAGAGCTCTCCCTCTCTTAAGTGCGCTTGGTCCTGGTTCGAAAGCTCCAGCTGGTGCAACATTTATTTGATTTGTATCCCACCCTTCCTCCCAGCAGGAGCCCAGGGCGGCAAAATGAGGTGGTCAGATTACTGATGGGAGCACATGGCCAACATGTGACACCACTTTTGAAACATCTGCACTGGCTGCCCATTTGGCTGAGCCAAATTCAATGTCCTTCTATTCATTTACAAAGCCCTGAACAACTTACGTCCAGAGTATCTTCAGGACCTTATATCCCTCTTGATCACTGAGATCATCTGCAGGAGTGGTTTTGGTTGTCTCCCGAGTTGGCAAGGCTCATTTAATATCGACATGAAATCCAGCCTTTGGTCTTATCGGGCCAGTTCTCTGAAATGATCTGCCAACAGAGATTCAGCAGGCACCTCCTGTTTTAACTTCAGCACCCGCTGAAAACATTTCTATTCTGCCAGGTTTATGCAAGCTATGAAGAAGATGCTTTTTTCACAACAGTTGACCTTTGTTTTTATTGTATTTTGAACATTTTTTATTCTACGGCTGATGTTGTTTTTGTTAGATGTTAAACCAAAAGCAGAAGAGGTTAAATTTCCATAAGAGAGCTGCGAGGTCAAAGAAGCGAAAGTTGGAGGTGTTCATGCCAAACCCAAGGACATGTTGCTAAGCAACCAAGGCTCGGGCAGCTGTCTTATCAGTATATAGCGGGCAAGCAGACACCAGTCTTGTGTGGGGGAAAGTTTGTTGGCAGAGAGAGAGAGCTTGAGTTTGTGTAATGAAACCTTTTCTTGTCAGTAAAGTGACTCTTAAAACCTAGTGCTTGTCTGGCTGATTGCTTTCAACGGAATCTAGCCTGTCACTATTCTATTCTACATCCTAACCTTCCGACTTGGAACGATCCAACCATCCAACAAATGGTAGCAGAGGATGGTTATCTTCAAGACGGATGAAAAGAGAAAAGCCAAAAGAGGACAAGCGAGTGAAAGGCAATAGACGGCTGAAACTGAAAGCTGAGCTGAGAGCTGTGAGAGAGCCGTGGGAAACACTGACAGGAGAACGAAGGTAAGAAGCTCTGATTACAAAGGCGGTGAAGCGTGAAAGTGAAAGTATGTCTGTGTCATTATCAGCTGGGCTGCCCCTTGAAAGACTGACACAGAAAAATTATGCCAGTTGGAAACAAAGAATGCAGGTGTTTCTAGTGAAAGAAGACGTTTGGCATATCGTCGCAGAGGACCCACCCGCCGTGGTGCCAATTCCAGCAGATTGGAGAAGGCTGGGTGAAAGGGCGAAGGCGTTAATAATTCTTGCTATAGATGATTCGCAATTACTGCACGTGCATGATGCAGCAACAGCTAAGTTAACTTGGGAAACTTTGAGAAACATTCATGTGAAAAAGACTGCTAGTAGTAAAATATATCTAGCGAGAAGATTGTATCAGATGCGCTTATCTGAGGATACAACTATGGCAGAGCATTTATTAGAGATGAATAGACTATTTGCTGAATTGGAAGAACGTGAAGTGGAACATTCTCAAATACAAAAAGCATACATTGTGTTAGCATCTCTGGATTCAAGTTGGGATGCAATTGTGAGTTCAATGGAAGCAATGCAAGATGCAAACCTAAACATGGATTATATCGAGGGCAAACTTTTGCAGGAATATCAGAGAAGGCAAGAAATGGCAAAGCAAGAAAAGACTGAGTCTAAACACATGGGAAAGCTGAACAACAGAGCGACAGAGGAAAGACTGTATGGACAGAAAGCATGTTATACTTGTGGTTCCAGACAACATCTACAAAGAAATTGTGAAGCAAGAAGAAGAGGAAGAGGAAGAAAACCATTTGTACAGGTGATCTGTGCTAGACAAAACAAACATAGTAATGTTAATGAGCAGAAACATAAATGTAATGATTTATGGGCTTTGGATAGTGGTGCTACAAATAGTATAATCACAGATAAATCATGGTTTCATACTTTTTGTGATGTAGAGGATCAGGTGATTTTAGCTGACAGAACTAAGAAAATTATTAAAGGCAAAGGGACAGTGAAACTAGAGGGTTTTAATACTATTATGACAGATGTGCTGTTTGTTCCAGGCATTGAGAGTAACATAATGTCAGTGAAGAAACTGTGAAATGGGCTTTGATGTGTTGTTCAAAAGAGACACATGTAATGTCATGAAGGGAGACAAAGTAACCATGAAAGGGCTGATACGTAATTCCTTGTACTATTTACACTTGAAACAAACAAAACATGTGCTCATGTGTGCCAATGAGAAACCCCATCATAATTGTGTACATTTATGGCACAGAAAATTAGGACATATAGGATATGAAAATGTGGTGAAAGCAACTGAGGACAGTAATGATGTTACATTAAGAAGCTGTGATAAATATGTAGCATGTGATGTATGTCAGCAAACAAAAGCAGTTGTAGCTGCAAAGAACACTGAAGCTAAGCCTAGTACGAATGCACCTTATCAGTTAATACATGTAGATTTAGTGCGGCCATTTCAACCCACGCAGGGAGGTGCAAAATATTTCATGACTATAGTAGATGATTTTTCGAGGTACTGCACTGTTTATTTACTGAAAGCTAAAAGTGAAGCTACAGAGAAACTGAAACGGTTCATAACAAAGATTGAAGTGCAGCAGGGTGTTACTATACAAAGAATCAGATCAGATCAAGGAGGGGAATTCACTGGACACTCATTAACTGAATACTTAGATAAAAAGGGGATTAAACAAGAGTTAACAGCCCCATTTACTCCGTATCAGAACGGGATAGCCGAACGTTGGAATAAATTGCTGCAGGACTCGATGAGAGCAATGTTGTGTGACTCATCTTTGCATAATGGGTTTTGGGGAGAGTGTGTTCTTTATGCAGCATACATTCAGAACCGAGTATTCCATAAGGCTATCGGAATGTCTCCTTATGAGAAATTATATGAGAGAAAACCCAGGTTACAACATTTAATTCAGTTTGGTGCAAAATGCTGGGTACACATTCCTAAAAGTAAAAGGCCAGGGAAGCTGCAAAAGAGAGCAGACAAAGGATACATGCTGGGATTTGAAAACACATACTACGGGTCTGGATGCCAAAACAAAGGTCTGTAGTGTTAAGCAGAAGTGTGCAAGCGATAGAGCAGGATTGGGAAGAGAAAACATACGTGGATTTGGGACACACTGTCGTTAACAATGCACAAGAACAGGCTGACACAGTACCAATAAAACAAGAAGAAAAAGATAGCAGTAGTGAAACTGACTCCACCAGTTTTAGCTCTGATAAAGACACAGAGGAAACACAAGAAACAGAGGAAACAAAAGAAAAAGTAAAAGTACGCAGGTCAGAGAGAACTACCAAAGGAATTCCACCAGAGAGATTCCGTATAAACACCATAACAGGTCGAGACATTAGTAAATGGAAAAGATGGGATGATGGATTTCATGAAGAGTATTAAATGTAACTGTAAATGCATAAAGATGTAATACAATGACTGAGAGCTGCTGAATAAGTGATGCTGTTGTAAATATGAAATGTAACATAGAAACATGCAATGTGAAATGTTAAATGTAAGTGTAAATGAAAGGAAAACAAAATGTGGAAAATGTAACATGCAGTATATGGAAATTTAAGTGGGGGCTTGTTAGATGTTAAACCAAAAGCAGAAGAGGTTAAATTTCCATAAGAGAACTGCGAGGTCAAAGAAGCAAAAGTTGGAGGTGTTCGTGCCAAACCCAAGGACATGTTGCTAAGCAACCAAGGCTCGGGCAGCTGTCTTATCAGTATATAGCGGGCAAGCAGACACCAGTCTTGTGTGGGGGAAAGTTTGTTGGCAGAGAGAGAGAGCTTGAGTTTGTGTAATGAAACCTTTTCTTGTCAGTAAAGTGACTCTTAAAACCTAGTGCTTGTCTGGCTGATTGCTTTCAACGGAATCTAGCCTGTCACTATTCTATTCTACATCCTAACCATCCAACTTGGAACGATCCAACCATCCAACAGTTTTTAATGTGTTGTAAACCGCTTTGATGTTTTTAAAGAAATAGCTGTATATAAATATTTTTATAAATAAATAAATCCAATAAAATCCAATGTATCCTATGGCCCCCAGAAAGTCCTCCAGGAGCCTTGGGATTGAAGAGTAACAGTCTTAGCCTAGTTAACTTTAGAACATAAGAAAAGCCTGCTGGATGAGACCAATGGCCCATCTAGTCCAGCATTCTGTACTCTGTATAGAAGTCCACAAGCAGGCCCATGGGAAGTCCACAAGCAGGATCTGAGTGCAAAGAGCACTTCTCCCTTCTGTGGTTTCCAGCAACTGGTATTTGGAAGCATACTGCCTCTGACTATGGAGGCAGAGCATAGCTATCATGGCTAGTAGCCACTGATAGCCTTATCCTCCATGAATTTCTGTAATCCTCTTTTAAAGCCATCCAAGTTGGTGTCCATCACTCCCTCTTGTGGAAACGCATTCCATAGCTTCACTATATGCTGTGTGAAGTACTTTCTTTTGTCTGTCCTGAATCTTCCAACATTCAGCTTTATTGGATGTCCACGAGTTCTAGTGTTATGAGAAAGGAAGAAAAACTTTTCTCTATCCACTTTCCATGCCATGCATAACTTTGTACACTTCTATAATGTCACCTCTTATTCACTTTTGCTCTAAACTAAAAAAAACCCAAATGCTGCAACCTTTCCTCACAGGGGAAACACATTTCAGATGCACATTTCACTTAGATTGAAAGTAAGGCACGACAGATATATATGTGCATATGTGTGTTTCTCCATCCCCCCTTTTTGCTGTCCATTTCAAATAAGAGCTTTTTCGCTTGATTGCAGGTTCATAATGTGTCTGATGATATGATTTAAGTGTAAAAGTACCTTCACAAGATGACTTTGGGGATTTGAGACAGCTCTGTACAAGCAAACCGGTTTGTCAAAGCAAAAATGCTTGACTTATTAAACAAGATGATTTCAAAAGAGTCAAACTGTGACAGGCCTTGTTAGACTGAGCAGATGGTCTATTTGTCAGCAAGAGGCAGAATGGTACTTGCAACATAAACTCCACACAGCTTACATCCTGGCTTGTATTGACATTTGGCAGTAATTTGTCACAAAGTCCAAGGGTAAGCAAAAAATGCACATGATTCACCTCATCACTGAATCCATTATTTTAAAAGTCATTAAATCTGAAAATATGTGGGATTTGCTACTGAAATTGCTGACAACATAGCATGGTATGCCTCACAGTAAGCCAATTGCTTTGTTCTCCTCTTTAGTGTTGTTACTGATGAATTCACTGATATCTTGTTATTATTGATGTTATAATAATAAGCTTTTCTCCTGTGAAAGGATAAAAGCATAAAAATAAAAAAAAATGCATTAAATCAAAGGCTAGAGAAATTAGGCTAGAGAATTTCATTTCATTTTTTTCAACTACATAGGAAGGCGAATAGCTGTTAAGTTATTCCTCGGAGTTTGCAGAGTTATGTGATGATTAGAAAGTTGTCTGACAGCTGGAAAAAGGGCTGTGAGTCCAGTCTTATGAACCAGATTTCTTTATTTATTATGTAATTTATATCCCGCCCTTCCTCCCAGCAAGAGCCCAGGGAGGCAAACAAAAGCAGTAAAAACACTTTAAAACATCATAAAAAGAGTCCTTAAAATACATTAAAACAAAACAAAGCAAAGCTTTAAAAACATCTTAAATAAAAAGGGTTAAAAACATATTGTTTAGCAAATTTTTTTAAAAAAAAAAACATATTAAAAGCAATTCCAACACATACGCAGACTGGGATAGGTTTTAACTTAAAAGGCTTGTTGAAAGAGGAAAGTCTTCAATAGGCGCCGAAAAGATAACAGAGATGGTGCCTGACTATTATTTAAGGGGAGGGAATTCCACAGGGTAGGTGCCACCACACTAAAGGTCCATTTCCTATGTTGTGCAGAACGGACCTCCTGAAAAGATGGTATCTGCAGAAGGCCCTCACCTGCAGAGCGCAGTGATCGACTGGGTATATAAGGGGTAAGACGGTCTTTCAGGTATCCCAGTCCCAAGCTGTATAGGGCTTTGTACACCAGAACTAGAACCTTAAACTTGGCCCGGTAGCAAATGGGCAGCCGGTGCAATTCTTTCAGCAGCAGGGTGACATGTTGTGTATGTTTGATCGCCAGTCATAGTGAATAGAAAAGAACATGGCAGAACTTCTTGCTGAGGATAGTCTACTCTGGAGAATAGCTTACTTTTATAGCCTCCAAAATGCATGAAAGTTATTTAAAACCACAATAATAGAAGTTCAGCTAGAATGCATACTACAGATAAGGAAAGATATCACCATGTCAAGGAGGAAGCCAGCATGATTAACAAACAGACTCAAGGAAGCTGTAAAAGACAAGGAGGAGTCACTCAGAAAATGGAGCCTGTGCCTAAATGAGAACAAAAAGGAACACAAAGTCTGACAAAAGAAATGTAAGCCACCTATAAAATATCTGTAACAGAACTGACATTTTCAGGGAGGAGTCTGAAGAACTGAAGGAAGAGATGAAATCAGCGGCGTCACTAGCAGGAGTGCAGGGGGGTGCCGACCTCTGGTGCGCACCCTCCCAGAGGCATGGATGAGGTGGCTGGGCTTGCGTGCACACATGCACACACACACACACTCGAGGCCAGCTACCCCATCCATGCCCCTGGGAGGGCATGCACCGGAGGGGCACCCAGCCAGAGAAGGCCTGGGAACGCCGGTATGCCTCCCTCGCCCCGCTGACGCTGCTCCCGGTCTCGCCCACCCACCCGCCTCCGAGGAGTTGGAGCAGCCTTGCCGGGCAACGGCGCAGGGCGGGGCGGCTCTGGGTGTCACCCCCCTCATGGTGACACCCGGGTGCGGGCCACACCCTCCGCACCCCGGTAGTGACACCCCTGGATGAAATCCTACAGTTTATTAACACATGAGAAATTGACATGTCTGAATAATATTCATTCAAGAATTCTTAAGAACTCAAATGTGAAATTGGTCATCTTGCAACAAAAATATATAACCTCTCCTTAAAATCAGTCTCTGTACCAGAGTATTGGAAAGTTGCCAATGTAATACCAATTTTTAAAAAGGGGTCCAAGAGGAATCTGTTCTGGATAAACTTCTGGAAAACATGATTGAAGATAAAGTTATCAAACATATACTGTAACTTGTTGAAGAAGAATCTGTAAAGGGAAATTCTGCCTTACTAATCTTTTAGAGTTTTCTGACAGCGTAAACAAAGATGTGGATAGAAGTGATCTGGTAGACATTGTATACTTGGACTTTCAAATTACATTTGACTAAATCTCTCATGAAAGGTTGGCAGTCACAGGAATAGAGTACACATACTCTTGTGGATTAGCAACTGATTAAACAACAGAGGGCAGAAATAAATGGCAAGCTCCACAAGCATCTCTTCAAACTGGGAGAATGGGCAAAAAAGTGGCTTCAGTGTCAGTAAGTGTAAAGTGGTGCAGATCAGGGCACAAAATCCTCACTTCACATATATACTGATCTGGAGGAGACCAAGTAGGAAAGACATTTTGGGGTCATAGTGGATAGCTTGATGAAAACATCAACCCAGTGTGCAGCAGCTGTGAAAGCAGTGAATTCCAGGCGAAGTACCATATGGGAAGGGCTCTGTTAATCATGGACTCTATTAGGAAAATGGGAAGCTGCCTTACACCAGGGCAGCAGCAATTCAGAGACTTAGGGAGAAGTCTTTCCAGCCACCTGCTACCTGACCATTTAACTGAAAACAACAGGGAATGAATCAAGGACTTTCTTTAAAGTACATGCTCTACCACTGAATGATTGTCCCTGGCTTGTTCCTAACTGTGCTAGCTGTTCTCAGTTGAATCTCAGTTCAACAATTGCCTGTGATCACAGAGGGATTGCAGTGCAGACATGGGCTCTCACCAGGTAGGATTTCTCCATTTGTTGCAGTGGACAAATATTGTTGCATTTTCAAACTAAACAAATGCCCTTTAAACTCGGTGATTAACAAGAAAAGGAATAATACCCAAGAAAGGATCATGGCAGAGAGCCCAACTCAGTTGTGCAGAATCTGTGAAAGTGGTTAATTCCATGCTAGAGATTGCTAGGAAAGGGATCAAAAATAAAACTGCCAATTTCATAATGCCCTGATTTAAATCTATGGTATATCCACACAAAGTACTGCATACATTTCTGGTCATCACATCTCACAAGGGATACTGTAGGTTAACCACCTTCCTTGCAAGACAGTCAAACTTTGGGATCTTTTATTTCAGAAAAAAGGGGAATATGAGAGAGGTTCGTAAAATTATGTGTGGACAGAGAAAAGTGTTATTCCCTCTCTCATAATACTAGAACTCTGGGTCATCCAATGAGACTGATTGGCAGAGGATTTAAAACAGACAAAATTAAGTACTGCTTCATAATTCCTATATGGAATTCATTGCCAAATGATGTGCTAATGGCCCCCAGCTAAAATAGCTTGAAAGGTTTTTTTTTTAATAAATTCAAGGGGAGTAAATCTATCAGTGGCTACTAGCTGTTGGAATGCAATGACAGAGATTATTCAGTTTGTAACTTAAGGGTTAATTCTGTTAATGTTAAAATCAACTAGCCAAGAGAAGGAAGGGTGGAGGTATTGCTTATCAACCAAGCAGAGTAGCATAGTCTTCACTGAAGTAGCACATGTTCTCATTGGCTGTGTAGTTCTGAGGGAGTTTTCCTCTGTATTAGTTGTATGTCTCCCTGACCTCTACAAGGCCTGACCTAAGAAAGACAAAACCTCTCTGATCCTTTCCCCTCATATTATACACTGTTGTTGTTTTTTAAAAAAATCAGTTTGCTTAATAAAGTGTTATCAGGACTTTACTCTCTGGACTTCATCTGTGTTATTTCAGGTATTTTGCCAATACTAATCATGGTGGCTGTATGAACTCTGAATTCAAATTTCCATTGAATACCAACTCCTGGGGAGCAACAACAGGAAAGAACTATTTTCTTTATGCCCTGTTTGTAGGCTTACCAGGGGCATGTGGCTGGTTACTGTGGGAAACTGGGTTGAACTAGATAGACCTTCTATGTGACCTAGTAGCCAGTACTGTAGTGGCAAATTGAGAACTGTAGGGTCCGTTCATGATAGTCACAGCTACTATACCCCCTTTTTGCTGCTAGTTTGAGAATGAGATCCTTGTTAATGCTTTCTCCCACAACAGACGTCCCAAGGAGCCAATAAGCATGAAAGGGAAGAGTGTTAGCTACTGAAAAGAAGGGTGATTCACCTCCTTTCACTCTGATTGGCTCCAAAAAGCAGGAAAGAAGTATGTTAGAAGATGCTTCTCAGTGATTTATACACTTGCTTTTCATGCTGATTGGCTTGTAGGACGCTGGAGACATAGGGACCCTGCTCCAAAAAGGTAAGGGGTCTAAGACCCCCTGAGACCCTGGGAGACTACACCCCTGCTAGTAGCACTCTTCTAATGTACTTAACCTTCATCCTGATTCAGGGCAAAAATCACTAATGGTTTTGGGGGTACATTTTGACTCCAATAAGATTTCCAATGGTGAGGTAGGGTTATTTTTTATCCCCGGAAACCAATTGTTTTGGGGGTGGGGTCAGCACAAGTGTGCTTGACAATATCCAAACACCCAGAGCCAGAAAAAAATTATTTAGAGGAGGTAAGAGTTTTTCTGAGCAGCAAAGCTTGCCTGTTCCCTATGCATATTGAGTAAACCAACAAAATTTCTGGCCCTTTAAAAAGTTATGATTTTGATTATCAATTACAAAAAGCAAAACAAAGGTAAAATGTCATGAAAACACTGTAAACTGTTTAGAAACAACTTTAATTAATTACAACAGAAAACTGTTAATGGTTTTCTTGGGTATTTTCTGACCCCAGTAATAAACCTATTAAAAAAAACTGTTGGCCCTGGATGCTCACTGATAATGTCCCTGGTTGTTCTGTGGTGAGCTGTTCCTGGAGATGTTCTCCAGGCCCTTCCATTTTTTCTTCTGGTATGCCCAGCTAAAGTGGCAAAAGGGGGGAAACACCCTACTTTGAATGCAGCCAGCCAGCCAGCCAGCCTGCAATTTGCCTGCTATGCCCAGCAAGACTAGCATAAAAAATGGGTAGGGGGAACCCTACATTTCACAGAACATTGGGCAGGGAGGGGAGCTTGGGCAAGGAAAGGAGTTTGTAACTCCCACCAATTGTAAAATAAAACTTGTCTTGTAAAAGCCATGTTTTCTTCTGCCAAGAGCCACAGGTGTGTCCTTCTGCAACAATGGAACCTTGGAGATGTGATTGCAAGTTTATTTACTGCTTTGTCATGTGACTTTGTCATGTGAGTGCAAGCTTGTGTGCCCTTGCAAGGCTGGAAGGGGTAATCTGATTCCTGTGCACTTTACCTATCCCTGACCTTTTTTCTATGAAAAAACGGTGGTTGTTTTTTTTTACCCCAATCTGCTAACATTAGCTGGGGTCAAAATGGACTCCAATGGCCAAATGCCATGAATTTCTGGGGTATAATTTGACCCCATGCAGTGTTTTGTTTCCAGAAGGAAAATGGTAAGTGGTAATTGGCTGAAATTTGGGGTTGTTGTAATGCTGGCAGTTTGTGACAATGTCCTAGAAGGACTACCCTGTAGGTCTACTTAGTGTAAACTGCAGAATGAAAAGTGTGCCAGGGTGAGGAAATTGACCCCAGGAATCAGGATGATGGTTAAGCATGAGCTTCTGGAGCACAATAGATTCAGAAAGAGGGAGAACACAATCTCAAAAGGGGTGGGGGAATAAAAAGGAAAAATTAAGGGAATTTAGTATTGAAAGTATGGGAAGCACGAAAGAGCTTTTTGTAGCCAGCGCTAGCCATGTGCTAGAATTCAGCCCAGTTTGGATTTGGTACCAAATCTTCCATTAATTTGCTTATTCCTGATTCAGTCCCATAACCAGGCCTGAACCTAGACTGGGATGGGTCAAGATAATCTGTTTCATCCTAGAGTATTTGTAATTGCTGTGCCACAACCCTCTCAATCATCCTAAAAAGGGGGTATTTGTGACTGGTTGGTAGTTGTCACAAACCAATAGGTCCAGGGTGAGCTTTTCAGGAGTGGTCAGATCACCGCCTCCCTGGATCCACTCAGTCAAACCCCTCAGCAAGCTTTAATAAGCCAAGAAGGGCAAGGGTCGAGACGACACATTGCTGGCCGCATCAACACAAGTACCTTGTCCATGTCATCAGGGCACATCAACTGAAACCATTCCCAAGAAGCTGCAGCAGACGTTGCACTTGACACCTCATTGGGGATTACAGTAGATGTGGATGGGGCATCAAGACTGCTATGGAGAAGAGCAACTTCACCCTCAAAGTGCTTTGCAAACAATTCACAGTGGGCCTCTGAAGGATCTAAAACTCCATTTCCTGGAGTTGATCTCAACAGACCCCTGACAATACGGAAAAGCTCCACTAGATAGCTACTTGAGGATGCGATAGAGGCAGAGAAGTGGGCCTTCTTCGTCGCCCTCATCGCCACACAGTAGGCACGGTTATGATGTTTTACTCATGCCCGATCAGCCTCACAGCACATCTTTTGCCACTTTCGCTGTAGCCGTCATCCAGCCTGTTTCATTGCCCTTAGTGCACTGGTGTATCAAGGTGGAAACCGGGCTCCACAAAGCCGGAGAGGGCGCTCGGGGGCAACCATGTCAAGAGCCTGATGTGCCTCACTGTTCCACAATATCACAAGGGCTTAAACAGGGTCACCTGCTCTATCTACTGGGAACTCCCCCAGGGCATTCAGGAATCCAGTGGATTCCATTAGTCACCAGGGGCCGACCATCTTAATCTGTCCACACACACCCCTGCAGGGAAGGATCAGAGCCGTGAGTCTGAACTTCACCAGGAAGTGGTCTGACCATGTCAATGGGGTGACATCTACCCCGCCATCTCCAGACCACTCCTTCCTCCATCTGGAGCAAAAACCAAGTCGAGGGTGTGCCCTGCCCTATGTGTCGGGCCAGTGACAACTTGAAACAGCCCAATGGTCGTCATGGAAGCCATGAAGTCTTGAGCCAGAACACTACAGGCAGCCTCTGCATGGACATTGCGCCTCAGCACTATTGTTCTGGGCTCCTCCAACACCACAGCCAAGATGGCCTCCACCAGCTCAGTCAGAGAAGCTGCTGGGTAGCAGGGTGGACGGTACACGAGCAGCAACCCTAGTTTACTGTCTCCTTGGCCCAACACCAGGTGCAGGCCCTCGCAGCCAGGTCTAAGACAGAATGGTTTCCGGGCAACAGAGATGGAAGTTCTGTAGACCACAGCACCTCCTCCCCCCCATCCCTGCAGCCTGTGCTGGTGTTGCACTGAGTATCCAGGTGGGCAAAGCTGGGTCAGATCAAGTCCTCCCAGCTCACCCACCCAGCTCTTGGTAATGCACACCAAATTGGCACCCTCATCCACAATCAAATCATGGATGAGAGTGGTCTTATTGTGTACCAATCTGGCATTAAACAACAACACACACAGGCCAGTGGGCACAGCAAATGAGAAACGAGGAACCCATCCATGAGAGGAGTGGCAGCAAGGAACAAGGCGCAGATAGCCTTGCCCTCATCTTCTATAGTAATTCACCACATCTCCATGGCTATATTTCCCTCTGCCCATAATCACTGAAATTGGGATGGCATCACCCATGTTCCTCCGTACTAAGACTCCTGCTAAGCACCTGATATGGACCCAACACGAGCCCACCAACAAAACCTGCCTGAGCTAATTATCCCAGTAGGCCTCTGTGAGAATTGGGAACAATCATACCCATTCAAACTTTTTCACACAGGGCCCATCTACTCCCCCTCTGTCTCCCACTCAAGGAGGGCCAGCCTTCTGCCAGTTACAGACCCTCACTCTGAAGGCATCTGGCAACTTTCCCCTATCATTCAGTTCACTGCACAGGCTTTCACCCTGTGCAGTAACTATACATGCACTGCACTCCCTCCCCACCACCAATCTCCTCTAGATTGGTTTAACAGAAAAATAATAAAACAAATTAAGGGGGGAAAAGGTAACATAAGGGAGTAGCATCCTCGCCCTCAGAACTCCCTAAGGGGCAACACCAATCCTGCCAGTGGCAGACCCGCCACCCAAGGGCAGCTGGGCTTTTATGCCTCCTGACCCAACCAGCAGCTGATGCAAGAGGCTGCAAGATTAACTGCAGTCTCTCTCTGTTACCAGGGTCAGGCAGGGGGTCCCAGTCCTTGCAGTACTTACCAGGGACTTCAGCTGTCTCAAGGGACAGCAACCCAAAGAAGCGAGCAGCAAGCACCCAGATGCTCAGATACTTCCAGGGCAGGTTTTCTTCAGTCCCCCTAGTGCTGCAGCTGTTCCTAAGGTCCCAAAGGGCAGCTGGGCTTTTATGCCTCCTGACCCAGCCAGCAGCTGATGCAAGAGGCTGCAAGATTAACTGCAGTCTCTCTCTGGAGCCAGGGTCAGGCAGGGGGTCCCAGTCCTTGCAGCACTTACCAGGGACTTCAGCTGTCTCAAGGGACAGCAACCCAAAGAAGCGAGCAGCAAGCACCCAGATGCTCAGATACTTCCAGGGCAGGTTTTCTTCAGTCCCCCTAGTGCTGCAGCTGTTCCTAAGGTCCCAAAGGGCAGCTGGGCTTTTATGCCTCCTGACCCAGCCAGCAGCTGATGCAAGAGGCTGCAAGATTAACTGCAATCTCTCTCTGGAGCCAGGGTCAGGCAGGGGGTCCCAGTCCTTGCAGCACTTACCAGGGACTTCAGCTGTCTCGAGGGACAGCAACCCAAAGAAGCAAGCAGCAAGCACCCAGATGCTCAGATACTTCCAGGGCAGGTTTTCTTCAGTCCCCCTAGTGCTCCAGCTGTTCCTAAGGTCCCAAAGGGCAGCTGGGCTTTTATGCCTCCTGACCCAGCCAGGAGCTGATGCAAGAGGCTGCATGATTAACTGCAGCCTCTCTTTGGAGCCAGAGTCAGGCAGAGGGTTCCAGTCCTTGCAGCACTTACTTCAGCTGTCTCAAGGGACAGCAGCCAAAAGGAACGAGCAGCAAGCACCCAGATGCTCAGATACTCACTCCCAGGGCAGGTCTTCTTCAGCCCCCTAGTGCTGCAGCTGTTCCCTATTTAGATTATTTAGGGATTCAGCTATTTAGAATATTGCAATGTGTTATGTACTTTGCTGCCTTTGAAAGTGTTGTGGAAGCTTCAGTCACTTGACCCAATTTTGTGTGTGTACACATCAGCTTTGTTCAAGCCCTCCACTCATTGTTTTTCTAACTATATTCATCAGGACATGATTATGAATTAATTTATTAATTTTAGTCTCATGTAAAGAGTTCAGCAAAGGTGGGATACATTTGTCCAAGGAACCAACTGACAGGGTGAGCAATACCCCACCCAACAATTATGCTGGCAGAGTGACACAGCTAATGGTGCAGCAGGCAGGAAGAGGGGACATCATAAACAAATGTGATCCAAAAATATGTCAGAATAGGGCCTGGAATGTAGAGATAAACAGCAAATATGCATTTAAAAAGTCAAAAAAGGGCAAGAAAGTGGAAATAACTGTGTCAAAAGACACAATTAATAATAATATTATATTTTTATATAGCAAAATATGTAGATAATTATGTATATGTAGTTAATTATGTGGAGATTTTTTAAAGTCAGCTAATGAATGTTGATTGCATTTTCTCCCAATGCTTCTTGATCAGTGTGATGTGGCTGCAAAAAAGGCAAATGCTATATTAGGCTGCATTAACAGAACTATAGCTTCCAAATCACGTGAAGTATTGGTTCCCTTATATTCGGCATTGCTTAGACCTTATACTGAGTACTCCATCCAGTTCTGGTCTCCGCACTTCAAGAAGGATGCAGACAAACTGGAATGGGTTCCGAGGAGGGCAACAAGGATGATCAGGGGACTGGAAACAAAGTCCTATGAGGAGAGACTGAAAGAACTGTGCATGTTTAGCCTGGAGAAGAGAAGACTGAGGGGAGATATGATAGCACTCTTCAAGTACTTGAAAGATTGTCACACAGAGAAGGGCCAGGATCTCTTCTCGATCATCCTAGAGTGCAGGACACAGAATAATGGACTCATGTTATAGAAAGCCAGATTTCAACTGAAAATCTGGAAAAACTTCCTAACGGTTAGAGCGGTATGACAATGGAAACAATTACCTAGGGAGAAAGTGGCCTCTCCAGCACTTGAGGCCCTCAAAAGGCAGCTAGACAGCCACCTGTTGGATATGCTTTCATTTGGATTCCTGCATTGAGCAGGGGGTTGGACTCGATGGCCTTATAGACCCCTTCCAACTCTATGATTCTATGATCACTGAATGAATCAGCAGATGGAGAGGATTTCATATTAATGCCTGCTTACAGCAGAAAATCCCTAACAAGAACAAAGGAAACTGACTCTCCCTGGGCCATGACCTATTCACAGGCCACAGCTGTCACAGGCCCAGCTCCACTCCCTCCATGAGTGCTTAACTATGACAGAGGCTCTTCCTTGACTGGATGGAGGATGAAGAGGTGTGTGTATGGGTAGAAGCCTTTTGACATTTGCATGACTGGAACATAGTCTACTGAACAAAGGTAAGAGTGCAGGGCTGGTCCCTGGCATGACTGGGCCCTTGGGCCTGCAATACCATAGCCCAACACACCCACACCCATGCAGGCAGAGCAGGGCTAATAAGCCCACCCACATACCTCTTGTGTTGTGTGAATGACATGCCTGCCATCACCCAAGATGGCGGTGGTGTGTCAGCTCCTTAGGAAAGCCCCCACTGCCATCTTGGGTGATGGCAGGCATGCGTGCACACAGAGCACACGGCATTCACACTGATGGGAGATGTAGGTGGGGCATGCGGGCGGGCTTTTTGAAGCCCACGCTGTCTGTATTGGGGGTGGTACCTGGGAGCTCCCTCTCCGCAATCCACAGTAGAGTTGGGTTGAAGCAGAGCTCAGAAAAGTTACTTTTTTGAACTACAACTCCCATCAACCCAATCCAGTGGCCATGCTGGCTGGGGCTGATGGGAGTTATAGTTCAAAAAAGTAACTTTTCCAAGCTCTGGGTTGAAGTACCCAAAGCTGCCACAGATCACAGAATGGGAGCGCCACCCTCCCACCCTAAGGAGGAGCCCTTCAGAGGCCATTCTGGGCCGCAGGGGCCCCTCAGCCAGGGCCCAACCTGGCCGCCTTCTGGCGCTGGCCCTGTATGTGTGGCTTCACCCCTTTTGTTTCTGGCACCACCCATCACTATCATTTGACCCCTGGAAGATTGTCCACAAAGGAATGTGGTCTTCAGTCAGAAAAGTTCTCTACCCTTGCTATAGGAATTCACAAAGATCGAATTCCTTAAGCACCCCTACATCTCTAAAACGGGAAGAGTAATGGCATGGATGTTGTGAAGGAAGACAAATAAAATAAAGATCACAACACTATTCTAAATGCTATAAAATTAAAAAGTATATCAATTATAAGTTCATCAAATATGTACTATTTCTATCAATTTATCACCCACCACTTCGATCCAATTGCTTTTATTCTGAGAAGGATCACACTGCTGTTTACCAAGAGATAGAAACTTCATTCATTCACACTTTGCAGGTCAATTCATAAATAAGACAACTGTAATTTGTCAGGGCCAACATCAATGTTATAAACGCCCCTAAGGCATGGGCCTTGAGGCTGGGTTCGATCCCCAATTAACTTGCCTAATAATAATTGAGAACAACCGAAGTGGATGCAACAGGTTTATTGAATACACTTGCAAGGGAGAAGCAGTCAGGGCTGGTTCTCGCAAAACTATGCATTGCTGGTCTTTTTATCAACTTTGTTTTACTAATTATGCATGCATCATTATCATCATAATTACATCACTAATCCATGCCCATTTCCTCCTAATAACCATATTTAGAAGTTGTTTTTCACACTTGTTATGTTCACATTGACCTTGTACATCTGCAACATAGTTTGATACATTGCAATAACGCCTGATTTTCCCAGTTATTTTGCAAACAGTTTTATACAAACAATGCCAGTCAGCGAATTAGCATTTCTGTTCAACACACACACACACATAAAATTAACTGTAGATTTCTATAGGATTTATGTACTACATCAATGATTACAACCCCAGATCCAAGGTTGTCACCTCCTGTTTTCATTTTATAACCTGTCAGTTTGCAGTCAAGTGGGTAGCAGATGCATTCAGATAGAAGATTTATACTGCTGATCAGCTGTTAAGCAGTGGCTGCTCAAACCTGATTTTTATCACTAACATTTAGTGGCTGCTCAGCTGTATTCAGCCGAGGAGCTGATCAATACGATAAATATTAAAAATTATATCAGTGCCTATCATAAGTCAATATTATACAATTCTGACATTTTTTCTGCTATCTGTGCATGTGCAGATCAAACAATAAGTACTAGTGGTGATCAGCTGTATGACAGACGGAGAGTAATCAGCAGAGTAATTCCAGACTCCTCCTAACTCCTTGTCAGTGCTCTGGCTGATTTTCTATTCAGGGCTATATGCAGTGGAGGCTGGCCCCACCAACCTCAGTCTGTCTTGAGTCAGCCTCCACCTGCTTGACTTCTTGCTTCCTACAACCCCTCCAGCATCGCCTGTAAGTTTTCTCCTCCTCAGTCTCAGTGTCAGCAAGAAGAACCAAAATGAAATTGGTTGGCTCTGCCTTTCATTGGTTCTGGCTCCATTTCTTGTTGGTCTCCCTGCTTTATGCCCTTCCGGTCCCAGTGGGTCACCCTGGCTGTATGTGTGCTGCTCTCCCAGGTGCATCAGTGGGAAATAACGACACATGCAGCATCCTTGTGCGCTTCTCCATCTAAGGAAATGTGTGGAATCCGGCTTCTGTGTGCACACCATGGCGCCATTAGGCTGGACTTTGGGGCATAAGTCTGGAACCCCAAGGTCCTCCAAATGATTACCAAGGCGACAATAGAGGATGGGGGCTGGCAGCTAAGTGGGAAATGTGCCCAGTATCAATACTCTGAATAAATGCAGCAGCCCTCCCCTCTTTTTAAACATTTGCAGCTGGGTTGGGCAGCTGGATGCACTGCTCATCAAAGCATAGATTGAGGCTCCAAGCTGTCCTGCCCGAAGCTGAGGAACGCAGGCTCATGCGGTTCTGTGAGTTTTTCTCTTTTTTATTGAAGTAATAGATATATCAAAAGCTTTACGACTCATCAACCTAACTACTCTTTCTAGGAACTTTTGCCTTGGCTAACACTGAGTAAGCATATCTTTGCAGCTCTCAGACGTTGACTCAGCAACTCATACCTACTCTTAGCTTTCATTTTAAAATAAATAAATTTCTGGGTGGCCTGGTTCAGGAGATGTACATCAAAATGTCACCCACGCACCCACCCCCCGCCATTTCTGTTAGTACCGGCTGCTCTAATCCCTGCCCTTTCCGATTTTTAGCCAATAAGGGCTGCTGTACAAGACCTGCTTGCTCAGCATTCATCCTGATTTCCAGCCATACACAAAGCTTATGCAGTGGTTAGAATGTTCCTCCCTGGGAGGAAGGCGGAATATACATCTAATGAACAAACCAACAAACAAACCAGGTGGTACCTGTATTGAATTTGAAATTATTTTATGTATGTGCTATTGTTGTTTTAAACTATATATAGTGATTCATAAATGGGCTCCACCTGGAAGGGCAGGATATAACACCAACAACGATACCTGGTCTTTTCTGAGCATTTGTTCTGATTTGTTTATGGGGAAGTTACATGACAATGAGGATTCATCCTGATTTGCTTAAAAGGTGTTTACATATCTTCTTGTTAGTCAGTCAGTCATCCGACACTTTTCAATAAAAGCCATTTAAAAATGCTTTTGTTGTGTAGGGTGACAGAGTTCTTTAATCCATTTTAATTGTGCAATTGTAAAGTTTTGGTATGCACTTGAATCCCTCTCACAAAATACTGAGTCTGGAGGCACCTGTAGTTACTGATCAAATAGTGCCAAAGCTAAAAGGAAGGATACTATGATAAAAGGAAAGAGTGGAGAGCCAGTTTAGCATAGTAGTTAGACTAAGACTGCATACCATACATCTAAAGCACATCTCCCCCAAACAATCCTGGGAACTGTAGTTTGTTAAGTGTGCTGGGAAATGTAGTTCTGTGAGGGGTAAACTACAGTTCCCAGGATTATTTGTGGTATAGGAGAATGTGCTTTAAATGTATAGTATGTACAGTCCATCCCTAACCTTGACTATGAGACAGCTTCATATTTTTATAAGATTGGGGGGTTGGTTTGGATGATGTCTGTGGCTACCCTTCAAGCCTAGAATTGTATGTTATTTTCCGGGCCCAATTCAAGGTGTTGGTATTAACCTTTAAATCCCTATACGGTCTTGGCCCAGTTTATCTGATGGAGCGCCTCCAGCGCCACCAACCATGCCGCCCAACAAGAACAAGATCAGCCACACAGGACCTTCTCTCAATCCCGCCAACTAAAACAGCTAGGTTGGCGGGGACAAGAGAGAGGGCATTTTCAGTGGCAGCCCCCACTCTCTGGAACTCCCTCCCATATGACCTTCGACATGCCCCTTCCCTGAATGTATTCCGCCAAGCTTTGAAGACCTGGCTCTTCAGACAGGCCTTTGGGACTTATGGGGAGGGTTAATTTTTTACGACCAATAGCCTACTACTCTGTACTGGAACTGTTTTATTGTTTTATTGTTATATTGTATTTTATGATGTATTTTATTATGATGTAATGTATTGTTGTTAAATTGTACGTCGCCTAGAGTGGCCATTGGCCAGATAGGCGACCCACAAATTAAATTATTATTATTATTATTATTATGTCTGTAGAGATGGAGTTTTTAGTAAAAGAATCTGCTGAATTGGTCAAACCAGCTCATTTGTTAGGGTAATATGTTCTGGCCAAGACTATCAAGTACCCAATCTACATCCCTAAAACCTCAGTCAAGGACAGGTGTGCTGCTATGGGAACAACTGGGATGATGCTCTTTCAGGAAGGGGGTAACCCCCCCCCCCGAGGCCAGGAGATAGTTTGCCATGTGTTAATCTGATGTGGAGCTGGGAGTTGGAAAGACACAGAGAGGCTGAATCCAAAGATACAGCTTTGGGAAATCTCCCTGGAAGCCTAATGGGGACATAAGATCTGTTGGAGTGTTAATGCTTTGAGCCCTTCCATCTTATGCTCAGGTTGCATATATATGTAGATGATTGATACCATATATTCTAAAGACACCACAGTCTCCGCTGACCTCCATTCCAAGGAAACTGAACCCTGGGTAAGCACCCCTGGAAGTTTGTCACCACTCAGAGATTGGTGTGCATACAACAATATGTTCAACAAAATCAGGGCCTGGACTGTATCTATCAAATTTGGGTGGAAGGCATTTGGGTGGATTGGAAACACAGGTTTAAAACCCCTTTCAGCTGCAAGGCTGAATATATACCTTGGGCCAGTCTCTGCCTAACCTATGTCACAGGATCATTGTGAATATAAAAGGGGAGAACCATGCATACTGTCCTGAAATTCCTGCAGGAAGGTGGAATAAATAAACAGCCTGCCTCATAACACTATGCTAGTCCTAAATTGGAACAGCAGGAGAATTTCTATAGTCTATTGTTGGGCAAAAGGTTAGAGTGGGTGATCAAGTAAATCCTTTGGGCCTTCACATTGCTGTGTTTGTGAATCGCTGCAGAACAAATGCTCCCCCTCTCCATTCAAGCTTCACCTTAACCAAAGGCATGGCTGACCTGTTTATGCACTGTGTGAGAAGTACTTTTCTAGGTTGATTAACCACACTAATGCATTGTTATGTCATTGGGCAGAATAGAAAGACGGTGCATTTACAGAGAGTGCTGAAGAGAGATGTAGGTCAAGGCACTTAAAGCGTTGGAGCAACTGCTGAAACAGTACGGAGACACAGAAAATATTTAGCAATTCCTGCCTGGACTCTATTTAGCTACCTAAAGGGGTAGCACTATTTTTCAGAGGGATTGACTGTAGCAATTACCCATTAACATTAAAAGTTCAGGCAATTTGTTGCTGCTGCTAAATATAGGCTTTGGGTGTTTTTGTTTCTGGACACTTAGCTGAAAGCCATTAATTAATCTGTTCTAATTTTGCTTTTCACAACTGCAGCAGATTTACCTTTTTTTCCCCAAGGCATGCCAATTCACTGTGGCTGCAAATCCGGATTTCTATTTTTCCTGCATTCCATCCCATGTCAGTCTGTCATCATAACTACTGCTCTAGCATAAGTGACAAGGAATTCCCCAGTATCTCAGTGCAGTCATTAACTGCAGGAGAAGAAGGTTACAAAACCTGACAGTGTTTCTGTAGTCTGTGAGAGCTACCATTTCATTCCCATCCCCACTGTTGACACACACTTATTTACTTATTTATTTTAGATCTAATTTCTAAACCCAGGGAACCTGTGTGCCATCAAAGCAAATATAGAACACAGTAAATTGAAGCATTTCATCTCTCATGATTTCATTAGCCCCTAAAATTAAATGCTTTGCATTGTTTCCTAAACATATTCAAGCTAGGGATGTGGCAACTTTCTAGAAAGGGGAAATCCATGAAAGTAAAGCAGAGAGGAGAAGACCTCTGTTGCCTGTCCTGTTAAATTTCAACTTGATGCATGGATTATTTTATTTTATTTGAAAACATTTATATGCCTTCTTTCTACTTCATTGGGCCTTCAAGACAGCTAAGAGTTTGCAGTTTTGGGGAAAAGACAAAAGAGACACAATGGACTGAGTTGCACCTGTAAAAAATCTTATGGTGCTTGTTGTCCCCATGAAGGTCTGATGTAAAAGTAGCAGACTTTGGGGTCTGTTGGGGTGTTTAATGCTATATATATATTTATATGCCATGCCATCTTCCAGGATACTCCAATCCACCCTCACCCATTTTCCACCCTGCCCCAACAGCCAACATTATGTGCCCAGAACATGCATAGTCCCTACTGGAATGTTTTTGGGTCTCTCCCATTTTTTTCTTGTACTGCAATCCTTGGTGTTCCTCCCAGCCTGCTGGTACCCTCTCTTGTGTCTGGATGTTGCTGTTCTGGATACAGAAGGGTCTATGCTCAGATAATGAGCTCGTTATTAAATACATTTTATTTATAAAATGAGTGATGATATGGGGCTCTCTGGACAGGTACAGCAATCCCACATCAGTGAAGCCAGCAGGACTTAAACTGGTTTAAATTAAGCCGGTATTGGCTGAGCCCCGGCTGATCTGGGATGAGCAAATTAAGCTGGTGCATCTCCGGCTCAGCTGGGATGAGAGCATTACACCAGCGTATCCCAGCTGAGCACCACATCCTAACTCCACTCATCCCAGCAGATCTAGGTGTAGGAAGGGGTGTAGTTGTCTAGAGCTGCGGCGGGTCAGAGACCCCTTACTTTTTTGGAGCACGGTCCCAGCAGGGTCCCGATGTACAAGTCAATCAGCATGAAAGGGGAGCATTTTAACCACTGAGAAGAGTCTTCTCACTTGGCTAACAACATGCTTCCTTGTCCTTTCATGCTGACTGGAGCCACTCAGGCTAAAAGGAAGTGAGTCAGTCACTGAAAAGACACTTCTCATATACCTTCCCTTTCATGCTGATTAGCTCCTAGGGTAAGTGAGAAATGAGCTTCATGGCAAAGTACCTTAGCCTCTCAAATCCTAATCCCACAGTTGGCTTCATTTCAGAATTCTTAAAATCAAAAGGTTTCTGGCAACATTTAACCACCAGAGAGAGATGGGGAGGGGACTATGTACACAGTAGTTTTATTCTGGTTCGATAATTCTGTAATTTGGGTGTGGCTATGAGGGAGTATGGTGTTACTGTCATAAAGGGACCCTGAACTTCTGAATTTGCCACTACACTACTGAGATTGTGCCCTAGGGTGTTCCACTGTAAAGGGAAGATATGTTTCTTTTTCAGATGGGCAATTTTTTGTTCTGTGCCTTAGTTTTATCTGTTGCATCAGTCTCCTTTTATTATACTATCTCTGTTCTTTATATTGTATTTTTACAACATTATTGTATTTTATAGTTTAATTGTTGTTACCCGTCGTGAGTGATGTGCAATATCTAGAAGGGCAAGATATAAATTTCTGTCTGTATTAAATAAATAAATGGAGCCCTCCCTCAGAGTGATATCTTCTTCCAGCAACTGTCTGTGAAATGTACAAGTTGTACAATGGAATAGAACAGCCCTAGTCACAGGCATGGCACACAGTGGAATCTTTCCCTCTCTAAACATGGTTTCTAACTCCCATTACCTTTAACAGGAACTAAATGTGTGCCAAAAGAAAAGAGCAGAATTTAAGCATTCAAGCATAGGCAGTAAAATCAATTTAATCTCTCTGACTTTTTTCATTCTGTTACAATCTGGCCAGCAGGGAGGGCTGGGGCTGAGGGATGCATCACAACTAACAGCAGGAAATTGGAATTCTTGTATATTAGTGTACCTGATAATTTAGTGGCTTTTTAATGTTTGCATATTAGCTTTGTTTTTCTGCTCCTCCTCTAAATTGTGGGATGAATTGCAACATGTCTTGTGAAATTGCCTGTTACAAAAATGCAGTCCGGTAAACTGTTAGACTTAGATCTGCCAAAATAGTATGTATCTTACTTTCTAGAAATCCCAAACTGCTGCATAAGGATCAAAAGCTCGTTCTGTCTCAGTTATAGATATTAATTTAGCCTTCCTCTGTCTGGTGCCCTTCAGAAGTTTTCAACTAAAACAATCAAGGTCGGGACTGTGAAGATGAACAGGTGGGGATATGCAGGTAAGAGCCAAGTTGATTTCCCATTGCTGGGATCACTAGGGGCCGGAAGCCTGTTTAGACCTTTCCTAATGACATCCTCAGGTGCACCTCTTTAGTTTATTCCATATAAGTGAATTGTTGCCATTAGACCCTGTAGGAAAATGTCATGGATTGCACAGGGACATTGTTGCAGTGAGGGGAAAACTGCCTCTCTGTCCCTGGAAATGGAGGTCATGGAGATGGTCTGTAATGGAGAAAGACTACATGATGTGGGTGTAGGATTTCAACTCATGTCTATGTAAAGAGTGCACAGAAATATATTGCTCTCAGTTGGGGATCCTTGCATTAAAGAAGCAATCATGCCAGACTACTGTCATGGTGACGAACACTTTGCTAGTCTCAGGCTGCTTCCCCCAAAGAATCCCGGGAACTATAGTTTTCCTCTTATGGAACTAGAATCACCATCCCCCTTAAGAAACTACAGGATTCTTTGGGGAAAGTAATGTGCTTTAAAAGTATGCAGCCACACATATTAAACTCTTTCAACTTAAGAACAATTTAAGAACAAAAGAAGAGCAGGCTAGATCAGACCAAAGGCCTATCTAGTCTAGCATCCTGTTTCCTACAATGGGCAACCAGATGCCTATAGGAAGCCCCTAGATAGGAATTTCCTGCAGGGCCAGATTAATTGTTAAACTAATAAGGACAGAGCCTTAATCCCTCGTATTTTTTTTCGGCCCTGAGTTTTCTGGCTTGGCCATGAAGCTCAAGGAGTGGCTTTGGGCCAGTCATTCCCTCTTAAACTTATCATCCCAAGAGGACATGGGGAAAAGGATATCTATGTAGGCATGGCATTTTGAGACCCTTGGAGGAATGACATTATTCATGACTTTTCTACAACCAAAGCTGATGGGGAGGGTGGAATTAAAATTTGAATGAATTATTTATATTTGAAGATTTCTCCCTCTTTGATGTGAATACGTTTTTTTAATTTTAGATAATATGTTTGATGACTTTTATGATTACTTTTGCAATATGGAGTATATATTACATAGTCCCTTTCCATCTGTTAGCCTTAGTCCCCACTTAACTTTAATCTGGAACTAATTTAAAGAGGGTATTAGATCTCTGCCACCACTGCACCAATGGTTTCCAGAGGCGTGGTACAAGAGTACTACATAGAAACTGCTCTTGAACACTTCAGCAATATGAGAGCTTAAACTCTTTTATAATGGAAAAACCTATTGAATGTCCTGAGAACAGTATTGTGATCTAGAATAATATTTATAAAAGTGCCCTTTGCTAAATTTGTGAGTAGCGTCAGGATTAATGCAGACAAGCAATGCCAAATAATAATAAATTCAATTATAAAAACACGTGCCGGTTTAAGATCAGAGCTCAGACTGATTCCTTAATAGACATGCCTCATGATTAGCAATGATATCATGCAATGATGTGCTTGCTTTCAACTTGCTCCCCTTTCTACCCACACTTCTTCTTGGTCTTTCAGGCCCAAATCCAGATGGGAAGGATGGAGTGCCTGGGACCAGCAAAGATGCCCCCTCTTGTCCTGGTCCTATATTGCTTTATGAAGAATCTGAGCCTTAGTGTATTGCCAGAGGAATCCTCCTGTTGACCCATGTTGCATTGGGTGGGGTACAGGAGTTTGCAGTGTGGGATGTATGTATGCGTGGTTGGGATGTGTGGCCCCCTCTAGTTCTGATTATTTGACTGGTTAAAATGCATGACATGTGCCTCACAAGAATACACTGTTGTTATCTCTATACATGGCCTACCTCACAGGGTTCATTGGGAGGATGAATAGTACTGGAAGAGAATCATGAACACAGGAAGAGTTCCTGGGAGCCACATTTTCACCACTATACCACACTGCTCTTCACTTTGTATAGTGTTTGAGAGCTAATGGAAGAGCTGCAGCATGGGGTTTGCAGTGTGGGGTGCATGCATGGTTGTAGGATGTGGTCCCCTCTAGTGGTCTGACTAGCTGACTGGTTAAACTCATGGCATACATCTCTCAAGGATACAATCAGGTTGCTATCTCTCCACATGGCCTACTTCACAGGTTTGTAGTGAGATTAAATACTGGGAGAAAATCACCACTGTCCTCCTGACGAACTATCTGTGGGGAGGGTTCAGTGTGGGGTAGGGTGTTTGTGAGGGAGGCTTCAGTGTTAGATGTTGTGGGGGTTACTGTGGATCAGTGTGTGTATGGGATTGCAGTGTGAGGTGGAGTGTGATGGGGTTGCCATGAGGTTTGAATGTGTGGTTATGGTGTATGTGGTTCCCCATGATTGTTTTCCAGGTTTCCAAATGTGCCAGTGAGCCCAAAAAGGTTGACAAGCCCTCATCTACTACTGAATCACACTGTGATATTTCATAAGTAAGGGAACAGGCGCTGCATGTAAGTGGCTCCATCTGCAAACACTGCACTGAATGTGAGACCTTTGGCTTTGCTTTTTCTTTTAGCCGGGCACACAACACTATTTTGCCAGTGCTTGTTTCCCATAGACCTTAATGGGGCAGGAAAACTTTAATGAACTGCTGATCAGAACTTCACCAAACCAATGGAAGCAGAGGCTTCACAACAAGCCTGAATAAAGTACATCGGTAGTTTTCGCCAAAATTTGAAATAAATACATTATATGTATTCTTGATAACTGGAAAAAGGGGGCCAAATAGTCAGCACTTTTAAACTTGCTGTATCTGTATTAGATCAGTTTGGAATTTGGCACTTTAGTAGAACTCATCAGATAATGTATGCAAATTTTCAGGTTATTAGCCCAACAGATGCCATTTTTATAAGCTATAGAATTGTAAAGCTTATAATGACGGAACCTTGTTATTGCTTGTCACCTGTGCTCCTATAATAATAATGGGAAAGTGACTTGAAAAATAGTTCGCTGCATTAAAGAATAAGAAAAATAGTTTCAGAAAAATCAATCCAGTTCAAACGAATTATTTCCTGTTAGAAATCCAACAGGCTATCATTTTTTCAATAGTCCCTAACACACTTCTTTAATATGAACATTTTTTTAATAGATGAGAAAACATAACATAAATATTTCATTAACAAATAATACTTAGATGGACCTGCGTTAAAAGGGACATTTTTTTGGCAATGGCAAAATATATAGTATTCTATGAGGTGGAAATTAATTATGTCAACATTATGGTGAGTGGGCAGGGAAATATTGATTCAGTTTTAACAGGGCCTTGGATACACTCACAATGCTCTTAAAAACACTTCACATTGCAGGCTTTAAATATAATTTGATGTGTTTTAATTTAAATCACTTTATGGCCTTATATAACCATTTGTGCCCTTAATTATAATATATGTGGTATACCGCTGGGATAGATAATTTGTGTCTGAACAAGCACCAGAGTAGTTAGTAGCAGCAGTTATGCCTACTGTGGCTGATAGCATTAGGTCAGCCTTCCCCAACGTGGTGCCCTCCAGTCATTTTGGACAACCCCTATCAGCCCCAGCCATACACCCTTGCTCTGTAGCCCACATCACCTGAAGGGCACCAGGTTGGGAAAGGCCGATGTATAGCTTAGCTCTGTGTGCCTATTGTTATAAAGTTAAGAGATCTTATTTATCACATATGCATAGTAAAGTCCCCACTTTAAAATATAAAGGTGACAGATCCATGTTGATGGTGTTGCTATATTTACTGTTATATACTAACACCAAACCACAATAAGCATTCATAAAAGAGACTGCTTTTTTTTTGCAACTCAGTCTTGAGTATATCCAAGAAAAAGCCTTTAAGCCTTGCTAAGCATTTTGCCACTGCATCTCTTTCTCCTTACCTCCCTACTGAGTCTGAAATTATGTTTCTGACGAGAAGGAAGAATGAAAATAATAAAAACCAAGCCTTGGAAGTATATACCAGAGTTTCCTAAATGTATTATATCTGGTGCATGGTTTTGTTTTGTGCTACGCTAAAGAAGGTATACATGTAATTAGTCGATCATCTCCCAGAACAACAGGCAGGGATTCTCATTGAAGCTGTTAGGTAGACCAATTGATATTGCCTCCTGGATTCTCCTGGCTCAGAGATGAAATTTTGTGGGCAGCGTTGATGCTTCAGGAATTTATTTTCCACCGCTAAGCTGTAGTGTGGGTTGTATCAGAGAATCCTGATATCTCCTTGCTCCCTTGCTTGAGTTGGTATTACTGCCTTTATATGGGCAGTCATTACTTATTACTTTGCTTTATTAAAAAATTGCAGGGCCATTGGCCAACACAAGTGCATAAAACAGGTACAGTAAAATTTATCTAGATTTAAAACAAAATGTTGAAACAGACAACGACGTTTCCCTAACTGTTACAGGAATACAACCCATCTACTTCATATGACATATTATAATTAGCTCGAAGTTTTTGTGCAGCAATTGCGAACAAGGATACATTGTAGGTCACCTCCGAATTGGAGTCAGACAATAGGAAGATTATTTTGTCCTCTACTGAATTAAGCAGGTAGGTATCTATCCATTTCCAAAGGAATCTGGATCTAGGGTTTTTATAGATTGGACAGTAAAGCATTACGTGAGGGAGGTCCTCTGCCATATTAGAACCACAAATACAGAACCTTTGATCCTTAGGGATTCCAGAGATCCGGCCCTCTCTATCGGCGTTAGGGAGAGAGAAAAAACGTAGAGCTGTGAAAGCCTGTCTAAGTGCAAGAGGGAGGGGATGTGTGAGGTATAAGGAACATTGGTAGTCAAACTTAAACCTCCAAAACCAAGGGGCTACCTTAGAATTGATTAAAGCTAGTCTGTCTAAATTCATAGAGTGGAGAAACAACCTCACGGAGCCAATTGTTATTTGGAATTAAAGTAAATTCCTGTGGTGTATCAGATCATCTAATTTACAACCCCATAAATTAAAGGCGAAGGGGTGATCGAGACAGAGTTTTAGGATTTCCCTACCTTGAAGTGCATAGGTAGATCTCAAGAATTTCATGAGAGTAAGATGTAAATGTGCACACAGTGGAGGGAGGCCTGTCTCTGCACGTAGCATTGCTGCTGATGTACCCAGAGGAAGGGACAATAAGCGCCTAAGAAAGTTGTTTTGAACAGACTCTAGGAAGGTTATATTCCTATTGTCCCATCCCCAAACGGAGACTCCGTACATTATCTGTGGGACCACCTTAGCTTTGAAGATTTTTAAGGCTGGGTGGATCTGATTACCGCCTGTAGACCGATAGAATTTTAGAATAGCACCCACTGTTTTTGCCGCTAATGATTTAATATATTGGAGATGGCATTTCCACGGAGAGTATTCGAGAAGTATACTCCCAGATATTTATACTATCGAGACTGCTCTATCTGATGATCTGCCATATGCCAACGGTGGCCTTCGAATCTCTTCCCAAAGACTAAGACTTTCGTTTTATCGTGATTTATTTTCAGCTTTTCCCCAATACAAAAGGACTGTAGGCTTCTCAGCAGCTTTCTTAGTCCAATAGGAACTAAGGAAAGAAGGACCATATCGTCGGCGTACAACAACACCGACACTTTCCTTTGCCCAATGGAAGGTGGAAAATATTGAGGGCCAGATAGAGCGGGAATGATGTTATTTAAGAACAGATTGAAAAGCAAAGGAGCTAAAAGACAACCTTGCTTAACACCCCTCTCTACTGCTATAGGTTCAGACAGAGCTCCAGATTGGTTTGTTCTAACTAAGGCATAGGTGTTATTATATAAAGCTCTAATAAGGAATAAAAGACGAGAGTCAATATATGGGCAGTCAGAGTGGGTGACTCCTTGCTCTGAGAACCAGGATGATGATGATGACGACGACTTGGGAGACCAGGGTATGAATCCCCACACAGCCATGATGCTCACTGGGTGACCTTGGGTCAGTCGCTGCCTCTTAGCCTCAGAGGAAGGCAATGGTTAACCACCTCTGGATACAGATTACCATAAAAATCCTATTCATAGGGTCACCATAAGTCGGAATCAACTTGAAGGCAGTCCGTGTCATTTTTTCTTTACCCTAAGTTCGCAGGACAATAAAATATACAATTATAAAACAAATAAAACAGTCAAAACTATAAAACAATGGCCCTGGGCTCCTTTTGGGAGGAAGGGCAGAATGTAAATCTAATAAATGAATAAGAAGTGTAAAAACAATTAAAAGCAATTCCATATATAAACATAATGCAAACATCTAAAAACAATTCCATATATAAAAACAATTTTTAAAAGTTTCAATAAAAATGCAAACTGGGATAAAGATATCTTTTTAAAAGGCTTGTTAAGAGAGGAAGGATGAGAGGTACCATCCAATATACCAGTGATGGAGAGCCTGTGGCTCTCCAGATATTGCTGGACTACAGCTCCCATCATCCCTCGAACATAGGAAACTGTCTTATAGTGAGCCAAACCACTGGTCCATCTAACTCAGTATTGTCTACACTGACTAGAGCAGATGTGGTGTGGGGAACCTTTAGCTCTTCAGATGTTGCTAAACTACAACATCCATCATCATTGGCCATTGACCATGCTTGCTGGGGCTGATGAGAGTTGTAGTTCAGCAATATCAGGAGGGTCAAAGGTTCCCCACACCTGATCTAGGGGTTTAAACAGGTGACATTCTCAATCTTACCGGGAGCCAGAGAATGAACCTGGGATCTTCTGCACATAAGACAGATGCTCTACCACAGAGCTAGAGCCTCTGACCATTAGCCATGCTGGCAAAAGCTGTTGGGAGTTGTGTACAAACAACATCTGGAGGACACTAGATTGGCTATCTCTGCAAACTCATTAGCTTACTGCCCATCCTTCTGTAGCCAAAATGGCACAATCTACATCTAAGGGAGAGCTATCCATAAGCTGGGGTGGATGAGTAGGTCTGGAATGGAATATTCTGAAAGGCGCTTGCTGGAACCTTGAACGGGAGTACTCCATGCTGCAACATTTTGTTGCAGATCTTACTTGCACCCCAAATACAAGTTTGCATAGTCTAGAGTTCTCATGCTTTAGACTGCCCTCATCATTTTTACTGAAGGGACACAAACAGGGAGACTGTGTATTTTCAGTAGACTATGGGTGCAATCCAACTCACCTTTCCACCGGGCTGCGGTGAGTTTGATGTTATGGATCCCCGGTTGCACTGGCAGCAGTCCTCCACCACGGCTGAGCTGTGGTGCCACCAGGAGCCTGCTGGCAGAAGCCAGCAGAAGCCCTGGAAACAGGGTGTTCTGGGGGCGTGGCGGGGGAGGAGCCACGGGAGGGACTTATGCAAGATCCTCCTCACATTCAGAGTCCTCCCTTAGGTCCCAATCCCCCACAAACTCTGCCAGCTAAAGGGCAGGTGCAGTAAGATAATTTTAATTACTCCTCATTATGGCCTACAAAAAACGCTTACGCCCTGGGAGGCCTGTTTGTCGGAGCCGGCGCTTCCTGGCCGGCTCATGTGTGTGGTTCCTGCATTCAGCTGGGCCTGTGGCTCCTGAACAGGTGAAGCATCCCACGAAGCTTTCTGCTGGCTCCTCCACTGCTACACCTCCTCCGTCAGCTTCCTGGCATTTGGATTGCTCTGCCCAAGAACGAAGATGAATAAATATGAGCCATTTATAACATACATATCTATTGTATGGTATTACAAAATCACACATATCAACTTCCCGGATACTAAAACTTTTGATTCATCTGTAATGAAATACATAAAATCTGTTTTAACTGTAGGAAAATGGCAACAGTCCCTCAGCAAACCCAGTAATCGTACCAAATCCCTAGCATCTGCATTCCTAGATCCACATCAGGCTGATTATTTCTACTGACCTGAAGTCACCTGCAGCCTGTGTCAATCTAAGGTCATGCCAGCAGTGGATCTGCTTTGAACTGTAATAAATAAAATGGCAGGCACATTACTGCTTAGAAATATTGGTGTTTTACACACATATAAATAGTATTAAGCATAGAACTATAAACACATCCAGCATGATGAGTTATTTTTGCAGGCCCTTTTGTAGCCTATTGGAATGTTAGTGGCATAGTTGGAATCACTGGATTTTTTATATACTAACAGCAACTCAGGTTGTTATCAGTTTGGAAATGAAGCAGGGCTCCCCACAGAACAACAACAATGATGTCTCTGTACTCTGCGGATCCCCTAGGGAACTTCATAGAAGTATGTGAAGTTTGGAAATTGAAAGAAAAAGTAAAGAAATATAACAAACACCAAAACAGTCCAGTATGCACTGAGCATGTTTAGTAGGGTCCAGGCTCTGGAGAAAGTTGGATGTCAGTTGGAAAACTGGAAAACCAGGGAGAAGGGAGCAAATGTTCTTGCTTGCACCCCTAATAGCTAGTATCTAGACTAGAGGATGGCAAGTCTGGAGCCCCCCTCTTGGGGATAGGGATAAGCCACAACATTTTATTGCAGCTCCCACTTCTACTGATGATGTATGAAACTGCTTATTGTTTTTATATTTATTTATTTATTTATTATTTGATTTATATCCCATCCTTCCTCCCAGCAGGAGCTCAGGGTGGCAAACAAAAGCACTAAAAACGCTTTAAAACATCATAAAAACAGATTTCAAAATACATTAAAACAAAACATCTTTAAAAACATTTTTTTTAAAAGCTTTCAAAACATTTTCTTTCCAAAAAAGATGCAGACTGGGACAAGGTCTCAATGTAAAAGGCTTGTTGAAAGAGGAAGGTCTTCAATAGGTGCCAAAAAGATAACAGAGATGGTGCCTGTCTAATATTTAAGGGGAGGGTATTCCACAGGGTAGGTGCCGCCACACTAAAGGTCCATTTCCTATGTTGTGCAGAACAAACCTCCTGATAAGATGGCATCTGCAGGAGGCCCTAACATGAAAAGTGCAGTGATTGACTGGGTATATAAGGATAAGATGGTCTTTCAGGTATCCTGGTCCCAAGCTGTATAGGGCTTTGTAAACCAAAACTAGAACCTTGAACTTGGCCTGGTAGCAAATGGGCAGCCAGTGCCTTTCAGCAGTGGGGTGACATGTTGGTGATACCCTGCCTCAGTGAGCAGTCTCACCGTTGCATTTTGCACCAGCTGCAACTTCCAAACAAACCTCAAGGACAGCCCCACATAGAGCACATTACAATAACCCAGCCTGGAGGTTACCAGGGCATGGACAACAGTGGTCAGGCTATCCCGGTCCAGAAACGGCCATAGCTATCTTACCAGCCAAAGCTGGTAAAAGGCACTCCTAGCCACTGTGGTCACTTGGGCCTCTAGCAACAAAGATGGATCCAGAAACACCCCAGACTACAGACCTGCTCTTTCAGAGGAAGTACGACCCCATCCAAAGCAGACAACTAACCAATTATCTGAACTCAGGAACCACCAAACCACAGTGCCTCTGTCTTGCTACGATTCAGACCCAGTTTATTGGCCCTCATCCAGCCCACCACCAAATCCAAGCAGTGGTCCAGGGCTTGCATGGCCTCTCCTGATTCAGATGTAACAGAGAAATAGAGCAGGGTATCGTCAGCGTACTGCTGACACCTTGCCCCAAATCTCCTGATGACCGCTCCCAAGGGTTTCATATAGATGTTAAACAGCATGAGGGACAAGATGGTACCCTGTGGCACCCCACAGCACAACTGCCAATGCCGTTCTCTGAAAATGACCTTGGAGATAGGATCGGAACCATTGTAAAACAGTGCCTCCAATACCCATCTTTCCAAGTTGGCCCAGAAGGATACCATGGTCAATGATATTAAAAGCTGCTGAGAGATCAGGTAAGACTAACAGGGTTGCATTCCCCCTGTCCTTTTATGCTTTTCTCCCTTAAAGATACCCATGGCTATTGGCCATTCATGGCTTCAAAGTCCATATATATATATATATATATAGAAAAGTGCAGCAAAAACAAAATCCACATTTGCAATTGTCCTGTCTAGACTAAATGCCTTCTTTATAGGAATTTTGTAACATCAAGCAGTTTAGGAAGATGAGGTGCCAAAAAACCACATAGGCGAGTGTGATAGAGTATAATCCCCAGTTCCCCATTTATGTGGAATTAAGGCTGCCGCAGGCTGACAACTGTCATAGTGTTATATATTCAGCATGTGATAGGAGGTATGGCAATCATACCTCTTTGCTCAACTGTGCTTTAAAATTACACATTTACATTTATACTGGTAGATTATAGTAAATTCTAAACCCCCAAATTTTAAAACTTCATAATTCCTCAGTCAGTCATGTGTCTGGAGGTGTCTGAGACATGCTTTAAGAGCTCTTGCTCGAGTAATACTGTTTGCACATTGCCTAGTAATGGAGAATGTTTTGAACGTACCATAATAACTCATAAAAAAGGGTTATCAAATCCCCTGTATTCTGAGGCACTTGTGTGTTTCAGAACATGATGTCTATCTACAACTCTGTAAATATTACAGTTCCATAGCGACCCTTAGTGGTTGAAATTTTGGTCTGAAATCTCTGTTCATAGGTAGGTAATAACTTTAGTTTCTATATGCTGAATCATGTCAAACTGGACCCGCACAACAGGACTTCGCCTTCCTCTCCTCCCCCTGAAGCCTCCCCATGCACTCCCCAAACTACTCCACAGGGTTCCCTAACCATTCAAAGCAGAGTTTGAGCTGCATGGAGACTGCAGCAGGGAGAAGAGGAAGCATTGGATAGAAACCCCATTCTGCACCCCCCCTGCAAATCCACCAGCATTGACTTACTTACTTACATTTTACTATGACTACAGGAGATAGACAGATAAATATTTGCAATCTTACTCTCTACAAGAGTTTCCAATCTGCTATTCATAGTAAATGAGTTTTCTCTAGTTTTACATAGTAAATTATTTTTTTCTAGCTTTTGGAGACTAGGCTATGTTTAGACTGATTTGAGGCTGTTTCGTGACATTTTGTGGTGTTATTTTTTTGATACTGTTAAAGTTTTTTATTATGTTCTGAATTGAGGTTTTTAAAATGATATTGTATTATTCTTGCAATGGAAGCCTCTTTGAAGTCACCTTGTGATGAAAGCTAGCATACAAATATCTTAAATAAATAAATAAATTTTAATAACTGCATACCGCACTCAAGTGAAACACTTTATGCCATGGGTGGGAGAGTCTCAGGCCTAGGGCCTTCCAGGTCTCTCACCCCGGCCCTTTGGACTCTCCCCAGCCACAAAGCCTCTCCTTGGCCACACTCCGCACTGGCCTTGCTTCACACCCTCCTTGGATGTTTTGCCTGACTGGAACTTGCCCTTGAACTCCGACAATGATTCTGGCTGGTCAGAATGGAGGATAGAGAGCTATTTTATTGACCAGTTTAATGTTTTACCTTCAGAGATTTTAGATGGCAGACTTGCAAGAGTTTCTTTTAAAGATGCTGACTGTATCACCACTCAGAAGTGAAAATGGTCTCTCATGTATTTATCCTTTTCCTATAGTTTTTTCTGGGGGTTGAAGAATGCACAATATATTCTCTAATGAGAATATATTTAGATCAATATTTAGAGAGCTTTCTGAGTATTCTCCTTGAGAGGACCAATACATTTATTACTGAGCAGGTTGGAGAATAACTAGTTATTGTCATGTCTCTTTGACCTGCCATGATTATTAGTGCTTAGTTTGTCATTTTTTATAACTGGTTTAAGTTATTGAGGCTTAATTTTGAATTTTGTCTTATTCACTTTTGTTGTTTGTATTTTGTCTTATTCATCAGTTAACTATAATAAACACCTGATTGACTGGTGAGGAAGGAGATAAGATGGCACAGCCAGGCTGAGTCAGTGAAGGGCCCTTCTGAGCCACTGGGGCCCTCAGCCAGTGCCTGAACTAACTGACCACTGGTGCCAGACCTGGGAAGTAGGCATATTGAATAAATAACTTTTAAATATATGATTCCACTTGATTCTTTGGTGGTGGTAATTAGATAATTGCAGATGTAGATACATAAATACAATGGAAGGCAAGAAAATAAGCCTGGACTGCAACTGAAAACAGCTGCAAGAAGTCCATTGGCTAACTATGGAGTGCACTCTACATTTAGCTTATAGTTATGGAAAGTCTATAATTGCCTGTGATTTTCAGAAAGTTTTGTGAGAATGTAGCCTAAGAGTACTATCCTGTTAAGTCATACTTTCCCCTTAGTGAACAGAATTCTAGATCTCTGCTCATTCAGTAATGCTATCCCAATCCTGTTGAAAACACACACCCACAGTGTGTGGTGTGGAAACTCACATTTTGTAGGAACTACAAAACCCTTTAGTTCTGTGCTTGCTCTCATGAGTAAACCCCACAGAATACAGTGGGCTTTACTTACTTCTAAACAAGATTATTAGGATTATGTTAGCAACCAGCAGTGTTTGTAAAGTACATTTTAAAAAGGAACAAAATAGTTCACTTAAAGTTAATCCAAATGCCCTTTTAGTTCATAATACTAATACTTAGTTCATAAGATGTGGCAGGTGGGGAAAAGAAGCCAAAATGTTAGAAAAAGGATTGCATTGTATATTATTGTGTTTCACTCACCATCACAATTATTCTTTTTAAATTATTCTTTTTATATAGACAATAATTCTTATTGTGCCAATAAAGTTTCTGAAGTTACAGAAATTATAAACTACAGTCATAAAAGTGTTGTTTTTTTTAAAAAGTGCTCCATTATCCTTGTGTGTTCTACAACAAAGGCTCTTTCTACAACAGAGGGTCTTACCATATATGGAGCGAGAAATGCCGATGTCCAAGGTGGATTTAGAAACGGAAGAGGTACCAGAAATCATAGCGTGAACATAATTTGGTTAATGGAACAGACCTGTCGAGCCCCAGCTCTCTCACGAGGATCAAGGAGGGGGGCTGGATGAGCGTCAGAGCCGGCTGCTAGGGCAAGGGGAAGAATCAGACGGTGTTGTGACCTTCGAGGACGAGGCGGGAGGGGGTGTGTTTGACAGTGTGCCAGTTCCCACGGACAGTTCTCCCGCCGAAGAAGACCGCACTCAGCTTCCAGAGGCCCCCATAGAGCCGTTGGGGGCTGTCTTGGCGCGTGCGCCAACTCCACCCCCCCGAGCTCCCCCCTTGGCACGTCAAGCGCTTCCCCACCTCTTGAAGCCGACTCAGTACCTATCGAGGCTGTATTGCCGGACGAGCCAGCGGAGGCATGCCCCCTTCTGCCCCGTGCCGGATGCCGGGAGAAGCGCTTCTATCAGAAGGAGGTTCTTCGAAGGAGTCAGAGATTACGGGCAAAGACCTTTCCTATGTAAGCCTGCTCCACCCTGACTGGGGTGCTGACTCAACTTCCTTCACACGCTGCAGAGTTTACTTAGGCAGCTTAGTTAGGGATTGCAGTGAGCTAGCATAGTGTGCCTATGAAATGTATTGCCTTGGATGTTACTTTAATAGAACAGGAATTGATTCCATTCTCGTCTCCATCTCGTGAGTCTCGCTCTGGGCAAGACAGGACCAAGGAATATCAGAAGAAAATCATCCTGTGCTTTATAGATTATAACAAAGCCTTTGACTGTGTAGATCATGAAAAACTATGGCATGCTTTAAAAGAAATGGGGGTGCCACAGCATCTGATTGTCCTGATGCGCAACCTATACTCTGGACAAGGGGCTACTGTAAGGACAGAATATGGAGAAACCGATTGGTTCCCCATCGGAAAGGGTGTGAGACAGGGGTGTATTTTAACACCCTATTTGTTTAATCTATATGCAGAACATATCATAGGGAAAGCGGGATTGGACCAAGATGAAGGTGTGAAAACTGGAGGGAGAAATATCAATACTTTAAGATATGCAGACGATACCGTACCACTAGCAGAAACTAGTAATGATTTGAAACGAATGCTGATGAAAGTTAAAGAGGAAAGCACAAAAGCAGGACTACAACTGAACGTCAAGAAGACTAAAGTAATAACAGAAGATTTATGCAACTTTACAGTTGACAATGAGGACACTGGGATTACCAATACCTTGGCACAGTCATTAACCAAAATGGAGACAATAGTCAAGAAATTACAAGAAGGCTAGGACTGGGGAGGGCAGCTGTGAGAGAACTAGAAAAGGTCCTCAAATGCAAAGATGTATCTCTGAACACTAAAGTCAGGATCATTCAGACCATGGTATTCCCAATCTCTATGTATGGATGTGAAAGTTGGTCAGTGAAAAAAGCGGATAAGAGAAAAATCAATTCATTTGAAATGTGATGGAGGAGAGCTTTGCAAATACCATGGAGCATGAAAAAGACAAATAATTGGCTGTTAGAACAAATCAAGCCAGAGCTGTCACTAGAAGCTAAAATGAAGAAACGGAGGTTATCATACCGTGGACACATAATGAAAAGACATGATTCACCAGAAAAGACAATAATGCTGGGAAAAGGGAGAAGAAAAAGAGGAAGGCCAAACAAGAGATGGATTGATTCCATAAAGGAATCCACAGACCTGGACTTATAAGATCTGAACAGGGTGGTTTATAACAGATGCTATTGGAGGTTGCTGATTCATAAGGTCGCCGTATGTTGAAATCGGCTTGAAGGCACATAACAACAATCCTTGTGTGATTTAGGATAGCCTGACCACTGTTGTCCACGCACTGGTAACCTCTAGGCTGGATTACTGTAATGCGCTCTATGTGGGGCTGCCCTTGAGGTTGGTCCGGAAGCTGCAGCTAGTGCAAAATGCAGCTGTGAGACTGCTCACTGGGGCAGGGTATCGCCAACATGTCACCCCACTCCTGAAAGAACTGCACTGGCTGCCCATTTGCTGCTGGGCCAAGTTCAAGGTTTTAGTTTTGGTGTACAAAGCCCTATACAGCTCGGGACCAGGATACCTGAAAGACCGTCTTACTCCTTATATACCCAGCTGATCACTGTGCTCTGCAGGTGAGGACCTCTTGCAGATACCATCTTATCAGGAGGTTTGTTCTGTACAATATAGGAAACAGACCTTTAGTGTGGCGGCACCTACCCTGTGGAATTCCCTCCCCTTAAATATTAGGCAGGTGCCATCTGTGCTATCTTTTCGGAGCCTTTTGAAGACTTTCCTCTTCCAACAATCCTTTTAAGTTGAGACCTATCCCAGTCTGTGTCTGTGTTAGAATTGCTTTTAATATGTCTTTTAATATCTTAAACCCTTTTTTAAAAGATGTTTTAAAGGTTTTTTAAAAATGTTTTTAACGTTGTTTTGTTCTAATGTATTTTAAGGTCTTTTTATGATAAAAAAAAGTTTATTACAGTCAAAGACCAGACAATCGTATGATGTTTTAGAGTGTTTTTAGTGTTTCTGTTTGCCGCCCTGGGCTCCTGCTGGAAGGAAGGGTGGGGTGTAAGTAAAAATAATAAATAAATAAATAAATAAAATTTACATTCCTCCCCCTTAAGCATATATTTCATCTGTAAATAGCATTTTTCCATTTTAAGTAGGCAGTAAAAGTCTATGACTAGAGTTTTAGCAATTGAGTAGTTTAGAGGTTATAAGAATCTCCAAATGAATTTGTGAGAAATGATCACAAAGTTGTAACGGCATATACATGTGACTATATAAACCAGGACTGCAGTGCATTTTTTTGCACTAGCTGGCCTTTTCTTTTGTAATTAGTTTAACATATTTTTACATGGAACTCTCACCTCCACAAGCTGTGAAATCTGTGTATGTCTTCCTGGTTCTTTTAAATGCACCCTCAAGTTGTGAAACATAGATAACATCACAAAAGAAAAGCCTGACCAAACAGATTACATCAAAACAGTATTATGCCATGAGGACCAACTGGGAGTAAGCAAGAACTATCTGTAGCACAGTAACAAAAATCCAGGTTTCTCAAATTAAAGGTGCCACTCCACACTTTACCTGGGAAGGAAGGAAAAATCTGTAGTCACTTGGCATCTGAGAAATGGACAATTCCTTCCTGTGTTTTAATATTGCAATCAGTTAAATCCTGAATTTAAAAGTATGTCCCATGGGCCAAGCTTCTCCAAGAGAAAAATGCCATTCCATGTAATACCCTATGATCAGATGTGATAGTTACTGATACTACTTACTGCAGGATGACCACTAAGAATAATAATGAGTGTTCTGCCACCGCTGTCAGAAGCAGTATGTCTCTAAATACCAGGTGCTCTTCATATACAGGAAGAGTTCTGTTGCATACAGGCCTTGCTTGCAGAATTCCCATAGGCATCTGGTTCGCCACTGTGAGAACAGGATGCTGGACTAAATGGGCCCTTGGCTGGATTCAGCAGGGCTCTTCTTATGTTCTTAACCGCACCAGTAGGATTTTTGTGGTAATACATCCCTTGGGGAACAGTACATCATCTCCTGTCTGTTTTATTTATTTTTAATAATTTACATCCTGCTTTTCTCTATCAAAACTGGCCCCAAGTGGCTTATGTGCTTATACAGTATCAGTTTTTGGAGCTGTGATACTCTTGGTTTGGCTGTGTGTGTGTGTGTTTTTAGGATGCATTCCTAAACGTATGAATTAGTACATCCCATTGAAACTAGTGGGACTTGCACATATAGGGTGGAATTCCACTGGTGCAATTGCACTTATGGAAAGCCGTTTGATCCTGCAGAAGAGGAGGGGAAATTGTTTTTGTCAATTTGCTCTTCTACCCACAGCACTCACCACTGCCTTCTACCCTGTTCTAGAGAGTCCCCAACTCTCTGGAGCCAAATTTTCAAAGCGGGCCCCCTTGGAGGAGGGTGAAATCAGCAGAAAGAGCCTCTTCTCTTCCATTAGCAGAGGCAGCCTTGGATCAAAAGGACAAAAGCCCTTCTATGCATGCAGGGGCACCAAATGGATTCCACCTATAGAATTTTGTGCCGTTGATATTGCTTCTGTATTTTTATAATTGTTTTATCAAACACATTATTGTTAGCCACTCTGAACGACTTTTCTGCTGATAGAAAACTGATGTAGGGTTTCATGAAATGAATTGCTCTTCTTGCTTGTCATGTCACTGTTATGTAACTTCTCCCTCAATCTCTGGAAGCAGTTAATTTCACAAATTTATTGAAACTCTGCAGAAACAAAAACACCAAGCTCATCTAAACTGAAGAGCCCTCTCTGCAGCATTTGCCAGCCACGGACATATGTTTCCAAAGTCTTGCATGGTATAAGCCTGGTTTTGTGCTGTACATCTTAATTTATGATATTCTCAGTGAACAAAATGTGTAGGAACGACAAACAAGTATGTTCCAACTTCTCTTCCTCCGTGCCACTGGCACTGAACTGGAATACGTTACAATGTACTTTTTGTAGTCATATTTTGTAGTCATATTTTTTTTCAGATCCTATTATTAACATCTTTACAAATACAGCAAGCCCGGGATCAGTGAAGGGCAAAACAGTGGAAAATGAATTTCATCACAGAAAAATTAATATAAATATTACACATCCAATCTCTCAGTCACTGCTTTAACAAATAACTAATATACCACACTGAAAATATTAATAGTACAATTAAAATCCATAACAATATGAGACTGCATTCCTATATGTGTCTACTCAGAAATCCCATTGACTTCATTTGGGACTTTCTCACAGTCAAGTGTGCTGTACACACTTGCCAGGGAGTAAATCCACTGAACTCGAGGCAACTTATTAAGCCACTGTCAGGTCACATATGCATAGATAAATGCCCACTGTGGCATTTAATACCATCACTTTGTTTAGAGATACATGACAAAGACTCTTCATTTAGCACACAGCAAATATGGGAGAGGACACAGAAAGGAAGCTGGGAGTAACTGTCTGGCTTCCAGACTGGTTCTGAGAATTTCTAGGGCTGATAGAGGCCTACCTTAGTAAGTTCAGTGGTACTTCAGGTTGCATATTATACTAGGCTGGATTACTGTAATGCCAACAGGGTATCGCCAACATGTCACCCCACTGCTGGGATAGCCTGGACTAGGATAGTCTGACCACTGTTGTTCATAAACTGGAAAGAGCAGGTCCGTAGTCGGGGGGTGCTCCTGGATCCATCTTTGTTGCTAGTGGCGCAGGTGACCTCAGTGGCTAGGAGTGCCTTTTACCAGTTTCGGCTGGTAAGAGCTGCAGCCATTTCTGGACAGGGATAGCCTGACCACTGTTGTCCATGCACTGATAACCTCCAGGCTAGATTACTGTAATATACTGTATGTGGGGCTGTCCTTGAGGTTGGTCTGGAAGTTGCAGCTGTAGCAAAATGTGGCGGCGAGACTGCTCACTGGGGCAGGGTATCACCAACATGTCACCCTGCTGCTGGAAGAATTTCACTGGCTACCTATTAGCTACTGGGCTAAGTTCAGGGTTCTGGTTTTGGTATACAAAGCCCTATACAGCTTGGGACCTGGATACCTGAAAGACCATCTTATCCCTTATATACCCAGTCGATCATTGCACTCTGCAGGTGAGGGCCTCCTGCAGATACCATCTTATCAGGAGGTCCGTTCCACACAACATAAGAAATGGACCTTTAGTGTAGTTGGCACCTACCCTTTGGAATTCCCTCCCCTTAAATATTAGACAGGTGCCATCTCTGTTATCTTTTCGGCACCTACTGAAGACCTTTGTCTTTCAACAAGCTTCTTCAGCAGAGGCCTTATTTCTAACACAGTCTGTGTCTGTGTTAGAATTGCTTTTTAGGATGTTTTTAAAGCTTTTTTTTAATATGTTTTTAAAGATGTTTTGTTTTAATATGTTTTTGTTGTAATATATTTTAAAGTCTGTTTTTATGATGTTTTAGAGTGTTTTGGTGCTTTTTTTTTGCCACCCTGGGCTCCTACTGGGAGGAAGGGTGGGAGATAGATAGATAGATAGATAGATAGATAGATAGATAGATAGATAGATAGATAGATAGATAGATAGATAGATAGATAGATAGATAGATAGATAGATAGATAGATAGATAGATAGATAGATACTGGCTCTAATGGGACTTTGAGGGATTATAAGATGCCACTTGAATGTTGTGGGAAACAGACAGAACCATAAGAAAGAGCCCTACTGGATCAGACCAAAGGCCCATCTAGTCCAGCATCCTGTTCTTACATGGGCCAATCAGATGCAAATGGGAAGGCTATAAGCAGGACATAAACTAAGCAGCACTCTCCTCACTTGTGATTCCCTGCAGCTGATATTTAGATCCATGCTGCTTCCAATGCTACGGGTAATACATAACCATCATGGCTAGTAGCCCCCAACAGCCTTAGTTATCCTCCATGAATTTCTCTTAACCCTTTTAAAAGCTATATAAAGATCAAATCACGAACATTAAGTGAATCATGACACTGCAGAGTAAAATTAACATAAGTTCACCTGCATCAGTAGTAACTTGTCACAGAATAATGACTGTAAAAAACAAAATTCTTGGAAACAATTACAGGTCTTTTAAAACTGCTGCCTGCGTTTAAATGTTTATGTAACTTTATTATTGTGAGTCACCCTGGATTCCTTTGGAGAGGAAATGTAGCTTATATATTAGAATAAATTAAAAAAATACTGTAGCTCTATTAATGAATATGGTTGATACATTTTAAAGTGCTAATTAATGGAACTATTAGAATAAGTACTGGCAGTACCAGCAGGACACTTTAGTTGGTATTATGTTTTGATGTCAACATATTGATGTAAGAACTAGTAGACATTGTCTAATTGTTAGGAATTGATTAGGAAAGTGTGATTTGTTATTGTATTTTCATTGAAAGTTGAAATTGTTGCTTTTTAATAATGTTATTACTTTGTTATTTAATTTTTGTAAATTGTATTGTTTTTATTGATATGTACTTTTATATTTGTGTTTATTTTTTGTAAGCCGCCTTGAGGGCCTTTTGGCCAAAAGGTGGGATAGAAATAAACTATAACAACAACAACAACAACAATAAGGACCTGGCTCTTTTGTAGAACTTTATGTATGCTCTCTGATTATCAGCCAACAGTGACCAGGTGAACTAGCTCTACAGGAAGGAAGAGAAGGACAAGCCCTTCTGACTCTTGAGACTTTGTGCTTGTATTTGCTGAACTGGGTCAACTAAGAACCAGCACATACGTGACAACATATCAGAGGCTGCCGCTTTGAAGATGCATTTTTATGATAGATTAACTGGATTATTCATTACTATCCTAGACCAATACACCCATCTAGTGGCAAATATTAATATAGCAGCTATAGTAATATAGCAGTGTACCTGCAGGATACACGACTACACTTGATTTTTTACTTTAAAAAGCAACTGATAACTCATCTGTTTTAGGTTGGAAGTCCAACAATCAAAAAATTAATAACGGGCATTATTCTATGACAGCACAGAAGCACTGTACTCTCCCATACACATACATGTTCTCTCTCACACACATTCTCACCCCTTCTCCCAACATTTCTGGGGCAGATGTGTCTAGATAACTTAACCAGCTCCAGTTGCAAATTTGCAGAACCATGAAAAGGTATGTTTGAGCTGAATGCAATAAGGCTACTTCCAAACAAGCGCCACTACAGTGACTTGATGTTTCAGAGATAAGAACTTATTTTGTACTCTCTAGGGATGAGGGAGAAATTTAATTCAGTTGGCATTTAAAGGTGAATCTACCAGATTGGCACTTTCTAAAGCATTAAGAGAACCGAAACACAGCCATCTTTCAAAATTTGAACACATCCGAATTTTGCAATACAGTTCTCCAATCAGTTCAAGACCAGATTCCCGCAATCCACTATATGTGGCGCTTCCCTTGCACTTCACCCAGAAATGTCAGTTAGTGAAGAAGACCAGTTTACTTGGAGGACTGTCTTATCCCATATGTGCCCACTTGAGTACAGACAGTCACTGTTACAGGTGCTGCATAATACTCATTCCACACTTGTAAGAAATTGTTCTTTTAGTGTGACAGCACCTACTCTTTGGGAATGATATCAAGCAGGCGCCTTTGCTGTATTCCTTTCGGCACCTGCTTAAAACTGTTCTGTTGAGGCAACCCTGTCCAGACACATAGATGTTGCTGTGTTTTAATCTTTTTAGTCTGTTGCTGTTTTAATTGTTTTAAAAATGTTCTTAATTACTTTTTTCACTGTTTTATCAATAATTTTAATATTCTTTGTAAACCACTTAGAGATTTTTTTACAACCAAGTGATATATAAATTCTGTTAAATAAACTAAAGAATGTTTAGAAAAATGCATATATTAGGAGAAAGCGTACATTAAAATGAATATGTTAGTGAAAATAACATACCAACTTTTTTATATTAGGAGAAACTGCTTGCAAAAATGGGTACATTAGTCAAACCTGCCTGCAAAAATATCTCTGTTAGGAGAAATTCACACTAAAATGCTGAAAAGTTTTCATGAGGATTTTTCTTTTAAAAATGCAAATTGCTGTAGAAATGTGGAGAACTGAATTTTAAACTGGAAAAATGAGAAAGGGGGAGAACAGAAATGGACAAATCCTTCCTTCCCTCATACTCACTAAACTTCACCAGTAGCCTTAAAGAACTTGGCTCCTCAAAATTATCCAGAACTGTGGGGAAAATTGTAAATGAAATAATAATAACAATAATAATTCTTGTTGTTGTTGTCTGCCTCTCACCCGAAATGCAGGTCCCGAGGTGGATTACATAAATTTAAAAATACAAACATACATAAAACCATACATAAACAAATCCATGAAATCCTTTAAAACTTTAGTACAATGGCATAAAGGGGTAGAAATTTAACCAAATGCTTGCACAAAAAGATGGGTCTTCAACAGCAATCTAAAAATGGGAAGAGAGGGGGCTGATCTTACCTCATGGGAGGGCATTCTATAGTCTAGGGGCCATGTGATGTTCCTGTATTAATGTAAATATGGTAAGTGCTGTTTGTATAGAAGATATATGGTAAGCGGAGTGAAAGAGGAGGGGGGAGTAGATGAGCAGTAGAATGCAGGATGATTGGCTGAGCGTTTGAATGGCTGAGAGTATAAATGGAAGAATGACAGTTGAATCTGGGTGGATGTTGGTGGTGGGTAGTGGAAGTTAGTTGGTGAATGTGAGAGAAAGAAGGTGTTTGGTAGTGGATGTTAGGAGAGTGTGGAGAAAGAGGGAATTGGAGTTCTAGTTAATAATAAGTCAAGTATCACAGGAATAGATGAAACCATATGCTTATGTACCATTATAAAAGTAATCTTGTTATTTCTGATATTTAATAAATACTATTTTGGTTTACCGAAGGCCTGATCCTTGGCTGGGGTTTTCACAGACCAGAAGGGAGGGCAAGGTAATTACCAAGGCTGAAGGGAAACAGTAACGAATGGTGGCAGCGGTGAAGAGAAGAATAATAACATTACAAGTATCCAGCGCAACCCAGAGTTATATGAGTTATCTATATAGATACAAAGGGGTTGGGAACAGCATAAGCACGCAGTCACAAAAGTAACCAGATAGAGAGAGACTCAGGCAAAGTCTCTAGGAACATTGGTTATAGGACGTGACTGGTGGTGCTGCCTAGCAGGGGGATCTAGTGAGATCTGTGCTAGAGCAGAGAGAGAAACCATAAAAAGGACAGTCCGGACTGCCTTGCAGGCAGGAAAATGAAATTGACTAAGGGTGTGTGAGTGTCTGTAATCCAAAAGGAAAGCTTCTATTTCTGTTCTCCCCCCCTCTCCCTCCACTCTGGATGCCTGGAAGCAAAGACCAATACGTTGAAGAAGGGCATTTGATGCGGGGGGTGAGGGGTGGGAGGTGGAGGTTAGGCAAAGATAAATATTTTCTCCCTTGAAAAAGTTTACAAACAACCACAATTGCAGATCTCACCCTGAGCGGCTGCCCAGTTTGCAGATTGGCTAAAAATTAACCGCTGTAGCAGCTTCTGCGCAAATGCGCTTTTTTGCATCTGTGCAGTAGAAGTTGCAGGGGGGGCCCCAACACCACACCATTGCTCTGATAGGTTCCTTTTTCCCGGGCTTTCCCCAGACATTTGTGCACATGCGCAACAGTGGAAATGCGTGATTGGCTGAGAATGAGGGAAGGGATATGGGGAACCGCCCAAGAACCGCCCATCAAATGCCCACAGCTGTAAAGTCCACGGTATTGCATCCGAGTGCCTGAAGGTACAGTGGATGATTCCCGGTTTTAAAAAGCAAATCGCATGATTTGCGGTATTGCAGGAGCGGATTTAACCGCGTGAAAATGTGCAAAAACGCGAGGCGTCATATGGACGACCGAAAAATAATGAAAACACAAAGCGATCATGTCACACATTTTACAGTCGTCTGGATGAGCCCTTAGTGTTGATTCCATGCCTTTTATGGAATTTCACCCTCAGCAAAAGATTTTCTGAAGTGCCATGAAATGCAAAAAGACAGGCAGCGTAGATACAGAAACCATGAAAGCTTCATGAGTTTCTAATAATCAAAACATCAAAACCAATTGTACAGTCCTAAAAAACAATCTTCCGTTACAATGAAGAATCATGAGAATTTGAAACAACTGTTTTTTAAATTGTGAGAATTTGAAGCAATAGTGGGCTAAAGTTCTTAAGCTACAGTCTTACATAGGTGGCTATTGAATATACTTTTGTTTAAGAATATTTTCATTGAAGTGTGACCCAGTCATTTTATGGAATAATAAATGGACAACTGCAGAAACGGTTTTAGTACCTTTTAAAATTGCAAAATAAATAAATACCACAAAGTTATTATGGACTCTGTAAGCCTTAGTTCTGTAAGAAAGCACTTACGATTTTGCTGACAGTCCTACTTTGCGTTTCAAGAGTTGAAATACATTCTTCTTCACATTTCCAAATTTTCTCTTCAGCCCTGAAAACTAGTGGCATACTTTTTATTTAGAAGTACAATGTGAGTTCTCCGAGTTGCCTGGAAAGTCTTCAGTGACCCTTGTGTGACCTGGAGGTTGTACAAGGCTAACCTACACTTTTTGTTTTTGTCTGTTTTGAAAACTTTCCTTTACAAAAATATCAGCATAAGAGGACAGGAAAACAGTTGCCACAATCAGAAATAACAGCTCACATTGCAGAAGGAAATGCTAAAATGTATAATGGAAATGTTCTACATAGTGAACAGTAGTACAATAGAGCAAGTCACTGCAGGAGCTTGTAGAATTCCTGCCCCTCAAAGTTTACAACATTAAGCTAAATCAATACCTGTACTTAAAGTAATGGTGAAAGACTTGATGACATTTTAAAGTTCAATTCAGCCCTGCCATTTAATGATCCTGTAAAGCCATGGTAATAAAGGATGCTGAGTTGTGATCCAGAGCTTGGAAAAGTTACTTTTTTGAACTACAACTCCCACCAGCCCAATCCAGTGGCTATGCTGGCTGGGGCTGATGGGAGCTGTAGTTCAAAAAAGTAACTTTTCCAAGCTCTGTCGTGATCAAAATAACAGACATGTGTTAAAATGGCTTTATATAGCTCAAATTTTAAACTTCCTGCTCTGAATTTAATAGAACTTTGAAGAGTTCTGAAAGTGGTTAGAAAATACTTTCCCCACAGCCTCCACTGTTGACGCCATCGCCTCCCAAGCCTATTTGATTTATATTGGTGGCAACATGGCTAATTTCTCTGAGCAGTGAGATGTTCTAGGGCAGAAGGTGGGAACCCTGTTTCAGAGCAAAGGCCACATTCCCATCTTGGCAACCTCCTGGGGCACACATGCCAGTCGGGGCAGGGCCAGAGGCAAATGTGCACAAAGCAACACATATACATTTTACCTTTGTGTTGCAGCCTAGTTTCTACGCACATATCCCTCTCTATCCTCCATTCATGCAACCACGAAGCATTAACAGAGTTCAAGGACACTTTGCAGCCAGGCAAAAACACTCAAGGAGGATATGATGCAGGGTCGATGAGGAATGTGGCCTGCAGAAAGGGGTGTGGCTGAGGAGGAGGTACAGCCTGGGAAGAGCCTAGAAAAGATGATCAGATGGAGAGGCCTGGAGGGCTGCATTTGCCCCCCAGACCTGAAGTTCCCTAACCTTGTTCTAGAGGCAGATTTCCTTTGAGCTACACATATACTAAGCACACTTTAAAAAAAAAATGTTGAATGCTGCCACTTTTCTTTGAAAGGAAGAACAGCTGTGTGGGGCCTTGATCCAGACTGAGTCCCATGTGATTTTTCTGCCAAAAATCACCCCTGGTTGCTATTTGTCCTTAAAGATGTTGCATCCAGTAAACAGCAGTTTCTGGAGTAAATAGCAGTGGGGGAGGGGGCTGGCGACATTAAACAGGCACCTGTCAATCCTATTATCTTATCTGTCAACCAACAATGCCTTTCTAAAATGATCCATGAGTTGCAGGTCGTTTCTGTTGGGTACTTTCTCTGCTAACACGCATAATAAAGGCAAACCATGTTGACTTTCAATAATATTTGCTTTATTTATCAATACAATAGAAAAGCATAGTGAAAGCAAATATACTCCCATAAGCAGACAGTGCAGCCTGCAACAGATTCCCAGAGGGATATGCAGTCTTCCAAAGGATGCACCCCAATTTAGGCTAACCTCTCTCTCTCTCTTATATACTCATATGCATGCATGCCCATCCACACTCTGCCTCTGCCTTCCTATTCCCTGCCTTCCTGTTGTTTTATTGTCTTTCTGCTTGTTCCTTAACTGGAGGGGTGTCACTTTCTCCAAGCTCTGATGGGTAGCCTTTTCAAAACACAGAGGATTGCATCCAGAAAAAATCAAGAAGAATTCTGCTTGTGCAATGGAGCTGTCCTGGCTCCTCTCTTCCTCCATTACACTCCCCTATAAGAACATAAGAAAAGCCCTGATGGATCAGGCCAGTGGCCCATCTGGTCCAGCATCCTTTTCTTACACTGGTCCACCAGATGCCTATGAGAAGCCTGCAAGCAGGACCTGAGCACAAGACCACTCTCTCCTCCTGTGGTTTCCAGCCACTGGTATTCAGAAACATACTGCTGAAAATGGTGACAGAAGATGGCCATCATGGCTAACAGCCACTGATAGCCTTATCCTCCATTAATTTGTCTAATCTTCTTTTAAAGCCATCCTGTTGGTGACCATTACTGACTCTTGTGGAAGAGAATTCCATAGTTTAACTATGCACTGTGTGAAGAAGTACTTTGCCTATCTCAAATTTTCCAACAGTCAGCTTCACTGGATATCCACAAGTTCTAGTGTTATAAGAGAGGGAGAAAAACTTTTCTCTATCCATTTTCTCCACACCATGTGTAATTTTATACATTTCTGTCACGTCACCTCTTACTTGCTTTTTCTCTAAACCAAAAAGCCCCAAACGTGGTAACCTTTCCTCATAGGGGGAGTTGCTCCATCCCATTGATGGTTGCCCTTTTCGGAAACTTTTTCAGCTCTGCAATATCCTTTTTGTGGTGGAGAGGACTGTACACAGCATTCCAGGTGCGGTAGCACCATAGATTTGTACTGTGTAATAGCTTTATGATATTGGCAGTTTTATTTTAAAGTTCTTTCTTAATGATGCCTAGCATGGATTTCACCTTCATCATAGAGGCCACACTATGCCCTGCCAAAGCAACTCCGGATAGTTGATGAACCTTCTGGAACTGTGTTAGGGTTTTTTTGGGAGGGTGCAACAGAATGAAGAAACTGAAAGAATTTTATAGGGCTGCTTTGGGTAAGTTGAAGTGTTTTCCCACTAGCATATAACATCTTTAGATCCAAGCAAGAAAGACACTCAGCCATTGGCAGACCACATCCTAACCATTAGCTTCCATTGACAATACAAACGAATTGATGGCCAGCAATGGTAACAACATATTCATGTTTATTCAGAAATAGCCTACATGATGTGGAGAAAATGGATAGAGAAAAGTTTTTCTCTTTCTCTCATAACAGTAGAACACATGGACATCAAATAAAGTTGAATGTTAGAATGTTCAGGACAGACAAAAGAAAGCTTCACACAACACACAATTAAACTCCGGAATTCGCTCCCACTAGAGGTACTGATGGCCACCAATGTGGAGGGCTTTAAAAGAGGAATCACAAGTGGGGAGAATGCTGTTGCACTCAGGTCCTGCTTTCAAGCTTCCCACAGGTATCTTGTTGGCCATTGTGAGAAAATAATGCTGGACTAGATGGGCCATTGGCCTGATCCAGCAAGCCTCTTCTTATATTTTATCAATGGATATTTAGCAAAGATGGCTATATGGAACCTTCAAGTTCAGAAGCTGCCTACCTCAGAATATCTTATGGGAGGAAACACAAACAGGGAAATAGTAACAATAAATATTGACATCAAACTGTTTTGGGCTTCCTTAAGCAATTGTAGATGATGGACACAAATTTTACAAGACACAGCTTCTATAGATGGTAATGTGTATTACTTCATTTACTTCAGTCCTGCTGCATTTTGGGGGTCCGCCTGCTCAGTCTGCTTGCTCTGAGTCCATGGTTCTGAAACACACTTTGTCAGACAGTCAACTGAATCTCTCTTTAATCAGGAACTATTTTATTAAATCAAATAACCAAATGGCATACAGAATCTCCAAGAAAGCTCACAGTCTTTAGGGGTAGTGAACTGAGGATGGTGATAATAATGGAGAAATTTGATAATAGATGATTCTGTTGTTGGCTATAGGACTGTTGAGAAGGTAGGTTCAATGGGGACATAATCCTTTTGAGAAAGACAGGTTTTAAGAGAGACAGCTTTGAAGATTGCTTGGTGGGAAAGAGAGCTTCTGAGGGACAGATAGTTCTGGCAGAGCGGGTGAGAAATAAAATAAGTGTCATCCTCTGGAGCAGTGATTCTCAAACAGTGTGCCCAGGCACACTGGTGCGCCCTAAGAGGTGGCTAGGTGTGCCTCAAATATTATGAAAGTATATTTTAAAAATGAGAAGAAACCCATTTGTATAGGGTAAGTAATAGTTTTCTATAGTTTGTTATTTTTATTCATAGTTTAAAATATATTAATATATTTTTAATTTTGTACACGAAGTGCACCAGAAAATTTTTATATGTTTTACAGTGTGCCGCGAACCAAAAAAGTTTGAGAACCGCTGCTCTGGAGCCACAAGGCCTACTGCCAGCTTTTCCGATAGCTGAAACAAACTGAGGCAGGTTTTTGGAGAGAAAAACTAACTACAACAAATTATTATTATTATTGTTGTCTTTATTTGTACCCCACCATTTTTCCAAAACTGGAACTCATGGCGGCTTCCAGATAAAAAATACATATAATTAAAAACATACAAAATCTACATTAAATTAAGATTAAACTATTTCCAATATTAAAACCATACACACATATAGCTAAAAGAGTTCAAACTAGTTTAAAAATAATATAATAGACATTAGCAATGCAGCACCCTTCACGCCCTATCCTTAGCCTTGTTGGAATATTACCTCCCTAGGAAGGGAATTCCAAAGCCTAGGGGCAGCCACAGAGAAGACGCTCTCACGTGTCGCTACTAGTCGTACCCGAGAAGATGTGGGTATTGAGAGAAGGGCCTCTCCTGAGGATCTCAGGGCCCGGGCAGGCTCATACAGGGAGATACGGTCTGATAAATAGCTATATGCTCCCTTAACTATGATGTAACTTCCTGTCAGGTGATATAAATTCTAACTACAGTAGGGCCCCACTCATACAGCAGGTTACGTTCTGGACCCCCGCTGTAAAGCGAAAACCGCTGTAAAGTGGAACCCATTGAACAGAATGGTGCACAATGCCCCAAAACCACCATAAAAGCGGAACAAGCGCCGTATGAGTGGGGCTTTAGTTTAATTGTGTCTAATTGAGACTGTAGGGCCCCGCTTTACAGCGCTTCGCTAATACAGCGGTCTCAATTAGACGCAATTAGGCTAAAGCCCCATTCATACGGCGCTTGTTCTGCTTTTATGGTGATTTTTGGGCATTGCACGCCATTCTATTCAATGGGTTCCACTTTACAGCGGTTTTCGCTTTACAGCGGGGGTCCGGAACGTAACCTGCTGTATGAGTGGGGCCCTACTGTAGTTAGAACTTATATCACCTGACAGGAAGTTACATCATAGCTAAGGGAGCATATAGCTATTTATCAGACCGTATCTCCCTGTATGAGCCTGCCGGGGCCCTGAGATCCTCAGGAGAGGCCCTTCTCTCAATACCCACATCTTCTCGAGTACGAAGGGAGCATATGGCTTGGCCTGTAGAGTCTACCCTAATAAGTGCATTGTTTAACACAGGAGCCGGCGGTTCCCTACGTTCCATCCTAAACCCCATGAAGGCAGCACACTTCTGAGTGGAGTCCTGGATTTCTGTCCCCAAAGTCCTGTCCTGTGGGTGTGGGGCCCACTGGATATTTCGGGAGGGGCCATAACCGGAGTTGGATTGTTGTAGCTCAGTGGTAGAACACCTACTTTGCATGCTTTCCCAGGTTCAATCCGCAGTATCTCCAAGTACAGCTGGGAAGGACTCCTGCCTGGAAGCTGCCAGTCAGTGTAGGCAATAATGAGCTAAATGTGCCAATGATCTGACTGTACTAGGCAGCTTCCTATGTTCCGATACGAAGGTCGCAGACCTGCGCGTAAGGAATCGGAAACTGCTAATTTCCTAGTAGGAAAGAACTTTAAAGCCTCGCATAGGCAGACAGGAGTGCGTCTGTGCATATTCACTTGCAGTTTCAGGCAAATGTTGAAAATGCACCTCTTTACCCTGTCCCTGGTCTTTGACACCTGAGATTTTTAGGACCCACCCTATTTTATGGTTTAGGTTGTTTTTAATTGTTTTTAAATGCTATATTTTAAAATTGTTGTAACCCACCCTGGGACCTTCAGATGAAAGGCTGGTAATAAATGTTTAAAAACAACAACAAGTGTGTGCTTCTGCGTGTGGTGACACGCAAGGAAGGAACTGACAAATGGGCTACAGCCGCCTATACTGAAGGGCGAGGCGGAGGGTGTCGAGCAGGCGTCACCTGCACAATTCCTCCCAAGCAAGTTTTGCCTAACGCCGCCTTCAGACCGATCTCGCGAAGGAGCAGCCACTTCGGTAGTTTGTCCCTTGCGGAGTCCCCTCCTCCAGGTGCCGCGCGTTGCTATGGCATTTCTTGCCACAGAGAGCAGCAACATTTTCGGCCGGGAAGAGGGTCGAAGGCCGCTGTAGAGGCGCTGGAGGTGCGGCGAGGCCTTTCTCGGCCGCCTGGCTAGAGAGGAGGAGAAGACGCGAGGGAGGCCTCCTCAGCTTCTACTCCCACGTCCCGAGCTGGCAGCCTTTCCCTCGGCGCGGCTGGTGCCTGTTGTGGCGGGATACGCGGCCTCGCTGGACGCTCCTTTTTCTCCCCCAGCCCCGCCGCCGCCGCCTCCTTGCCTCGACTCCGGGGCGGCGGCGGCGGCGGCTGGAGGCGGCGGCGACAGGCGGTGCTCGGAGCAAGAGTTGCTGCTGGGAAAAATGGCGGGGAACGGCGCGGGCTTTGCCGGCGCGGGCAGCGGGGAGATTATCCAGCTCAATGTCGGAGGCACCAGGTGAGGAGAAGGAGGTGGGGGGTAGCAACATGGCTATGGGATACAAAGAGGGCGAAATGAGACGGGGAGCTTGGATGCCTTTAGAAAGAAAATGCCTTTGGTCGAGGCAGGGCCTGGGAAGACTACGAGAGAAAGCCGAGAAGCGAGCGGGTAAAATACCACCCCATTCATGCTAGTGGAACTGGGCTGTGCGAGGATACTACCTCAGTAACAAATGCATTTATTTATTTATTACGTTTATGACCCGCCCTTTCACCCAGTAGGAGCCCCCTTAGGATATATGTACAGTATGTGTAGGTTGTGGGCTACTAGAATCATGTGAATTGATTTTTTAAAAAGAAACTGGCAGTGTCAAGGCGGGAAAAATAGCCCCCAATAAAAAGAGAGAGAGAGAAGCCTAACATGTTTATGACTTACACAAAACAAAAACGCCAAATAATCACGAGATCTGGTGGTGTTGGAGTAGCAAGAAAATGATTGCAGTGATCCCTCGCTGCAGCGGGAGCTCTGAGAAATTGTGCACTGCATAAACAAGACTGCATAACTCTATTCTACATTAAGTGCCTGCCCTTTGTATTCATTCATAACTGCTGGAGTGAATTAGAATCTCTATTTCATTCAGAAATATGTACTGAAACAGTAGAACGAAAAAGCTCTCTGTTAAGCCCGCTTTCACTCCTCTTACTGTAAACACAGTAAATAGGTTGGTTAAGAAGTTAACAGATATGTTGTAAGCATTCTTGAATGTGCCATCAGAGAACGAACTAAAAGGCCGTACAAATTAGCTCCCCTGCTAAACTAGGGCTATCTTGCCATTGCCATCTCTCAGGCTAACTTCAGTAGAGTCCACTGCTAGAAGATGTGTGAATGAAACAGTAATCAAATTCACCAAATCAATTTACCATTTGTACATAGGTAGGGATATTTTGTACAAATATGAAACCGTCTTGTCAGGTATGAAGGAAGTGTGTGTATAAAATGTATTTGTGAATCTAGGCACTTTTCTGTTTGTTAAAATAGACAAAAGTTTTTTTAAGCTACCATGAAAAATGATAAAATTCATAAATTCAGTATGTGTCCTTAAAGTACGCAGCAGTGGGATTCTGATCTTTTTCCAGTTAATATTTTTCAGTGGCGCACTGATAAACCCAAGTGTACTGTTCATACTTGAAGAGACACTGGTGTGTACTATGTATAGGTATTTCTGCTACCATTACAGAGCTCAGTTACAACAAAGATTTTGTTGGAATAAATGCCTGAACAGTGAATCTTGTTGAAGCTAGGGTTTGAAACCTTCTCCATGAACAGGGGCAAGAAATTGGAAAGTTTTTAGTTAACATGGAATACTATGGTTTTTCATTTATTCACTTTGAGAAGTGTTATACAATTGACTTCTAGGGTTATACTCTGACCAATGGCTTCTCTTAGCCTTCCTGTCTAATAGGGGACTCTGCCAGTGTCTTGGTAACTGCTAGACTTAAAACTTTAGTGAGGGATTCAGTCTCCTGATGCTGTTTTTATTGGATTGCCAGCCACACAAATGGTGCATTAAGATGGGGGGGGGTGTTGCACAGAAATGTTTGTCTGTACCTGGATGCTACAGAAAATACTCAAGTAATGAAAACAAATAGGTTTATTTTAAAAAATTAAATACTAGCCTCACTTTTTAAGGAGCCATCATTGGATGTTTAGGTGCTAGTCCTGAAATGGGCTCAAGAAATACTGCAGATTTCTTGGGTGTGGAGCAGCCAGATGTCTGGGATATTTCCAGCTTGGATTAGGAACCAGAAAAAGTCTTCTCTTACCTGTAGAGACTACAGTCCCAAATCTTGTCCTGTTGAGTCTCTCAGATCTAGAAACTGCTGAGGTCTGCTCAAATGTAAGACTTACAGTACTTGGCATTTATGTAGAACATTTCAAATGTTCTTAAGTACTTCGGATAAATTAGATCAGTAATTCTTACGCTAGAATTGTAAGGTTAGCTAGTGTCTCTATATTGCTGGAGAGAGGAGGGAGAGGTGCCTTACCTAATGCTATGTAGTGAGTGTTTGGCCAGGTGAGATTTGAAATGGTGATCGTCCAGTTCACCTCCTTAGCCTATAATTGATTTTCAGTGAGGCAAGGTGGAAATTGCTGTTTTCACATATGTCTCCAATGCAGGACAGAGACTGTGAATTGGAAGTATGATTAAATGCCTATCTAGATGTGATGTACAGCTCAAATTGTTTATTTTTGTCAAGTTGTTTTGAGACTTTGTATTTTATACAGTGACTAATAAATTGTTATATGAACAAGAAGTAGAAAATTGCTGTTAATTTGACATTAATCCTATGGTTAGTGTGTGTATAACAACATAAGCGCCTGCTGGATCAGGCCAGTGGCCCATCTAGTCCAGCATCCTGTTCTCACAGTGGCCAACCAGTTGCCCATGGGAAACCCATAAGCAGAATCGGAGTGCAAAGACAACTCTCCCCTCCTGCTGTTTCCAGCAACTGGCATTTGAAAGCATAGCCATCTTGGCTAGCAGCAGCATGAAAAAGGGTGCCTAAGAACTCATAACATGTTTTGCTCTAATGCCGGTCTATAGTTATAATGCAACAGGAAATCAAGATAATAAACATGTTAAGTGATAGGTGCCTAATTACAGTATAACTAAAGTTGTGCAGCGCTTCTGCTGAGCTGTACAGAAGACATTGTTTTGGATAAGAACTTAGGGAAATTCATGGAAGAGAAGTTTCCTGTTCCCTTTTCTCTCCCCTACAGCCCCATACATCCTATTCCATGTAGTTCAGATGGGCCTCCTAACCTCTGAGAAGAGTGTTTGAGGAGGGCAGGGTTGCAGAGGAAGAGACATTTTCCTTATGTGAGCTTCCTCCATAAGTTTGCATGCATTATGTAAGGGCCTGAATCTAAGAAAAGTTTAGGATTCAGGTCCTTTTCAGTTTTGTGTTTTAAGACTCTGGACCTTGTTTTGATTTTCAAGAGATAATTCTTACCACATTGGAAAAATCAATAATGAAATTAAAATTACTAATTTTTGTGGGCATGACGTTTTGTTGCAAAGCCTTTTGCAAGTTGTGGAATATATTTTCAAGTTTTTCTTTTGCTGCCATGAGGTCTAGACTTTTTCTAATGTTAAAACTGCAAATAATAATGCTGGTAATGGAACTTAAGCATTATTTTTATTCTGTGTAAAAAAAAATTATATGCCACTTTTTGGGTGAAAACCATTCAGAGCAGCTTACAATAATAAAAATAATAAAGATTACAAGTATAAAAATCAGATATTACTAAAACCAAAATAAAACAGAAGAATAAAATTAAACAATTCTTTTAGAGCTTATGCACTTTGTTGATAAGTTATTTTAAATGATTAAAAATTAATCAATTAAACTGTGTCACCAGTTAATCAGGGAGCAGATTTCTAAATGGTTATAAACTTATTTTTAACACTTATTTATGTATTTATTTGTTTTATATCCTGCCCTTTCTCCCAGTAGGAGCCCACTGCAGCAAGCAAAAGCACTAAAAAGACTTTAAAATATCATAAAAATAGATTTTAAAATATATTAAAGCACAACAACCATTAAAACATATTAAAACAAAATATCTTTAAAAACATTTTTTAAAAGCTTTAAAAACATTAAAAAAGAAGGGTTAAAAACATTAAAAAGCAATTCCAACATAGATGCAGACTGGGTAAGGTCTCTACTTAAAAGTCTTGTTGAAAGACGAAGGTCTTCAGTAGGCACTGAGCAGATAACAGAGATGGTGCCTGTCTAATATTTAAGAGGAGGGAATTCCAAAGCATTAGTGACACCACACTAAAGGTCCGCTTCCTGTTTTGTGTAGAACAGACCTCCTGATAAGATGGTATCACCTGCAGACCACAGTGATTGACTTGGTATATAAAGGATAAGAAGGTCTTTAAGGTATCCTGGTCCCAAGCTGTATAGGGCTTTGTACACCAAAACCAGAACCTTGAATTTAGCTGGGTAGCTAATAGGTAGGTAGCCAGTGCAATTCTTTCAGTAGTGGAGTGACGTGTTGGCAATAACCTGCTCCAGTGAGCTGTCTCACTGCTGCATTTTACTCCAGCTGCAACTTTCGGACCAATCTCAAGGGTAACCCCACATAGAGCGCATTACAGTAATCCAGCCTAGAGGTTACCACTGCATGGACAACAGTGGTCAGACTATCCCTGTCCAGAAACTGCTGCAGCTGTCTTACCATCCGAAGCTGATGAAAGGCACTCCTAGCCACTGAGGTCGCCTGAGCCTCTAGCGACAAAGATGAATTGAGGAGCAGCCCCAGACTACGGATTGCTCTTTCAGAGGGAATACAACCACATCCAAAGCAAGCAACTGACCAATTCTCCAAACTCAGGACATACACAATTCTTAGATAATGCATGCCACCTCTACACCTGTACAAGAGGAAATGCTTCTAATACAGGACACGTAGGTGTCATGTAAAAAGAAAGTAGGACTTCTTTTCTTTAGAACCAATTAAAACTGGTTCAACTAAGATTTCTTTAATCAGGTAACAGTCCTAGCTTATGGGAGGGGGGTGTTGAGAGATGGAATGCAGTTTCTTGATCTGTGTATATTGTATGATTTAGTGTCATTGACAATATCCTAGACCTTTCAATTTATTTTTTTTACCATTTTGTATATTTTATTATTTGTTTGTGGGAGGAAGTCTCTGGTGAAGAGGCTAGATGTGGCTGAGTAATCAGCACTGCATGTGTCTCTGGGCCCTACATAATAATAATAATAATAATTTAATTTTTAGGCCGCCTATCTGGCCGAAGCCACCCTATGCATATACATATGCATGCTGGCTAATCTCTGTGTTGCCAAGCACTCCAGTACCATCCCAGCCTCTTCAGATCTGCTGGGATACAACTTGGTAATTCCACAATGTCTGTAAGGCCTTTTCAGACTTGCCTTCTTTTGTCTAAAGATGCCTTGTCCCTTCCATGGGGTGCTCTCTTAAATGTGGTCTGTGACTGGATTGGGACAAATATGTAAGTATGCACCTCTGTTGCTAGTCAACTTGTAAGAGGTGGTGCTGTGCACTTGATCTTTGATAAATCTTGTATGTATAAATCTTATGTGTAAACTCATTTGTGTCTAATAATGATAGTTTTTATAAATAAAGGAATAGCTATAATTAAAAGCAATTTTACCAGAATTATGTTTACTTTATTTCCTAGCCCTGCATGAATATCTTACAGCTCTGTGAAGCTTTGGATCCTGACGGTTGAGGTCAAAATGTGGAAATACATCTGACTTAACTATAGGTGCCAGAACCTATTTTAGGCGTACAAACATATGGCTAGTTTGCAAAGATGCCAGCTACCCGCATCTTCCATCTTGTTATAGAAAGTATAAGTATCCACAACTGTCATGTAGTAATTCATATTTAGTTTACACACCAACATATTGGCTTGTTTTCACTTATTTGTTACATATAATGCAAAAACTTTGTGTGACTCAGTTTCATCACATTTATAATTTTAAAAATGTATATTGTAATAATTTTATTTCCAAATATAATGATGGGGGGGATGCAGGAAGCAAAGGAGTAGGAGAAAAGATCCAATGCATTTCAGACCTTTTTGGCTAACATTTTACTTTCTTTTAATTGTTTTTTCTTAAATCATGATATATAAATGTAGTATATGCAGAGTTTTAAAGATTTCTATACATGTTTTTACAATTTTGTAATTATAATATTTTTGTTTGTAGAACTAGATGACTTGCAACATCTGAAACACATTTTCGCCTACCTCTTGCCTGGGTTTTTCCCTTTTTGCTGTGAACAAAGGCCACTTTTCAAATATCAGCTGCCTATCGTGCTATGATACATTGATTTCCATATAAAGAAAAGCACAGAGGCTGATTTGCACACATTTGCCAAGTCAAACTATGGCTTAACATGAACAAGCAGGTTTCTAAAGAGGAGATTATGGACATGGCATTACTCTTCCAGAGAGCCAGTGTGATGTAGTGGTTAAGGTGTTGGACTACGACCTGGAAGACCAGGGTTCGAATCCCCACTCAGCCATGAAGCTCACTGGGTGACCTTGGGCCAGTCACTGCCTCTCAGCCTCAGAGGAAGGCAATGGTAAATTCCCTCTGGATACCACTTACCATGAAAACCCTATTCATAGGGTCGCCGTAATTTCCATTTCATTTTCATTTCCTCTTCCAGTCTTAGTGAGCTGAGCCATGGTTTGGCTTAGTATGTTGTCAGAAACTAGGCTCATGGTTTCTCTTGCTCCAGACAAACCATGAGCTTATAACCAAGGTGTATTCTAGGGTTTACATTTTGTGGTTTGTCTGGAGGAGACAAACCATGACCCCGGATTTGGAGGATACACTAAGCCAAGCTATGGCTTCACTTGTAGCAGCAGAAGGACCAGGGAAGGAGCACAGCAGTCATCATCTCTTCTCTGGGAACCCTTGGCAGTCTGTGCAAACCACCTCATTGTGTTGGATCTGTTGGCACCCTTCTATGAATGGAAGGACTTCTTATCCAGAGGATCCTTCAACCAAATGTATGGAGAGGGGCCAGCCTTCCACGCCACCTCCCATACAGTTATCCAGAGCAGACTTTTTAGGGAGGGGGCATCAGAAGCTCTGTTTACCAGATCTCTGAATCTAGTAATATTGTTAGGTGAAAAATAGAACCCTATTTTATTCTGTATCCTGTTGTTCCAACATTTCTTAATTGTAGTGCAATTAATGAAAAAAAGATTGGCAGGCATAATACTCTAATTCAGAACGGTATATCAATAAATAATTAATTCTGCAGAATTTACTAAAGTAATATTTTAATAAGTTAATGGATGGTTGAGTGTTGATTTGTGATTGTATTAAATACATTTGTTTTTCCCCATTTAAGAGTTTCTAAATTTCAAAAGTGCATCAAGTTGCATTGGACAAAATGATCCTTCCAGGCTGTTGTGAACAGCAGTATTGTTTGAATATAACTTGTCTATTTTATAGAAAAACAGAAATTATAACTTGATATTGCTTTGTTAGTGTGGGGTGAATAGTAAATAGTGTTGATAAAACAATATTGTAATCACTGTGTAATTGTATATGTTCACAGTAGTATTTTTAATCAGGCTGTTAAGTTGTGACATAGCAAACTGAGTTCATTTCTGTATGTCCCTAGTAGAATATGCTCAGTCTTGATTAGAGTTCATAGCTGAACTTGCTTGAGATAATAGACTAAAACATAAATGTACAAGCTATAGCATAAACACTGATGCAATGGTGGCAGAAAAGAATGATTTCTTTGCTGCCCGCACTGCCACAGAGTAAGCCTTCAAATAGGCTCTAGCCCATGCTCGGTCAGACTTGCTCCGAGTCTTCCGCCAACGTCGCTATAGTCTCTGTCTCATTCGTTTCATCACTGCCAGCTCCTTGGTAAACCAAGGGGCTGGTTTGGCTCCACTGTGTGAGAGGGGACACTCAGAGCGATCGTGTCCACCGCCCTGGCCATTTCCCCGTTCCAGAGGTCAACCAGAGCTTTGACAGAATCGCCTGCCGAGGTGGCAGGAAAATCCCCAAGAGCCATCAGGAAACCATCCAGATCCATCAGCCTCCTGGGGCGGACCATCCTAATCGGTCCCACACCCCTGCAGAGGTTCTGAGTCCCGGTGAGTCTAAACCCCACCAGGTAGTGATCTGTCCATGACAAAGGAACTACAGAAAGTTCCTCCACACCAAGATCACCATCATCCCCCTCCACACAGAAAACAAGGTCCAGGGTGTGGCCAGCAACATGAGTGGGGCCAGATACTACTTGGGACAGACCCATGGTTGTCATGGAGGCCATGAAGTCCTGAGCCACTCCCGACGGCGGCCTCAGCATGGATGTTGAAGTCCCCCAGCACCACAAGCCGAGGGGACTCCAACATCAGCCCCAAGACCACCCCAGCTAGCTCAGGAAGGGAGACTGTTGAGCAGCGGGGTGGGTGGTACACCAATAGAATCCCTAACCTGTCCCGACCACCCATCTTCAAATACACACACTCACACCCTGGACACTGTGGGATAGGGCACCTGGACAGGGAGATAGTATCCCGATAGACCACTGCGACTCCACCTCCTCGCCCCCTAGGTCTTGCCTGCTGCTGCACAGAAAAACCTGGTGGGCAAAGCTGAGAGAGATTAACCCCCCCAGCTTCATTCAACCAGGTCTCAGTAATATAAGCCAGGTCGGCATGCTCTTCCAGGATCAAGTCCTGAATGGCCATTGTTTTACCATTCACCGACCTGGCATTCACAAGCAGCAATTTCAGCCTGGGGGGACTGTCATCGTGGCTATCCAGGCTATTTGAACGGGGAGACAGTTTGGGGGCAACCAGCACTCTGTTGCATACCTCTCTCCCCTGATAACATAACTGCCTCCCTACTCCGTATCTCCCTCTGCCCTCTACAACACTTAAATATGTCCAAAAGTTAGTCTGCATGCATGAAAATTATTGGAGTTACTGATTTTGCTGTAGTTTACATGTAGAGGCATTTGCATAATTTTAACATTAAAAACATGTACTCTCCATGCTTTTCTTACATTAGTTCAGGAAAAAATGTCATGTATGAAGGAGCTCAACTTGGGACAGGTCAGAAATTGAGATTCATTTGGCATTTGCCAATAAGGCTGCAACCTTAAACACACTTATGAGGGAGTAAGCCTCAGTAAGAACATAATGGTTCTTACTCCTGAGTAAACATGCATAGATTGATCAGTCTTAAACAATACAAACAAACTTATTTTGGTGCATATAGGAGAGAGGAAACATTGATTTATACACTTCAGTAGTAGTAATAACAAAATGCAAGGCCTAGATCTTTGGGGCCCAGTCCAGATAAAGGTGGTTATGATTAAATATCAAAAGCAGCGAGACTAACTTTATTGCAAGTAACTTTTTCCATTGGTCTCAATAGGATTAGACACAACTAATTTTAGCTGGATTGAGATGGGGAGGAGAGGGATGAAAAGTCGTGTTACTTGCAGGGCTGTGAAGTTGGAGTCGCGGAGTCGGAGTCGGAAGCAATTTTGGGTGGAGTCGGAGTCAGAAGCAATTTTGAGTCGGAGTCGCAGTCGGTAGAAATGTACCGACTCCGGCTTCAAAATAAAATTAATATTTTAATATTAATATTTTAACATAAATCAATATGCATTTGCCATTTATGAAGGAGTCGGAGTCGGACAGTAGAAAAATAGAGGAGTCGGAGTCGAAGGTTTGATGTACCGACTCCACAGCCCTGGTTACTTGAGTAGGTGCTTGCTTGTTCTATGTTGGTTCTCGCCCACTGTGTTCAAGCACTGTTTTTCTTAGGTTCAGAATTAAATTATGAGTAAAATATTCATGTAAGTTTATGATTGATGAGGAGGAAAATGTGCTAGTTGCAGTACTTGATTTCTAATATTTTTGTTCCAGGTTCAGCACTTCAAGACAAACACTAATGTGGATTCCAGACTCCTTTTTTTCCAGGTATTTTGAACCTAGATCTTATGGATCTTTACTTAGAAGTAAGTCTAAGTTCAATGAGACTTACTCCCTAGTAAATGTGCATAGAATCACAACCTTCACAAATTACTTTATTAGAACTATTTTTTACATTAACTGGGTTCTAAGTGATGTAGCTTACTTCCTTGGTAGCTCACAGGTTCATAATTATGCTATAGTTCAAGTCTTTATTGTAGCATTTCTCATACATTTTATGCCAGTTTCATGTTATGGATATATTCTTTGAATAAACCCTTGTGTTTTGTGCCTTGTGGTGAATTCTGAGCTGGGAAATACTTTCCCAAAAATGTCAGTATAGTATGAGGGTGGAACTACATGTTTTCTCAGCAAATGCATATTTCCAAAACTGTGTTTCTGAGAGAATGAATGGAGTGGGACAGATTCAGAAGAAGAAAGAGAAAGATTCTTAATTCCTCCTATACCCACTAATTTTTTCTTCCAAATGGTTCTGTATAAGCTTTTAAGACCAAAATGTGAAATTTAAAACCATCTGTTTCCCTTGGAGCTTGCATTTCTTCTGTGGTTTGTAATCCTGGGACCCTATGCATAGAAAAAGACATACTCTGATTGATTGATTGATTGATTGATTGATTGATTGATTGATTGATTGATTGATTGATTGATTGATTGATTGATTGATTGATTGCACTTGTATACCGCCCCATAGCCGAAGTTCTCTGGGCGGTTTACAGCAATCAAAAACATTAAAACAAATATACAATTTAAAACACATATTTTAAAAACAATTTAAAACACAATTTTAAAATTTAAAACAATATAAAAACAATTTAAAACACATGCTAAAATGCCTGGGAGAAGAGGAAAGTCTTGACCTGGCGCCGAAAAGATAACAGTGTTGGCACCTGGCGCACCTCGTCAGGGAGATCATTCCATAATTTGGGGGCCACCATTGAGAAGGCCCTCTCCCTTGTTGCCACCCTCTGAGCTTCCCTTGGAGTAGGCACCCAGAGGAGGGCCTTTGATCTTGAACATACTCTTGGATGCTGACTTTTCTTTCGTGAATGAAACATGGCTCACATTCACAGAACAGTATTTCCTACCTCTGTAGCTACCTTTATCTCTTAAAATCTAGAGTTTGGGGGGATTTGTGAAGGGTGTGGAATAGGGAGTTGGCAGATATTGCCCCCCTCTCATGGAAACAGAGGTGGAATTTAGAATCCAAGCCACTGATTTTTCCCATCTCTTCTTACAGAGTTACCTTATAATTTAGATTTATTTATTTTCAGTTTGCTGAGTGGAAGAATTTCAACACTAAAGGATGAAACTGGTGCTGTGAGTATTCCTTTCTTTAAAAGAAAGATTAGAATATAAAACTTGATTATTGTATTAGGTTTAGCTGGATGAAACTCTTTGTTGGATCCAGTGTAAATCAAATAAATTGATGTGTATAAATGCTTTAGGATTTATAAACCAATGTAAAATAAAGGTGGTGATAAAATCCTGGTTTGGAGGAATCGGTTACGCTGCAAACATGAGATGAGGCCTCCTCCCAAAAGAGCGGTGGTTTAAATCTAGGTATAGAGAACCCTGAACAAAACGTTTGTAAGACACAATAGAGAGAATTTACCCAAATACAATACATATACAATACATGTACAAAAGGCTGCTTGGTCAGATGGTCTGGTCATGTAGTTCTCAGCAATCAATGGGGGTTTCAAGTAGGGGTAAATATTCACTAATAGGCAAAAAAACCCCTTGTGGTTTAAGAACAATACCTATAGCCAACAGATATTTCTATCCAACTTTAATAAGGAGGGAAATTGGGCAGCTATAGTGAATGCACCAGGGGAGCAGGAGACTGACCTCCTCTCTGAGGTATTGTAAAGGTAAAGGTGTTCCCGCACTTGTAGTGTGAGTCGTTTCTGACTCTTAAGGTGACGTCTTGCGACGTTTACTAGGCAAACCGTATATATGGGGTGGGATTGCCAGTTCCTTCCCCTGCCTTTCTTTATATAAGAACATAAGAAGAGCCTGCTGGATCAGGCCAGTGGCCCATCTAGTCCAGCATCCTGTTCTCACAGTGGCCAACCAGGTGCCTGGGGGAAGCCCGCAAGCAGGACCCGAGTGCAAGAACACTCTCCCCTCCTGAGGCTTCCGGCAACTGGTTTTCAGAAGCATGCTGCCTCTGACTAGGGTGGCACAGCACAGCCATCATGGCTAGTAGCCATTGATAGCCCTGTCCTCCATGAATTTGTCTAATCTTCTTTTAAAGCCATCCAAGCTGGTGGCCATTACTGCATCTTGTGGGAGCAAATTCCCTAGTTTAACTATGCGCTGAGTAAAGAAGTACTTCCTTTTGTCTGTCCTGAATCTTCCAACATTCAGCTTCTTTGAATGTCCACGAGTTCTAGTATTATGAGAGAGGGAGAAGAACTTTTCTCTATCCACTTTCTCAATGCCATGCATAATTTTATACACTTCTAGCATGTCTCCTCTGACCCGCCTTTTCTCTAAACTAAAAAGCCCCAAATGCTGCAACCTTTCCTCGTAAGGGAGTCGCTGCATCCCCTTGATCATTCTGGTTGCCCTCTTCTGAACCTTTTCCAACTCTATAATATCCTTTTTGAGATGAGGCGACCAGAACTGTACACAGTATTCCAAATGCGGCCGCACCATAGATTTATACAACGGCATTATGATATCGGCTGTTTTATTTTCAATACCTTTCCTAATTATCGCTAGCATGGAATTTGCCTTTTTCACAGCAACCGCACACTGGGTCGACATTTTCATCGTGCTGTCCACTACAACCCCGAGGTCTCTCTCCTGGTCGGTCACCGCCAGTTCAGACCCCATGAGCGTATATGTGAAGTTAAGATTTTTTGCTCCAATATGCATAATTTTACACTTGTTTATATTGAATTGCATTTGCCATTTTTCTGCCCATTCACTCAGTTTGGAGAGGTCCTTTTGGAGCTCTTCGCAATCCCTTTTTGTTTTAACAACCCTGAACAATTTAGTGTCATCAGCAAACTTGGCCACTTCACTGCTCACTCCTAATTCTAGGTCATTAATGAACAAGTTGAAAAGTACAGGTCCCAATACCGATCCTTGAGGGACTCCACTTTCTACAGCCCTCCATTGGGAGAACTGTCCGTTTATTCCTACTCTCTGCTTTCTGCTTCTTAACCAATTTCTTATCCACAAGAGGACTTCTCCTCTTATTCCATGACTGCTAAGCTTCCTCAGAAGCCTTTGGTGAGGTACCTTGTCAAAAGCTTTTTGAAAGTCTAAGTACACTATGTCCACTGGATCACCTCTATCTATATGCTTGTTGACACTCTCAAAGAATTCTAATAGGTTACTGAGACAGGACTTTCCCTTGCAGAAGCCATGCTGGCTCTGCTTCAGCAAGGCTTGTTCTTCTATGTGCTTAGTTAATCTAGCTTTAATCATACTTTCTACCAGTTTTCCAGGGACAGAAGTTAAGCTAACTGGCCTGTAATTTCCGGGATCCCCTCTGGATCCCTTTTTGAAGATTGGCGTTACATTTGCCACTTTCCAGTCCTCAGGCACGGAGGAGGACCCAAGGGACAAGTTACATATTTTAGTTAGCAGATCAGCAATTTCACCTTTGAGTTCTTTGAGAACTCTCGGGTGGATGCCATCCGGGCCCGGTGATTTGTCAGTTTTTATATTGTCCATTAAGCTTAGAACTTCCTCTCTCGTTACCACTATTTGTCTCAGTTCCTCAGAATCCCTTCCTGCAAATGTTAGTTCAGGTTCAGGGATCTGCCCTATATCTTCCACTGTGAAGACAGATGCAAAGAATTCATTTAGCTTCTCTGCAATCTCCTTATCGTTCTTTAGTACACCTTTGACTCCCTTATCATCCAAGGGTCCAATTGTCTCCCTAGATGGTCTCCTGCTTTGAATGTATTTATAGAATTTTTTGTTGTTGGTTTTTATGTTCTTAGCAATGTGCTCCTCAAATTCTTTTTTAGCATCCCTTATTGTCTTCTTGCATTTCTTTTGCCAGAGTTTGTGTTCTTTTTTATTTTCTTCATTCGGACAAGACTTCCATTTTTTGAAGGAAGACTTTTTGCCTCTAAGAGCTTCCTTGACTTTGCTCGTTAACCATGCTGGAATCTTCTTGGCCCTGGCGGTACCTTTTCTGATCTGCGGTATGCACTCCAGTTGAGCTTCTAATATAGTGTTTTTAAACAACTTCCAAGCATTTTTGAGTGATGTGACCCTCTGGACTTTGTTTTTCAGCTTTCTTTTTACCAATCCCCTCATTTTTGTGACGTTTCCTCTTTTGAAGTCAAATGTGACCGTGTTGGATTTTCTTGGCAATTGGCCAGTTACATGTATGTTTAATTTAATAGCACTGTGGTCACTGCTCCCAATCGGTTCAACAACACTTACATCTTGCACCAGGTCCCGGTCCCCACTGAGGATTAAGTCCAGGGTTGCCGTCCCTCTGGTCGGTTCCATGACCAACTGATCTAGGGAATAGTCATTTAGAATATCTAGAAACTTTGCTTCTTTGTCATGACTGGAACACATATGCAGCCAGTCTATGTCCGGGTAGTTGAAGTCACCCATTACTACCACATTTCCTAGTTTGGATGCTTCCTCAATTTCATATCTCATCTCCAGGTCTCCCTGAGCATTTTGATCAGGGGGACGATAGATCGTTCCCAGTATTAAGTCCCTCCTGGGGCATGGTATCACCACCCACAACGATTCTGTGGAGGAGTCTGCCTCTTTTGGGGTTTCGAGCTTGCTGGATTCAATGCCTTCTTTCACGTATAGAGCGACTCCGCCACCAATACGTCCTTCCCTGTCCTTCCGATACAATTTATATCCAGGGATAACCGTATCCCACTGGTTTTCTCCATTCCACCAGGTCTCCGTTATGCTCACTATATCAATGCTCTCCTCTAAGACCAAGCACTCCAGTTCTCCCATCTTGGTTCGCAGGCTCCTAGCATTAGCGTACAGGCGCTTGTAAGCAGTGTCTCTCTTCAAGTGTCTTTGGCACTTGTGGTTAGGCCTGTGGTAATTTTGCTCTTCTGAATTTATATCCTGTGCCCCTGCTCTCACAATGCCTACTTCTAGGCCTACCCCTTTTTTACCCCCCAGCGTATGCCGGGTACTCATTTTACCGACCACGGATGGATGGAAGGTTGAGTGGACCTCGACCCCTTTTACCGGAGATTTGACTTCCTCCTTCCGTTGGAATCGAACTCCGGCCGTGAGCAGAGCTTTGGCTGCGTTACCGCCGCTTACAAATTGATAAAAATGCGAACACAATTTGGGTTGGTCTTTCACAGTCCAGTCCACTTCTTGTGTATCTTGGAAGAATTTGGTAAGATGGGTGAATGGGCACTGGGCAGAGGAAAAGCCCCTTTCCTTTCCAAAATGAAAACATTGTGAACTGTATCACTGTTTTTCAGGGTTTCACCCACCTTTTTATTCTACAGCAGGCACATGTAGCCTCCCACCCAAATTTAAACCAAAGCTGTCACTGGCCACATCCACACCAGACCTTTATTCTGCTTTAGACAGTCATGGCTTCCCCCAAAGAATTCTGGGAAATGTAGCTTGTAAAGGGTGCTGAGAGTTGCTAAGAGACACCCTATTCCCCTCACAGAGCTACAGTGCTCAGAAGAGGGCTGACTGTTAAACCAGTCTGGCCACTGGAGCTCTGTCAGGAGAATAGGAGTCTCCTAACAACTCTCAGCATCCTTCACAAACTACACTTCCCAGAATTATTTGGGAGAAGCCATGACTGTCTAAAGTGGACTAAAAGTCTGGCATGGATATGGCCTTCTGATTAGCCAAGCCAAACAGCTGTTAGTCTGGCTTTTAGAACACTGACAGTTGGTTACTGAGCATGCCTGCGGTATCATAGAGTCCAATGTTAAATTTCTTAAATTAATTAAAAATCAGCCATGCAATTTTTTTAACTTTTAAATTACAGAAGATGAAGGTCAGAGTATGGGGCAAGGTCAGTAATAGGATTATAGCTTCTGTGAACATAGCTGATTTTTAATTAATTTCAACAAATTATGAGACCACTGACAGAAAAAAGTTCCACAGGGGCAAGGATTTCCCCCCTCTTGTTTTTACACTTTGAATTCTAGATTCTCTGAATGTTTTGTGTATCGCCATGAAAACTGAGAGGGTTGTTAAGTAAGCATTTCTGAGTTCAGGACTATAGGCTTTGTAAGGTTTTATTCTGAAATGGGCTAATGGGAAGCAGCAGAATGGCATGGGGGTATATTCAATTTAGCATTGTGGAATGCGAAAAATCCATGCTGGCCATAGTATACAGCCATTCTTTTGGCTGTATAATTAAGTAACTTTCTACACATGTGTACCTACAAACCAGCCTGATTTTTGTATTCTAAATCAGGTAATGAATGATTTTTTTATTTTAACTTGGGTAATGATGAACCTTGGCAACATCTCTAGGTAGAATGGGGAGACACTGCTTTCAGTCTTTTACTGAGTGGAATGATATGGGCAAATTGTGAACTGAATAGTCGCACTCAGGCTGGTGATAAGTTTAGGTGTTATATGAAAATTTGTGACATTAGAAAAGGTCCTTTTTTAATTTAATGAGGGTATTTTTTTAAAAAAAATGGACTTTAGTTTTGTAATGCCAAATTACAAAATGCCAAAATTAAGTGTTTTTAAACTGCTCCCAATGCAATAAATGAATTAGAAGTGCTTAACTATGGTTGGGATGTTCTTGTATTGTAAAAGTTCGATGTAAAGCTAATATATGGGCTCCCATTTCTTTATAGATATTTATTGATAGAGATCCTGCAGCATTTGCGCCTATTTTAAATTTTCTTCGAACAAAGGAGCTAGATTTGCGGTAAGGAATTCAATGTTTGTTACTGTCATTTTAAAAACACTTCTGGTGGAAGATGGTCATAAAAACACTTGTAAGATCATTGAAAACCAAATTTTATAAACTCTGTACTTGCAGTAATTTCCACAGAATAATCTGCTCCCAACCCTTTGAGGTGAATTTCTGCATAACTTTTATTTAAAATATTTATAAGTGGCACTTTTCATAAAAGTATATCAAGGTGACATTACAGCATACAAAAATACAATAGAATTAAAAAACAATCAAAACATAGTTAAAAACAATAATAAAAGCATCCATAAGTACTGCATTGGATGGAAAAGAAAATTCATATTAAAATGCCGGTTTTAAAAGTTCAGTTTTCAGAAGACTCCTGAAAGAAAGGAGGGATTATTCCTGCTAAACCTCTGTTGATAGGGATTTCCACAGGGCAGGGCCTACTACTCTAATGGCTTGGTCCCTGGTAGAGGCCAACTCGACCTCACGGAAATAAGGACCGCTACGATTGCCCCATCAAAAGAGCTCCCGGACATGGGAACCACCACCCAGAAGGCCACTGTCCTTCCAGGATTCAAGCTCAGTTTATTGACCCTCATCCAGTCCACCACTAAACACAAGGGGCTGAGGAATACTTTCCCAATACTGCTGTCTGGATACAACCCTGTAGGTATGACTGGAACCAACACAGCACAGTGATACCGGTGTCCATCCCACAGAGCTGGTCCAGAAGGATACCATGGTCAATGATATTGAAAGCCACTGAGAGATCGAGCAGGAGGAGCAGGTTTGCATTCCCCCTGTCCTCTATAAAGGTCATCCATCAGGGCCACCAAGGCTGATTCAAGCCTGAACCCAGACTAAAATGGATCCAGGTAATCACTGTCTCATCCAGGAATGTCTGCAGCTGTTCCATCATAACCCTCTCAGTCAGCTTTCCCAGGAAAGGAGTATTTGCAACTGGGCAATAGTTAATCAATTGGGTCTATGGCTGGTTTTTTTGGTAGTGGTCCCACTACTGGCTCTTTTAAGGTGGTAGGCACCACTCACTCTTGCAAAGTGGCATTTACTATTCCCTTGACCCACCCAGTCAACCCTGTTTGGCTCAATTTCAGTAACCATGACAGGCAGGGTTCAAGAGGGCATTCCTGCAAGCATCCTATCCACATCATCAGGCCTTAAAAAATTAATGTGACCCCACAAATTCGGGGAAGACATGGCATTAGGCACCTCAGCTGGAACTTAGTCATAATGGTAGCATCTAAATTGCTGAAGATTATTTATTATTACTAAATTTTATTTATACCCTGCCTTTCGGCCAAAGGCCCTCAAGGCAGCTGAGAAAGAAAAATAAACACCGGTATAAAAATACAATAAAAGCAATACAATTTACAAAAATTAAATAACAAATAACATAAACAAGATAAATTACTTTATCCTCAAAATGAAGGGCCAAATGGTTGTAGCAGGCTTCTGTTGCCTCCAGAGGCCTGTCCCCACCAGCTGGTGACTCCAGATTCTGGGTGACCCGGAAGAGCTGTGCTGGATGATTACTTGAGGCCTCAATAGAGGCCGCAAAGTTAGCCTTCTTTGCCCCTAGTGCCACGTGATAAGTGCAGTTATGCTCTCGAACCAGTGTTCAGTCAGACTCTGAGTGAGTTCTACACTGTTGGTGCTCTAGATGTTGTCCAAGAGGTCTACTGGTTTCTGGAAGAATTTATTAGGTCTTCCTATGTGTGAGACCATAGATCTCCTCTGTAACCTGTATGTACTAGACACTTACGGCCCAATCTAGCAACTGAAGTCTCAGACCTAAAAGATCTGTATACAGTCTTTGAGGCATAACCCTGAAAAGGTTCAACTTGGAGAAACTCCCCCAGCCCAAATGAGCTAAGCTAGCTTTTCTTTTGTGTATTTACTCTAATTGTGAGACACACATTTACTCACCCAATTTGACCATACTTAGCAATGTCATCTGTGTGGTGGATTGGACTTCTAGTCAGCACATTCTGTATGCATCCCAGAAGACTTTGGTTCTGTGATTTCCACTTCTCATAGCCGTAACAGTTTAAAAACACAACACCTTTTTTCAAAGATAGAGTTTTTAGTTCTGTGTCAGATTCTGTATCCTTCCGTAAAGCTTTAATATAACATTTGTGTTGAGACTTGTGTTTTTCGATACCATGTAAAGTGGTTTGTCTGATCAAAGTACTTTGTTGTCATGCTAAAATTAAACTTCTTATGTAAGAGATTTAGGTTTAACCCTGTGTTAAGAATTTTAATTTCTATGCTGGGAAACTATTATTTAGTGTTCAAATAGTATTTCTATTTTCTAACTTTTTTGCAGGGGAGTAAGCATTAATGTACTCAGGCATGAAGCAGAATTTTATGGAATTACACCTTTAGGTAAGTATACATATTTAAAATACCCACAAGTTTGAACTTGGCAATCAGTTTAATAACACTTTTAATGAACCATCAAGGAGTCCAGAATGGTGGTAAATCATACACATTAGCGGTTCCCAAACTCCCCCCCCCCACAGACTATTTGAAAACTGCCAGTAGTCTTGGTGGACCACTTAATAGATGTTCTGCCAGTTGTAGCAATTTTAATGTGCTAGATGCTGTATGATTTTTCATTGTATTTCTTAGATTGTTTTTTATTGTATTAACAATTTGCTTTCTGTAGAATTCATATTATAGTACCATAAAATACAATCCAAGAAATAAAAGAAGCAATAAAAATACAATAAAAATCAATGTGAAAATTTCATGTTGACATGCCGCAGACCATAGGAATGAAGCTCGCGGACCACTGGTGGTCCACAGACCACAATTTGGGAACCCTTGATACACATATTTGGAACTTGTATAGTAAATAATGCTCAGGTGAAAGTTCTTGGCCAAGAACCTTTGCCTGAGAATTGTGTGGGGAAGAATGCAAAAAGCTCCTCCTCCTTTTATTGTTTCACAATAGTGTCAAGAGATCTGCTCCCCTCCCTCCGAAGCCACATTGGAATAATTCTAAGCCTTGTATAATTCTAAGCCTTATATATTGTCATTCCAGGTGACCTATTTATTTGAGGCGGGGGGATGGCAGCTAGTAGCCAGTATGAAGACCTCTCTTTGCCACTAGTAAATGCTTTGGCCAATTCCCATTTTGCCTGCTCTGCATACCAACAGAGTCTATTTTGCTAGGAGGAGGGACAGGATATTTTCAGTTGCAGCATCCTGATCTCCCAAGAGATACTTGATTGAGTCCCTCGTTGATTATACTGCCACAAGAGTGGCTGTATACTGTAGCCAGCATGGATTTTTCACATTCCGCAACGCTAAATTGAAAATCCCCCCCAAACCATTCTGATGCTTCCCATAAGCTCATTTCAAAACAAAACCTTACAAATCGTATAGTCCTGAACTCAGAAACGCTTACTTAACAACACTCTCAATTTTCATGGCGATACATAAAACAGTCAGAGAGAATCAAGAGTTCAAAGTCTAAAAAGGGGGGGGGGACCCAGAGCCCTTTTGGACTTCTTTCTCTGAGAGTTCTCATAATCTGTTGAAATTCATTAAAAATCAGCCATGTTCACAGAGTACCTGTAATCCTAATACTGACCTTGCCCCATACTCTGACCTTCATCTTCTGCAGTTTAAAAGTTAAAAAATGCCTGGCTGATTTTTAATTTAAGAAATTTTGGCTGCAGCCTATAATAACACAGGGCATGCTCAGTAAGAACCAACTGTCAGTGTTCTAAAAGCCTCACAGCTGCTTGGCTTGCCTAATCAGGGGGCCCCACCCACACCAGACTTTGATTTCACGTGACACAGGCATGGCTTCCCTCAGAGAATCCTGGGAAGTGTAGTTTGTGAAGGGTGTTGAGAGGAGACTCCTGTTCCACTGAGAGTGCTTCAGTGGCCAAACTGGTTTAACAGTCAGCCACTCTGGTTGAAGGTCTGTGAGGCATCTCCTAGCAACTCTCAGCACCTTCACTAACTACACTTCCCAGGATTCTTTGGGAGAAGCCATAACTGTCCAAAGTGAAATAAAGGCCTGGTGTGGATGTGGCCTGGGCAGCTTTGGTTTACATGTGGGTGGGAGGCTACATGTGTCTGCTGTAGAATAAAAAGGTGGGGGAAACCCTGAAAAACAATGATACTGTTCACAATGTTTTCCTTTTGGAAAGGGGCTTCCCTTCTGCCCAGTGCCACCCATCCAATCTCCTCCCTTCCCTGCCCCTCCCCAAGGTCAGTGTCGGACTACGACCTGGAAGACCAGGGTTCAAATCCCCACACAGCCATGAAGCTCCCTGGGTGACCTTGGGCCAGTCACTGCCTCTCAGCCTCAGAGGAAGGCAATGGTAAAACCACCTCTGAATACTGTTTACCATGAAAACTCTATTCATCAACATAAGTCGGGATCGACTTAAAGGCAGTCCATTTCCATTGTCAAATATGATTGCACAGAAATAAATCCCATTGAACTCAAAAAGTATGCAAATGATCAAACCCACCCTCCCTTCTCCTTGCTCCTATCCTCTCCCTCTTGACCCTTCCCTCCCTCTTCCTTTGCCCCTCCCTCCCCATCCCCTTCCAATACCCTCCTTCCCCCTCCCCTTCTCCCCATGGTCAGTTTTACCTATCTTAAGCATGATTGCATGGAAGTAAATACCATTGAACTCTATAAGTATGCAAATAATCAAACCTGCCTTCCCCTCCCCCTTCCTTTGCCCTCTCCAATACACTCCTTCCCTTTCCTCCTCCCCCATGGTCAGTTTTTCCAATCCTAAGCATGATTGCATAGGAGTAAATCTCATTGGACTCAATAAGCATGCAAATGATCAGACCTGCTTTTCCCCTCCTCTCCCTTCCCCTCTCCTCCCCTCTTCCTTCTTCCTCCTCCCTTGCCCACTCCAGTCCTCCCCCCGGTCAGTTTTACCTATCCTAAGCATGATTGCACAGGAGTAAATCGCACTGAATTCAGTAAACATGCAAATGATCAAACCTGTCCTTCTCCTCCCCTCCCCTTCCAGCCTGCTCCCATCCCAGTCCTTCCCTCTGCATTTCCTCGCCTCCCACCTCCTCCTTCTCCCCTCCCCAACCACTGTGATCAGTTTCCCTTATCCTAAGCATGATTCCATGGGAGTAAATCCCACTGAACTCAATAAGCATGCAAATGATCAATCCATTCTCAGCAAACTTGGACAGGATCCCATTTCTTACCTCCCGGATTAAAAAGCAGGGGAAAAAACTTTGCGGTTTAAGAATGTAGCTATAGCCCACAGATATTTCTATCAAACTTTAAAAAGCAGGGAAATTGGGCAGCTATAGTGAATGCACCAGGGGAGCAGGAGACCTGATCTCCTTTCTGAGATATTGTACTACCCTACAAATTGGTCAAAATACAAACACTGTTTGGGCTGGTCTTTCACAGTCCAATCCACTTCCTGTGTAGCTTGGAAGAATTTGGTAACATGTGCCTCTGAGCATATGGTGAGTGGTGGCAACACCTGCAATCAGCCCAAAGAATAGAAAGAAGACATGTCCTGTGCTGATCTTGTTTTAGCCGGGAGGAAGCAACATTGTTAAGACAGTTGATATAGTTCAGATGGTCACTTTAAATATGTCTGATTTCCTTTGCAATTTTAGTGAAGTTTCCTATAGGGAATCATTTTCTTTTGTTTATTTCTGTGAGTATGTGAAGTACAGCAACACTGCAAAATTTACACTAAAAAAACTCCAAACATAATTGTGGAATAATGGCACTGACCTCTGCAGAATAGTCTCCAGTGGACCTCAGGAGTGTCTCAGTTTGCACAAGATACAACAGTGGGAGGTGAAATATATTCTAGCAAAATGCTAGGTGTGCTCTGTTTTTAATTGACTGTGTCCACCTTGCCTTAAATAAAGTGGTTTAAACATAGCAGGCTCATAACATGCATCCTCTTTTTTCCAACAGCTAAGAATCATTGCTGAAGTAGCAACATATTGGAATCAGTCTGATTTTACATCAAACTGCAGTTTCACATTCAACGGTTAATGCACCCAAAATAGAAATAGAACATAACCTCCAATTTGAAACACAAAAGGCTGTCTTCACAATCATATGACATTGACCAATAAAAAGGCTTTGAAATTAATAAAAATAAATTTGACACAGATTTCTAGGATGAATAATGAGGGAAATAAAATTTGCTAGTTTAGATTCTCTGTAGAAACATTAGTAACACAGGAAAGAAGCAAAGTAAGAAGAACACCAACAAACATACAAAAATAAAATTATCTTTGGAGATGGCAAGTGTTGCCATCACTCACTATATGCTCAGAGGCACATGTTACCAAATTCCTCCAAGCTACACAGGAAGTGAATTGGACTGTGAAAGACAAGTTGTGTTTGCATTTTGACCAATTTGTAGGGCAGTACAATATCTCAGAGAGGAGGTCAGGTCTCCTGCTCCGCTGGTGCATTCACTATAGCTGCCCAATTTCCCTGCTTTTTAAAGTTTGATAGAAATATCTGTGGGCTATAGCTATGTTCTTAAACTGCAAGTTTTTTTGCCTATTAGTGAATTGTATTTTTGGTGGGTGGTTAATTTTTATTTATTTATTTCAGTACTAGTTGCTTGTAGATTTCTTGTGTTGACTTATTTTTAATGCTGTCTGATTTTATAAGAGTCTTTAATTGGTAATTTAATGTTGTAAACCTTGAGGACCAAAAAACCCAATATATAAATTATTTTGTATAGTAATTTTTATTTTCTTTATCTCCACTTCTTCCTGGAAGATTGCTAAAATCTCCACCTACCCGGCAGTTTGGTAGGTGAAAAAAGGGAAGAGCATTTGGTCTCAAACTCATCTGAGCCTCCTTTAAGGCCTCATTGATGTTTGAAACCTAGACTTGCCTGCTTGGGGTGGGGAAGCTAAACAAAACAAACTGTTGTGAAGTAACTAATTTTACATTTATGTGTGTAGAGTTCTTAGTATATATGTTGTTTCCTTTAAGTAAGAAGATTGCTCTTGTGTGAAGAGTTGGAGCGCTCCTCTTGTGGCAGTGTCCTCTTCCATGGGTATCTGCCACCTCCAGGTACTTGTGTACACTTTGTATGCCGTTCCTGACTTCAGCTCTAGAAGCAACTCCTGAAAATCTGTCGCTTTTAGAATCATAAGATTTTTTTCAACTCGGTCTGGAATTTGAGTTAGTCAGACCGTTGGAGTTTTGCTGTGTATAGAGACACTAATGACTTCTATATTTGCAGTATGGGCAACTGTTGATGCCCCCTGAAAAGTTTCCACTTCAAGACCTTACAAGGATTTTCTCATTCTATGCTGCCACCTTTCTGTTAGTTCTACATATGCCCCGAGTGCCCTGCTAGCTGCTGCCTTAATGCCTCTGAAGCAGTCTACTTTATCATAAGCATTCCAATTGGGGTTTTGAGATTACAAGCAGTAGATCGTTTGAAGATCCTGCCTCATCCCATCTGCCTGTTAGCACTGCAGTGCATGAAGTGTCGTCCCCTGTCTCTTGCTAAACAGTGCTCACACTAGCTCAAACAAACAGTTGTGGGCCCCTACTGGGAAACATAGCTGGGCCCTTAATGCCTACCGAAAGTCTGGCAACAATGTAAGTACTTAATTACAAGGCTACACTATAAAAGCTTTTTTTTTTTTTTTTTAAAGATGTTTTAAAAGATGTTTTGTTTTAACATGTTTTTAAAGAGGTTTTTTAATATATTTTAAAGTCTGTTTTTATGATGTTTTTGAGTGTTTTTAGTGTCTTTGCCGCCCTGGGCTCCTACTGGGAGGAAGGGTGGGACAAAGATTTAATAATAAATAAATAAATATGTTTGGTGTTGCTCGGGTGACTTAGATCTTTAGAAAGGGACTGGTATATGCTTCCCGCTGAGGTCACAAGTGTTCTCTAAGTGAAGATAGCTATTAGTTTATCGTCTTTATATTGATAAGTAAATGTACATAAAAACTCGACTGTAAAGCAGTTCACTGAGGATAGGGGGGCCCTGTGGAATAGCATTGGATGGGGACAGGAGCAACTGAGAGGGGAAAATCACCAGGGCATTGTGGACAAATTGAGCTCTAGGTGTGCAAGGTACTTCTGTCTGATTTTGAGAAGGCACACATTGCAGCCCCTTGTGCAATTTGGAGGATTCGCCAACACTCAAGAGGGTTTTTGGGAAGGAGGAGGGGATGGGAAAATCCCCCTCCATGAGCTTCCTTCTGCTTGTGATCCTCTGGATCCAACCCTGTGTATTTTGACTTCCAAGAAAGGTGTAGCAGCACTTATCTCAGCACGGTAAAACCAAATTTGACAAATTTATTGCTTTTTCTTTTAGGCATTCCAAGTCGTAAGATCAGCACTTCTTCTGGGGCATCTACTGATGTCAAAACACCTCAGAGCTGCCCTGAAAGTGAGGCCCGGGGAGGTAATATGCAGACTTCACTTGCTGGTACTGGAGAAGATACAGTCAGACTAGGTGAGCAAAATTATCATAATGTCTTTAATGCATTTAAAATATTTCTGGGAAAGCAGCTGTATCTGAAAAAACAATTGGCTATCATACTGATTTGTCTTATCCTTGAAAACATGACATGTTACAGTTTTGACTGCAAACTAGCCCAGCAGTGCAGCCACTATAGACACGCTTCAGGTATATGCGGGCTGCAACTTGGTTGTGTATTGTGCCTATAAAAAGGAATGGCCTGTTACGAGGTGTGCGTGCTGGCTGCAACTTGATTTCTTTGCAACCGAAACAGTTGTATTTGGAACATTGTGTCATATATGCAATGGGAGTATTGGTTGAGAAATCCAAATCTAAGAACATAAGAAGAGCCTGATGTATCAGGCCAGTGGCTCATTTAGTTCAGTATCCTGTTCTCACAGTGGCCAACCAGGTGGTTGTGGGAAGCATGCAAGCAGGACATGAATGCAACAGCACTCTCCCTTCCTGCAGTCTCCAGCAACTGGTATTCAGAAGGACACTGTGACCGACTTTCTCTGTACCATGCATAATTTTATATGCTAGCATGTCGCCTTTTCTCTAATCAAAAAAGCCCTAATTCTAATCCTTCTCAGTTAAGCAGTTTAAGAACATAAGAAGAGTCTGCTAGATTAGGCCGGTGGCCATCTGCTCCAGAATCCTGTTCACACAGTGGCCAACCAGATGCCTGGGGGAAGCCCACAGTGCAAGAGCACTCTTCCCCCCCTGAGCTTTCCAACAACTGGTATTCAGAAGCATACTGTCAACTATGGAGGTAGAGCATAGCTATCATGGCTAGTAGCCATTGATAGCCTTATCTTCCATAAATTTGTCTAATCCTCTTTTAAAGACATCCAAGTGGGTGCCATTACTACCCTTTGTTGAAGTGTGTGCGTTGTTGCGTGAAACAGCATACGTTACGTTGGAGTTAAGTTGCTCAAGAAACTTCTCAGATGCATTAGATCAGGTTAAGAGTCTTTTATTAAGACATTATGGCTTAAGGCTTTAAGATCCCCCCCTCTAGGAGAGAAGTTCTTAGTTCAAAGACATTACACAGAAGACTCAGCTCAACACAGATAGCTGCTAGAACTTTTCCCAGTCTATCGCAATGGTTACCATAGCAACGGCCTTGGCTGTCCGTTCCCAGACTGGGCAAAGACATAACTCCCCCTAGCTACAGTTTTTCAGACTTGATGGAAAACAAACTCAGTGACAGTGCGGTTCAATGGTCAACACCCTTATGGAAGCAAATTCCATAGTTTCACTGTGCACAGTGTAAAGAAGTACTTTATTTTGTCTGTCCTGAATTTTCCAACATTCAGCTTCATTGGATGTCCACTTTCTCCATGCCATGCATAATGCTACGTAACTTCTATCATGTCACCTCTGACTCACCTTTTCTCTAAACTAAAAAGCCCCAAATGCTACAACCTTTCCTCATAGGGGAATTGCTTCATCATCCTGATGATTTTGCTTACCCTTTCTGAACCTTTCCCAGCTCTGCAATATCATTTTTGAGCTGACTCAACCAGAACTGTGCACAATATTCCAAATGTGGCCACACCATAGATTTATATAATGGCATTATGGTGTTGGCAGTCTTATTTTCAGTACCTTTCCTAATGATCCCTGGTATGGAATTTGCCCTTTTCACAGCTGCCTCACGCTGAGTCGAAATCTTCATTGAGGTATGCACTATGGCGCTAAGGTCTCTTTCCTGGTCAGTCACTGCCAGTTCAAACCCATGAGTGTATATGTGAAATGAATATTTTTTTAATGCATAACCTTACACTTGTTTACTTTATTGCATTTGCCATTTTACTGCACATTCACTCAGTTTGGAGAGGTCGTTTTGGAGCTCTTCACAGTCCCTGAACAATTTAGTGTCATCAGCAAACTTAACCACCTCACTGCCAACCTCTGACTTTAGATCATTTATGAACAAGTTTAAAAGCACAGGCCCCAATACCAATCCTTGGGGGACTCCACTTTCTGCATCCCTCCAGTAGGAGAACTGTCCATTTATTCCTACTCTCTGCTTTCTGTTTCTTAGCGAGTTCCTGATCCACAAGAGGACCTCTCCTCGTATTCCATGACTTCTAAGCTTACTCAGGAGTCTTTGGTGAGGTACCTTGTTGAAAGCTTTTTCAAAGTCCAAGTACTCTATGTCCACTGGATCACCTCTATCTATATGCTTGTTGACGTTCTTAACCCTGTAAGGCAGGTTAGGCTGAGACAGTGACTGGCCTAAGGTCACTAAGCTTCATGCCTGAGTGGGAATTTGAACTCTGGTCTCCCGGGTCCTAGTTCAACACTCTTAATTGTTGTACGTCACTTGCAGAATAACATGTCATTACATCTGACTAGCAGAATAAGATAATAGACTTCTCCAATTAGCAGGCACAGGGAAATTTAGTAACTGTTTTTCCATGAGCCATTTTGCCTGTCTGTTGATAGGTTATAGGTTAGTGAGACTGAATATATCATTTCAGAAGCCATGCTGGTTCTGCTTCAGCAAGGCTTGTTCTGTATGCTTGGTTGTTTTATCTTTAACAATACTTTCTACCAATTTTCCCGGGACAGATGTTAAGCTAATTTCTGGGATTGCCCCCCCCCCCGGATCCCTTTTTAAAGGTTGGCGTCACATTGGCCATTTTCCAGTCCTCAGATATGGAGGCGGATCTGAGAGACAAGCTACTTACTCGTGTTAGAAGATCAGCAATCTCACATTTGAGATTTGTCAGTTTTTGTTTTGTCAATTAAGCCCAGAATTTCATCTCTTGTCACCACTATTTGCCTCAGTTCCTTAGACTCCCTTCCTGCAAAAAAGGTAGTTCAGGCGCAGGGATCTGACTTGTATCCTTTGCTGTGTAGACAGATGCAAAAAGTTCATTTAGCTTCTCTGAATTCTCCTTATCCTGCTTTAGCACACCTTTGACTCCCTTTTCATTCAAAGGTCCAGCTGCCTCCCTAGATGGTCTCCAGCTTTGAATGTTTTTAAATAATTTTTGTTGTTCGTTTTTGTTTTTAGCAGTGTGTCTTCTTGCATTTCTTTTGCTAGAGTTTGTGTTTCTTTTTATTCTCATTTGGACAAGCATTTTTTTGAAGGAAGCTTTCTTGCCTCTAACAGCTTCTTTGAGTCTGCTTGTTAACCATGCCAGCATCCTCTTGGCCCTGGTGGTACCTTTCCTGATCTGCAGTATACACTCCAGTTGAGCTTCTATTAATTGTGTTTTTACACAACTCCCAAGCATTTTAGAGTTATTTGACTCTCTTGGACTCTGTATTTCTTTTTACCAATCAACTCATTTTTGGGAAGTTCTCTCTTTTGAAGTTAAATGTGACCATTTTGGATTTTCTTGACAACTGGCCATTTACATGTATGTTTAATTTAATAGCACTATGGTCACCAACTGGTTCAACCAAACTTGCACCTCACACCAGGTCCTGGGCACCACTTAAGATTAAGTCCAGAGTTGCTGTCCTCTGGTTGGTTCCATGATCAGGAACCAGTTATTTAGGGTATATAGAAATTTTATCTCTTTGTTGTGACTGAAACACATACATGTAGCTAGTTTTTCTTTATTGAATGGGAAGCAGTTTAATAACAGGAGCTGAAGTAATCAGAGGTCTCAATTATTCAAAAGAAAGCAATTTGGATGTATGAAAAAAGTCTATTCAAAGCATTCAAAACTAATAAACTATAAACAGAGATGGAATAAATAGTAACAAACTCTAAACTTGAATACTATTTACTAGGCTGTACTGTACTGAGTGATGATCAACTATCCTTCTGCGATAACCCTCTTTCCCATAGCTGTATCTGAATATGGACATTTTCTGACCCATTAGGAACGATAGCAGGCGGGAATGTGTCCACACAGTAGTCATAGCATTCTGCTTTGGTTCCCCAGAGTTAGCTACACTCTGCTAATTCTTCCATGCCATGTGTTGTCCACCATGTGCATCAGCAGTTGCAAAATTTCAGAACACCAACTCCTCTGACTAAATAAGTGAAAAATGACTCATGATCATCAATCCAGTAACATCACTTAACCTCTGGTCTGTGTGTGTGTGTTTTTTTTAAGGGTTTCCTGTGGATCCCCGAAAGGTTTTGATAGTGGCTGGCCATCACAACTGGATTGTAGCTGCATACGCTCACTTTGCAGTTTGCTATAGGTAAAGATAAGATGGTCAACACTATGTTTCAGTCTACTTTTACTTTATATTTTAATATTTGTATTGTATGAGAGGTGTGTTCATTAAAAGGAACCGTGTGTGTGTGTGTATTAACAATGTATAGAGCACTGAGGCAGGAATGAGAAGCTTTTATAACAGGGATGGGGAATCTGGCCCTCCAGATGTGGCTGGACCAAACAATCCTTGACCGTGCTAGTTGGGTCTGACAGGACTGGAGTCCAGCAACACCTGGAGTGCCAGAGCGTCCTCACCCGTTTTAGAACATCTTATGATTGCCCCTGCAAAACTAAATATCATCCATGGATCAGGCATATTGAACCCATCTTGTGGCCACTTTTTCTAAGAAGTCTTGTATTTGGGTATGCAGACACAAGTGCAAAACATATTCATGTTTCAGATGTGCTTTTTTCCTTTAAAATACACAGAACCACGAAGCAGGAAAGAATTGTGGAGTCCCAATTTCATTTATTTTAAAGGAAAAAGCCATGCTTGAAACATGATACTTCTAACTGTTGCAGTTCCAGAAATATCCCATGAGAAGTTGTCCTGAGAAACTCGGAACAGATGTAGGTAATTCTTTCACTGAATAGGTAAAGTAGAACAAAGTCCATTATATTGAGTACAACACAGATCATTTGTGACCAAAGCTTATCTTCTAGAATTACTGTATGCATAAAACGTTAGCAAAAGATTTCAGTTGTATGTCACTGCTCCAGTATAAATTCAATGAGGAGGCAGTACCTTAGTGTTGTGAGGTGATGCCACCATGCCAAGCCATCTCCGATAACAGCAGAATGTATTGTCACTGTATTTGGTTAAACCTCTTAGTTGGCCTCAGAATAATGTTGAAAACCGGTACTGGGGATGATATACCTGTGTGCTTTTTCAAGCACAACAGCCAACCACGCTGATGAAAACCCTACACCCCTAATATTAGGTCATAAACTGTGAGGAAGCAATTGCAGATGACATTCAGCATGGCTAGAAAGTACTACTCTGTGTGTTTGACTAGAGCATCTGTGCAGTTTTGTCATAGCAAGCTCCTCACAGCTGCAAATACTATGTTTCTTTTCTAGCTTGTGGCTTTTTAAGGTAAATTGACAAAACTACTTTTTCTACAAATGTTAAATGTTTTAAGTTGATGCATCACTCCTTTTGTTTGTGTGTGACTGTGGTAAGTCGCTGACGGATAGAATAACTCATTGAGAGACTGCCCTCATTTGCATATCACATTAAATCATAATTAAACAATTCTTAATGTACAACTTGTTTGTGCACCCTGGTGAAATCATGTATGCTTTGCTTCTCCCTTTCTCCTGCTGTGCTGCCAGGCAACAAGCTGTGGTCTGGCTTCTTATGTCAAAACCTGGGCTCGTAGTTTGTTTCTCTCAAACCATAAGTGGTCCCAGATTCGGATGTTCACATTAAATCATAGTTTTCTTTTCCCTCGTTACTAGGATTGTCCTTACATTCTAGAGACCTGAACTGTTCCAATATCTATTAATAGCTTTGTAAGACCACTACCCCCAGCAGAATTGATTAGCTCCCACAAGGGAGAGATCCTCTTTTGAGCAATGCAGGCAGAGCTCAGGAATGCACACAGCTGAAGAATTAAAAATCAGCCAGCTGCATTTCAAGAGAGGCTCCCAAACCGAGAGACAAAAAACAGGTAGAGGTGATACCTTTGGGGATGGAGGAGCCAGAAAAGTAGAGCAAGAGAGAGAGGTTGAGAAGAAGAAAAGGAAAAGCGAAAGTAGCAGGAGTTGGTAAGGAAGGTCTGGGGACCAAGAAATCTCCAGTGGCAGGCTTCAGGGAATGGATAAGAGGCTCTGTAAGGCAGGAGACCTAAGCTAAAGAAAGGCCAAGAAAGGGTAAAGGGGGAGTACTTACTGATGGGAATAAGGTATACAACAGACTGGATCTATGACACCCAGGCTGTCAAAAGCAAGGGGCTCTCTAGGTGGTCTCTGATGAGCTGTGGGACTAACAGAGGAGGGAGGCCCTGACAGTTATTTTCAGAAAATGTATTGTGCCTATTCAGGGTGGGAACTGCATCTGGTCAGCAGACCAGATTCAAAATTTCCCCACCTCCCCTGGGCCACTTTTGACAAGTGGGCAGGGTTGCCCACCTTTCAGTCACTTGACATCACATGATTCAATTTCAAAGGAAGAATTAGGTCACTCTTTAGTGTGCTCCTGATCCTTCCTTCCTTTTGCAGCCCAGCTAGAATTCAGTCCACACCTGCAAAGAGAGAATCAGTAGTGTGCTTAGAGTGCACTCAGTTCTTCCTTTATAGCTGTAATTTAGCTCACTTTCTGTATTTCTGTTGCTCTGCAGCTGGAAAGAAAAAAATCAGGAGCATACTTGGAGTTTACCTGTCCTGCACTTGGCATGATGTGATGGAAAGTTGGGAGTGATTTGGGCCAAACCATGCTGTGGGCCAAATGACAAATGACCTGCCACTCTGCATATTCTTCTGCAAGTGTCTATGCACACAAAGAAAGAGAATGTTTTTCTCTTGGTGTGATGGTTGAGCAGCTGCCTTGTTCTGAGTTGTACAAAGGATAGAAATTTTCTCCATGCTGAGGAGCTCCTGCATTTACACCATACTAGGGATGGCCCCAACGTAATTTTTTATGACTGATGTGAGCATGTAAATCTTAAAAAGTCTTATTTAGGATTGTTATTATGTAGTACAGTAGGGCCCCACTCACACGGCGGGTTACATTCCAGACCCCCGCCTAAAAGTGAAATCCGCCGAAACACGGAACTCCATCAATAAAATGGCACTGGATACCCGAAAAATGCAAGCGCCGTATGAGGGAGGCCTTACTCTAATTGAAAGCCGCCATATTAGCGGAACACCGAAAACCGGGCCCTACTGTAACCTTATTACATCCTATTCCACCGGGCTGCACACTGAGAAGGGTGAAACAGCATGACCCATTTGATGGATGGTTGGGACTTCTTGTTATGTGCCTCCAAGTCGACTACGACTTATGGCGACCCTATGAATCAGTGACCTCCAAGAGCATCTGTCATGAACCATTCTGTTCAGGTCCTTTATGGAATCAATCCATCTCTTGTTTGGCCTTCCTCTTTTTCTACTTCCTTCTGTTTTTCCAAGCATTATTATCTTTCCTAATGAATCATGTCTTCTCATGATGTGTCCAAAGTACGATAACCTCAGTTTCATCATTTTAGCTTCTAGTGATAGTTCTGGTTTAATTTGTTCTAACACCCAATCATTTGTCTCTTTTGCAGTCCATGGTAGCCGCAAAGCTCTCCTCCAACACCACATTTCAAATGACTTGATTTTTCTCTTACCAGCTTTTTTCACTGTCCAACTTTCACATCCATACATAAAGATCGGGAATACCATGGTCTGACTGATCCTGACTTTAGTGTTCAGTGATACATCTTCACATTTGAGGCCCTTTTCTAGTTCTCTCACAGCTGCCCTCCCCAGTCTTAGCCTTCTTCTGATTTCTTGACTATTGTCTCCATTTTGGTTAATGACTGTGCCGACGTATTGATAATCCTTGACAAGTTCAATGTCCTCATTGTCAACTGTAAAGTTGCATAAATTTTCTGTTGTCATTACTTTAGTCTACTTGTCGTTCAGCTGTAGTCCTGCTTTTGTGCTTTCCTCTTTAACTTTCATCAGCATTCATTTCAAATCATTACAGGTTTCTGCTAGTAGTATGGTATCATCTGCATATCTTAAATTTTTGATATTTCTCCCTCCAATTTTCACACCTCCTTCATCTTGGTCCAATCCTGCTTTCCGTATGATATGTTCTGCATATAGATTAAATAAATAGGGTGATAAAATACACCCCTGTCTCACACCCTTTCCTATGGGGAACCAATTGGTTTCTCCATATTTTGTCCTTACGGTAGCCTCTTGTGCAGAGTATAGGTTGCGCATCAGGACAATCAGATGCTGTGGCACCCCCATTTCTTTTAAAGCATTCCATAGTTTTTCATGATCTACACAGGCAAAGACTTTGCTGTAATCTATAAAGCACAGGGTGATTTTCTTCTGAAATTCCTTGGTCTGTTCCATTATCCAACGTATGTTTGCAATATGATCTCTGGTACCTCTGCCCTTTCTAAATCCAGCTTGGACGTCTGGCATTTCTCGTTCCACATATGGTAAGAGCCTTTGTTGTAGAATCTTGAGCATTACTTTACTTGCATGGGATATTAAGGCAATAGTTTGATAATTACTGCATTCCCTGGGATCCCCTTTCTTTGAAATTGGGATGTATATGGAAGGCTTCCAGTCTGTGGGCCATTGTTTGGTTTTCCATATTTCTTGACAGATTTTATTCAAAATTAGGACAGATTCAGTCTCAGTAGGTTGTAGCAACTCTATTGGTATGCCATCTATTCCTGGTGATTTGTTTCTTCCAAGTATTTTAAGAGCAGCTTTCACCTCGCATTCTAAAATTTCTGGTTCTTCATCATACGGTTCCTCCATGAATGAATCTGTCATCCTGTCATCTCTTTTACAGAGTTCTTCAGTGCATTGCTTCCATCTTTTATTTCATCTTGGTCAGTCAGTGTGTTCCCCTGTTGATTATTCAACATCCCTACTCTTGGTTTAAATTTCCCTTTCATTTCTCTAATCTTTTGGAACAGGGCTCTTGTTCTACCCTTTTTGTTGTCCTCTTCTATTTCTATACAGTAACTATTGTAATAGCTCTCTTTGTCCCTACCTACTAGTCACTGTATTGTTGCATTCAGGGTTCTGACTGTGTTTCTCCTTTTGCATTTGCTTTCCTTCTCTCTTTAACCATTTTAAGAGTTTCTTCAGTCATCCATTGAGGTCTTTCTCTCTTTTTAACTAGAGGTATTGTCTTTTTCATTCTTCCCTGATAGCATCTCTGACTTCATTCCATAGTTCTTCTGGTTCCCTGTCAACTAAGTTTAAAGCCTCAAACCTGTTCCTTATTCGATCTTTGTATGCTTCTGGGATGTTATTTAAATTGTATTTTGGCATGATGATTGCTTTGTTGGTCTTCTTTAGCTTTACTCTGATTTTCGATACAACCAGTTCATGTCTGCTCCTGGTCTTGTTTTCGCAGAAAAGTATGGAACTTCTCCATCTTCTGCTACCAATTATATAATCAGTTTGATTCCTATATTGACCATTTGTTGATGTCCACGTGTACAGTTGTCTTTTCGGTTTTTTAAAAAATGTGTTCACAAGAAACAGATTATTGGCTTCACAGAATTCAGTAAGTCTTTCTCCTGCTTCGTTTCTGTCTCCTAGGCCCCATTTCCCCACAATTCCAAATTCTTCTCTGTTCCCTACTTTTGCATGCCAATCCCCCATGATTATCAGCACATCTTGTTTTGGTGTGTGATCAATTTCTTCCTGTACTTCTGCGTAAAATCTCTCCAATTCCTCTTCTTCTGCGTTTGAGGTCGGAGCATAGACTTGGATGACGGTTATGTTGATGGGTTTCCCATTTAATCTCTTTGATATAACTCGCTCAGACCTTGCGTTGTAGCTCCTAATTGCTCTTGCAACATTACTTCCCACTATTAAAGCAACCCCATTTCTTCTTAATTTCTCATTTCCTGCATAAAATATTTTGTAGTTGCCTGATTGGAAATGTCCCATTCCCGTCCATTTTAGTTCGCTTATCAAGTATTGTAATGTTGATACGTTCCATTTCTTGCTTGACAATTTCTAACTTTCCCTGGTTCATGCTTCTCGCATTCCATGTTCCTATTGTGTGCGTCGTACAACTCCGGACTCTCCTTTTGCATCTGTGCACATCAGCCTCTGGGCTTCCTTTCGGCTTTGACCCAGCTGCATCATTAGTCACAGCGCTACTCGTACTTGTCCTTTGTTCTTCTCCAGTAGCTCAGTGAGTGCCTTCTGACTGGGGGTCTCTTCCAGCACTATCTCGTGTTGCATTTTGGATACTCTGTTCATAGGGTTTTCATGGTAAGAGATATTCAGAGGTGGTTTACCATTGCCTTCCTCTGAGTTTGGATGCATCTTAGTCTGGTGTCTCAGCTTTGACCATTCCGCCTTGGGTGCCTCTGCTAGGAGTCTAGCCTCTTGGTCTAGACTGCTGACGGAATTGCTCTCAGCTTCTTCGGCACTCTGAAACCCCGTCACCACGTTAAGGTGTGCATCCTGCCATTTAGTTCCTCTTGTCCTCCCAGTGTTTATTGGCAGCCATTCCACCTGGCTGCAGTAGATGGGTAGAGGGACAGTGGGGCAACAGAGGGTTGAGCGACCAGCTGTTGTTTGGCTCTTCCCCTCCCTCAACTGTCTCCATTCCAACAGGTCATTATAAGAACTATTATGGAACTTTAAAAATTAGTTCCTGCCTTCTTGTTTTCCTGTTCCCTCTCCATTCTTTTTTTGTGGTGTCAGTTAGATTATAAACCTACAGTCAGTGACTATCCCATGTTTAATCTTTGCATAGCACATAGAAAATGTTAGTGCTTTATAATGATAGGCAGTGATATAGCCCATGTCCCTTTCCATCACTGGGAATCTGCTGATTATGTGAAATTATCAGGTGCTCATGTGAAAAATGTCATAAGAGTCTACCTTTCAGAATACTATACATAGTGTGTGTTATTCCTTTGCTCTGAAACCTGTCTGTTGATAGATAAATTTCAGACTTAATGACTTATATCGTACAGTGTACAGTGGATTGTTATATGTAGATTTTATCTTACAGGTTTTGAATTTATGCTTCACTGTATTTCTCCCTTGTTTGTAGGCATTTAGGATACAGGATATTTCAAACAATTTTTCTGGTCTCTTTTGATAGATTGGGATAACAGTGGCTTGTACTGAAGTTAGGGTGTATCTTGGAGAGCGTGTTTGCAAAAATAAGTTTTTATATATCTTTCTCAGAATCAAAGAATCCTCTGGATGGCAACAAGTGTTCACAAGTCCATACTTAGACTGGACTATTGAACGTGTGGCTCTAAATGCAAAGGTTGTTGGTGGTCCACACGGAGACAAAGATAAAATGGTTGCTGTTGCATCTGAGAGCAGTATCATCTTGTGGAGTGTTCAAGATGGTGGTAGTGGTAGTGAAATAGGTGAGTGTATCTTTATTTCAATTCCAAATATTATGTATTGGTTCAGTGTTTTTGAATTGTGCAATTGCTTGTCAAACCTTCTGGCCATGGTGAATGAAAGCTAAACTTTTGTACATTCAGCATTTCATTTCTTCATGTAGCTGCTTTGCTATCCATCACTTATAGGCTAAAGCAGTATCTTAATAGGAAAGACGATAATATCTAAATGTTATAGTTGCCTTAATGGATGCATATTGGTATATGTCACTTGTTGAAGTGTTCCCAAAGCCCTGTTGTGAAAATAAGTAGAAAGTAATTTAATTATTGACTGACTTATTTTAGCTCTGCATGGTGAACCTGAATGTGGGAATTAGAGATGACAGTTTGGAATGACTGCCAGCTTGTCTTGTTCTTACTAAAAGCCATGTTTCTCAAGGTCTCCTTCTGATAACCTTCAAAAAACACAATTTGGGCAATGCTTTGTTACTAACATTCTGGAAGCCGCCGTGGCGGGGTAAAAATAATGATGATGATAATAATAATAATAACAACAATCTTTTGAGCAGAAATTAGTAGAGATAGCTAGCATTGGGCATCAGACAGTTTTAGAGCCAAGGGCTTCATATTACCAGAAACTACATAAATATGAAAAAGGCTTTCAGAGAAGCCAAATACTTCACTCTAGAGATCTGATTGATAGCTTGACTCATTAAAATACATACTTGCTTCCAAATATCGGGAGAGACAGAGAGGAAGATTCAAGGAATCTCTTTTGAGTTCCAAAAGTAACATTTAAGTTATGGTGTAATGATAATGACAAACTGTTTCCTCCAGTTATGAGGAGCCATCACTATAAATTTAATTTACTTATGAGTATAGATGTAGTATCTTGGATGCATTTCCCCAAAATTAGTTGTATGTTTAGTGAGGTACTCAAAAGACTAGGTTTGTTTCCTACCCTCAAGTAATTAAGCCTCTGAGGGAATCAATATCTTAGTGGGGAAAATGACTTGGACAGTGTGTGAATATTCGATCCAGTTTGGCTATTGTGTCTGTGCACTGTGGCAGTACAGAGATTACTCATCAGATATTTAGAGTACCCTTCAATATGCAGTTGTCGTGTGGTTGACAGAGTTTAAAAAATAAAATAATACAATAAAACATCAACAGTTAAATAATAAAAGAGCATATACACTTTCTCATAGTCCCAGCTGCTTGCAAGGCTGACTATGCTCCATTCTGGTAGCAGATAAAAGTCTGGAAGGTGCCTGAATTTGGGATCTGCTGTGCCCTTTATTCTGTAGCCACACCTTTCTTTTTCTGCCAAGTAGAATAGAGCACTGAAAGATATAGATTTTCTGTTGCCACCTTCTTACCTATTATATGCCACCCACCCACCCCACTGTTATTCCTAGTTGAGAAGGAGAGAAGCATATCCAGTCATAGACAAGGACAAGTGGGCTGTATGCATGCATAGGTTTGGATTGTGTCTGGCATCACTGAGATTGCATAGTCAATTCTTCCCAATGTTAACTAGTGGAAAAGAAATAAGTACTGAGAAAATAGGAGTAAATTATATTTCAATTTTTAACATTACTTCCCACTCTTCAGCATTCTGTTGCACCTGAGTCAGGAACACATTTGATCAAGAAAAGCCCTTTCAAGCTCTCCTTTCTGCATTTAATGAAATCCAAATAAGTCTTTTTAAAAAGTGATAACGAATTTTAACTTTTAAGTTGTGTTTAAACAGAAAACGAACCAATCCAACATCAGTAGAGGAAAAAGAACTTTGTTCAGATCTGTAATTTTATTATGCAGCCTGTTTTAAAAACTATAAATGTATTGAAATTAATACATCCCAAAGAGCTTCTCTGTCTGAGAACTTTACAGGCCCATTTGTCTTGCAAAGCCTAATGTTAGCAGCCCTGCCTTGGGATAGAGAAGTAGTGCTTTGTTTGTGTCCTGTAAAAGAAACAATTTGTTGTTACAAACACTCTTCAGAAGCTGACAACACCATCTATGGAAAATTGCAAGGGCTGGCATCTCCATGATAGAGCTCTCCCAGAGGCTGTTTTCCCTTCAATATTACTTACATAAGATACCACTACAGGATTGCTGCTATAAGCAATATTTTACTGTGAGGGCCCCTTAAGAGAAGAACCTGTCATTACTTATGCCATTGCCTTCCCTGTAGATGGCCATCAGGATTGTTGAGCCTAAGCAGGAGTGACACTTTAAATTCCTTCAGACTATTCATGCTGTCTTCCTTGATTTCCCTGAACCTCATCTTTCTCCAGAGTAATCAGTTCTAGTTCTTTCTCTCCTTTTTATTATTGCCTGCTTTTATGTGCTCTGCAGTTAAATATAGTCAGCATCAGAGATGATCATATGACCTGAGAAATTATTTGGCATTGTAATTAAGTCACTTTACGCACCAGGCTTCTTGACTGCTATCTGAAATCATAGCACCTACTATCCTCCACTTTAAAATAACATCTTGGTTCTTGGTCTGGCAATTTACAGTCAAAAGGTTCGGAAATCTGATGGTACTTCACAGGATTTCTATAGAGCTTTTGATACAAAAATGTTTATATAATTGCATAATTCCACTGTTGGATTAGTTAGTTCTTAATTGAATTCATAACATTACAACAAAAACTATACTACTGACGTCACTTCCTTTGGGAACAGGCATAACTTCTCCTTTTTGCTGCAGTCACCTGTATTGTAACTTATTAGTTCTGATCTGATGGATATAACTGGCAAGCATTCTAAACCTGGAAAAGTACAAGATCTCTTCAGTCTTGATGGCTTGTGACTGTTTAAATACTTTATACTCATATTAATGTTAATAATTAACTAATTAACCATATCAGTTTGCCACAAATTGGACTACAGTCCAAACATAATTAATAATTGGGTAGAGAGTTTGCAACAGTATATACACAGACTAAGTAAACTTTACAGTATCTTGGTTGATCCGTAGCACTGCTAAAAAACAAACAAACAAACCCTGAAAGATAAATTCTCTAGTTGGGCCCAACCTTTGAATAACCAAACTTTGTGTGGTACAACTATAGCATCCATTTTGGATGGAACTGGCACAAGGCCATTTATTGTAACAGTGAAAGTAGAAGACAACGCCTATTCTTACAAACACTGAAGCAGTTGGATAGTGAGGGCAGGATATAACGAAACATTTCCATTAGTGCAAGAATTTCTCATCTCCCCTCTCCCCATGCACACTTAAGTCTGTTATTGGGGGGGTTAGTCTGTTATGGGAGGGTTCCTACAAACCTCCAGAGCAGATTTGGGAGGGAACAGGGGGATGAGTAGAGGGAGGGAAAGTTCCATTGTGCCAGTGGAAATCCTTGCACTAATGGAAAATATGAGGCAAGTATACGTTGTGTTCTTAACTTAAATCTGTAATTTTTTTAATGTAATCTATTTTGAGTATAAAATAAATGATGGTTAATATGGATTGACACAAAATACACAAAATCAAAAATGTTGTATTTGGCAAGCGTGGTTATGCAATATGCTGTTCCCTCTGCTACTCAGTTCAGAGTGAGGAGCTTGTTGGATCATAGTGGCTGTACTCAGTCATGGGGGTTGATGTTAAATCGCACATCAGCCAACCTGCATTTGGATAAGGTGTTATTACATCAAAAGAGAATGTATTAATTGTTGTCGTGTCTGATAGTTTTTAAAAGCAGCATTGAAATGTTTTGAAGAATATTTTTTTTCCTCTGTGTTCATTGACTGTATTTATTCTGGAAGCAAATGTAATAGACACTTGGGGGGTGATTATTTTGTCGTCTTATAGGAGTATTTAGTCTTGGAGTCCCTGTGGATGCTCTCTTCTTCATTGGTAACCAGTTGGTGGCTACTAGTCATACAGGAAAAGTTGGAGTATGGAATGCTGTGACTCAGCACTGGCAGGTAATGTTAAATGGAAATTTTTACAATGGCATGATTTATGAAGAAGTAAAAACAGCATCAATTCTGGTAGTACTTTTTATGTATAGTTTATCATTATCAGTCTGTAAGGTTTATATCTTGGGAATTCTTCATTACAGTTTATCAGTTGGCTAAAAATATTAAATGTGATTGCATTTGCTTGAAAGTCATACTAACACTTAAGACAAAGTAGGTTTTTGTGTGTTAATCCTGAGGAATCTAGTCAAAAGGTCTCTGATTGCACAGTACATCATGCCTCAAAGATAACGATTTTATATTTCTATTCTCAGATGCCCTGTGATTTTTATATATGATGCATTCTGACAATAGGAATTGAGATTCTTGGATTCCAGACAAGACTGAGGGAAGAGCTGGGCATTCATGCAGGAAACAAACCTTGTAATACAGCCAGATGAATGTCTTTGTGGCACATTGTAAAGACAATGTGTAGTGAAATCCAAGAGGCTGCCTTGCAAATCTCGAGAGGCAGAAGTGACCTAAGGCTGACTCCTGTGGCTGCCACAGCACTGGTTGAATAAATCCTGATTTTAGTCATAAGTGACAGTCATGGCAATGAGTAACATTGCAAGAATGCAAAAAGCCAAGTATACTACAAAGTAGTTAACAACAAAGTAATTAACAAAGTAATTTTTTTATATTGAAAACTGACCTAGTACATTTGAATAGATTTAAAATGGCTAAGACCCTTTTAAAAGTATTCCTAACAGCTTCTTAAAAATATTTTTTTGGGTCTCGACCTACATTTACAAGAAGGTGATCTATGTTTTAGGTATTACTTTAGGAGTTACTGGGCTGTAGCTTCTTTGTTTGTGTGGTATTCACACATGCCCTTATGTATTCCTGATTACATAATTGTCTCCTCACCCTTGAAGTGCACTGAAGTTGTGTGAATATTTTTCTGGCAACAACATAGTCTGGTTTTGTCTCTTGTGACTGAAACAGGTTACCAGGGATGGATAGTCAAGTATTCTATTCTGGTATTGTTCACAACACATGAAGAGTGGCTTGGGCACAGTCCCCTCTTCACTTGCTGCTATCACAGTGGGGGGAAAATAGCAGTAACGCATTAAAGTACGTTATAGGCTGGCTCTCTCACTTGTCCCTCCAGAAATCCCATGTGGATATAAGGCATCAGGGATTCATGTGTGCCTGTTGCACATATGATGTGATAGGAGGCATTCATGTATCTATCACATTTTACACTGTACCCACAGAAGGAAGGTTGCATATCTTATTCCTAGTATGGTAAGTTATAAACCAGAGCTAAGGATCTAATTTTTATTTGTTTTTTATGTATTACTCCATTTATATCCCACCTTTCTTCCAAGTAGCACAATATGGTATACAAACATAGTTCTCCCCCTCCAGAATTTATCCTCATAAGAACATAAGAAGAGCCTGCTGGATCAGACCAGTGGCCCATCTAGTCCAGCATCCTGTTCTCACAGTGGCCAACCAGGTGCCCGGGGGAAGCCCGCAAGCAGGACCCGAGTGCAAGAACACTCTCCCCTCCTGAGGCTTCCGGCAACTGGATTGTCTGCATCCTTAAAAGTACAGTGCCCAGAAATGGATGCAATGAAATTGGGCAGCTATAGTGAATGCACCAGGGGAGCAGGAGACTGACCTCCTCTCTGAGGTATTGTAAAGGTAAAGGTGTTCCCGCACTTGTAGTGTGAGTCGTTTCTGACTCTTAAGGTGACGTCTTGCGACGTTTACTAGGCAAACCGTATATATGGGGTGGGATTGCCAGTTCCTTCCCCTGCCTTTCTTTACATAAGAACATAAGAAGAGCCTGCTGGATCAGACCAGTGGCCCATCTAGCCCAGCATCCTCTTCTCACAGTGGCCAACCAGGTGCCCGGGGGAAGCCCGCAAGCAGGACCCGAGTGCAAGAACACTCTCCCCTCCTGAGGCTTCCGGCAACTGGTTTTCAGAAGCATGCTGCCTCTGACTAGGGTGGCACAGCACAGCCATCATGGCTAGTAGCCACCGACAGCCCTGTCCTCCATGAATTTGTCTAATCTTCTTTTAAAGCCATCCAAGCTGGTGGCCATTACTGCATCTTGTGGGAGCAAATTCCATAGTTTAACTATGCGCTGAGTAAAGAAGTACTTCCTTTTGTCTGTCCTGAATCTTCCAACATTCAGCTTCTTTGAATGTCCACGAGTTCTAGTATTATGAGAGAGGGAGAAGAACTTTTCTCTATCCACTTTCTCAATGCCATGCATAATTTTATACACTTCTATCATGTCTCCTCTGACCCGCCTTTTCTCTAAACTAAAAAGCCCCAAATGCTGCAACCTTTCCTCATAAGGGAGTCGCTGCATCCCCTTGATCATTCTGGTTGCCCTCTTCTGAACCTTTTCCACCTCTATAATACGCTTTTTGAGATGAGGTGACCAGAACTGTACACAGTATTCCAAATGCGGCCACACCATAGATTTATACAACGGCATTATGATATCGGCTGTTTTATTTTCAATACCTTTCCTAATTATCGCTAGCATGGAATTTGCCTTTTTCACAGCTGCTGCACACTGGGTCGACGTTTTCATCGTGCTGTCCACTACAACCCCGAGGTCTCTGTCCTGGTCAGTCATCGCGAGTTCAGACCCCATGAGCGTATATGTGAAATTAAGTTTTTTTGCTCCAATATGCATAATTTTACACTTGTTTATATTGAATTGCATTTGCCATTTTTCCGCCCATTCACTCAGTTTGGAGAGGTCTTTTTGGAGCTCTTCGCAATCCCTTTTTAACAACCCTGAACAATTTAGTGTCGTCAGCAAACTTGGCCACTTCACTGCTCACTCCTAATTCTAGGTCATTAATGAACAAATTGAAAAGTACAGATCCCAATACCGATCCTTGAGGGACTCCACTTTCTACAGCCCTCCATTGGGAGAACTGTCCATTTATTCCTACTCTCTGCTTTCTGTTTCTTAACCGATTCCTTATCCACAAGAGGACCTCTCTTATTCCATGACTGCTAAGCTTCCTCAGAAGTCTTTGGTGAGGTACCTTGTCAAACGCTTTTTGAAAGTCTAAGTCCACTATGTCCACTGGATCACCTCTATCTATAAGCTTGTTGACACTCTCAAAGAATTCTAATAGGTTACTGAGACAGGACTTTCCCTTGCAGAAGCCATGCTGGCTGTGCTTCAGCAAGGCTTGTTCTTCTATGTGCTTAGTTAATCTAGCTTTAATAATACTTTCTACCAGTTTTCCAGGGACAGAAGTTAAGCTTACTGGCCTGTAATATCCGGGATCCCCTCTGGATCCCTTTTTGAAGATAGGCGTTACATTTGCCACTTTCCAGTCCTCAGGCACGGAGGAGGACCCGAGGGACAAGTTACATATTTTAGTTAGCAGACCAGCAATTTCACATTTGAGTTCTTTGAGAACTCTCAGGTGGATGCCATCCGCGCCCGGTGATTTGTCAGTTTTTATATTGTCTATTAAGCCTAGAACTTCCTCTCTCGTTACCACTGTTTGTCTCAGTTCCTCAGAATCCCTTCCTGCAAATGCTAGTTCAGGTTCAGGGATCTGCCCTATATCTTCCACTGTGAAGACAGATGCAAAGAATTCATTTAGCTTCTCTGCAATCTCCTTATCGTTCTTTAGTACACCTTTGACTCCCTTATCATCCAAGGGTCCAATCGCCTCCCTAGATGGTCTCCTGCTTTGAATGTATTTATAGAATTTTTTGTTGTTGGTTTTTATGTTCTTAGCAATGTGCTCCTCAAATTCTTTTTTGGCATCCCTTATTGTCTTCTTGCATTTCTTTTTGCCTCTAAGAGCTTCCTTGACTTTGCTCGTTAACCATGCTGGCATCTTCTTGGCCCTGGTGGTACCTTTTCTGATCTGCAGTATGCACTCCAGTTGAGCTTCTAATATAGTGTTTTTAAAGAACTTCCAAGCATTTTCGAGTGATGTGACCCTCTGGACTTTGTTTTTCAGCTTTCTTTTTACTAATCCCCTAATTTTTGTGAAGTTTCCTCTTGAAGTCAAATGTGACCGTGTTGGATTTTCTTGGCAATTGGCCAGTTACATGTATGTTTAATTTAATAGCACTGTGGTCACTGCTCCCAATCGGTTCAACAACACTTACATCTCGCACCAGGTCCCGGTCCCCACTGAGGATTAAGTCCAGGGTTGCTGTCCCTCTGGTCGGTTCCATGACCAACTGGTCTAGGGCATAGTCATTTAGAATATCTAGAAATTTTGCTTCTTAGTTGTGACTGGAACACATATGCAGCCAGTCTATGTCCGGGTAGTTGAAGTCACCCATTACTACCACATTTCCTAGTTTGGATCCTTCCTCAGTTTCATATCTCATCTCCAGTTCTCCTGAGCATTTTGATCAGGGGGACGATAGATCGTTCCCAGTATTAAATCCCTCCTGGGGCATGGTATCACCACCCACAACGATTCTGTGGAGGAGTCTGCCTCTTTTGGGGTTTCGAGCTTGCTGGATTCAATGCTTTCTTTCATGTATAGAGCGACACCGCCACCAATACGTCCTTCCCTGTCCTTCCAATATAGTTTATATCCAGGGATAACCGTATCCCACTGGTTTTCTCCATTCCACCAGGTCTCTGTTATGCTCACTATATCAATGCTCTCCTCTAAGACCAAGCACTCCAGTTCTCCCATCTTGGTTCGGAGGCTCCTAGCATTAGCGTACAGGCACTTGTAAGCAGTGTCTCTCTTCAAGTGTCTTTGGCATTTTGGTTTGGCCTGTGGGGATTTTGCCCTTCTGAATTGATATCCTGTGCCCCTGCTCTCACAATGCCTACTTCTAGGCCTACCCCTTTTAAAATTTCATCATTTCTTTGTTCTTTATCCCAGGGGGGAGGTTTATTCCGAACCGGACCTTCCTCAGCTCCTGTCGGGTTTCCCCCCTCAGTCAGTTTAAAAGCTGTTTTGCAACCTTTTTAATTTTAAGTGCCAGCAGTCTGGTTCCATTCTGGTTCAAGTGGAGCCCGTCCCTTTTGTACAGGCCCAGCTTGTCCCAAAATGCTCCCCAGTGCCTAACAAATCCAAACCCCCTCCTCCCTACACCATCGTCTCATCCACACATTGAGACTACAAAGCTGTGCCTGTCTGGCTGGTCCTGTGCGTGGAACCAGTAGCATTTCAGAGAAGGCCACCTTGGAGGTCCTGGCTTTCCTCACAACAACCTTGTGAAGTAGGTTAGACTAAGAGAGAGTGAGTGACTGGCCGATTGTCACCCAATGATGTCTGAGCGGGGATTTGAACCTTGGTTTCCCAGGTCCTCAGTCCAACTACACCACACTGGCATAACGTAATTTTTATGATGGTGGTGAATAATGTGCCTAATGTTGCACTTCATCTAGCTTAAGTACCTGTCCCAGTTTGAAGTTCTGCTACCATGTAATTCAGAAAACACTCTACTGGGAAATAATGGATGGTACAGCATCAGGTGAAACGGCTATGTTCTTTTTAAAGAGAAAGAGTTCAAGAAAATCTGAACATATTGAGAGAAGAGCAATAGAACTGATAGAACCTAAATAAGGTACAATGAAAGGTTAAAAAACTTGTTTTGACTTGAGGAAAATATAAGATGATGGTTGAAAATTCAACCAAAAATAAATATGCTATTAGTGTATTTATATAAAGGCATTAGAAATGTTACAAGCATGTAGCTAGCAGAGAGTGGAGTCTCTGGAAATCTTTTATATTTAACAAATACAGTGGGTTGCACCCAAACTTCACTTACGCAAGAATGCTCATCCAAAGGGAATTATCTACCTCTTCCTGTGCACTGTGGCCCCAGAAGGCATCTCCTGAAAGACCCCCAGGAAAAGCTTGGAAAGTGCAGTAGAAGGGGGCACTGGAGAGAGGCAGAGGTAACACCCATGAGCTCTAACAGGCAAGTTCACTCTCAAGATTAATACTGCTGCAGTTTCCTTACTAAGAATGAGTTCTGTTTCTTAATACTGCTACGCCCTTTATTTTCCATATGAGGCCGGCCATCACTGCGGGTATTAGCTCCACCTATCGTGCGAAGGCAAGAATGTTTTTGAAGTCAAGACTAGGGGCGTCAGGCCCCTCCCACTCTCCAGTTCATTCTTGCCTTCGTATGAACAAGATTGATATTCTATAGCGTAGCTTTAGCTAAGTCTCTGTGGTTTTTGTTGTTGTATTTGTCTGACAGGGTGTGGAGGTATTGTTACTTGTGTGTTTACCGAGTGTTTCCCTTCCCTCTGTCTTGTATCTAATGTTGTTTGCCATTCCTGGGGAACTCCCTTGGGGGGGGTTCTCCCTGGCCAGGGCCGTTTATTTTCCCAGTCTTTTGTCCAACGGCCATCAGAGAGACCGCAGCTGCGGTTCTCTCTATTCCCAGCGGGAGCTTGCGGCTGCAGCTCCCGGCGTTACCCACTGATTGCCTCGTGCCATCACAACCCAAGCTTCCCCCGGGAGCCTCTTCTTGTGGCTTCTTCCCTCCCGTACCTGGCCATTTTGAGTCAATTCCGTCCCGGCCTCTGCCGAGGCTTCTCTCCTCACGGTGGTACCTTTTTTGGAATATCCCCTTGAGAGCCGGCGACTGCGACTCTCTTTTTGCAGCCTTTCTTTTTTCCGTCGGACTGTGTTGAGCCTCGCTGCCTGGCATTTTCACGCCGCGACGGTCTCTGCAGACGGCGGCTGTGGCTGCTTCCTACTGCTGCCTTAGCGGCTGCAGTTTTTTCCTAGCCGTTCCCTGATTGATTTTCTGCGCTGCGATTTCGCTTATCGGCCCCGCTGCTGCAGCACGAGCTGCTGTACCTCAGTCCGCCATTGCCCCTTCGTCATTGTCTGCCATTTTTGATCGTATTTCCCCCCGCCTGCTTCGGGCGCCATTTTGTTTGTCCCTTTTCCCTCTCCTGTACTAACAAATAGAGGGCTGACAGGGCTCCCTGTATGTGTGGGGCAGTTAGGACCCTGTAGATATACAAGGGCTCTTTTACCTCACGGCCATTGCTGCTGCTCATTGCTACTATTTGATCTCTACAACTTCTGTGACTGTATCTCAAGACTATGACTGTGATCTACGCTGTCTGCACTGTGCTTCTGTGACTGTCTCTTCAGACTGTGGCTGTGATCTAAACTGTTTGACATATACACTGCTGTGGCTGTGTGCTGAGACTATTGATACTGTGCACAAGTTGAACTGTACATTCTGCCCCATCCATGGCCGTGTGCTGAGACTGTGATAATCTGCACAAGTTGAACTGTACATTCTGCCCCATCCGTGGCCGTGTACCTGACTGCCTGCACTGTACATTCTGCCCCACCTGTGACCGTGTACTGAGACTGTGATAAGCTGCACGAGTTGCACCGTACATTCTGCCCCCTCTGTGGCCATGTACCAAGCCTGAAGTCTAGCCTGCATTATATTGACGCTGTTACCATCGTACATTCTGCCCCCTCTGTGGCCGTGTACTTAGCCATCTGCCAGTGCATTCTACCCCCTCTGTGGTTGTGTACTGCGCCTGTTTGGGTCTCTACATTCTGCCCCCGCTGTGGCCGTGTACTGCACCCATAGTGAATAAGATGGCGGAACAGCCAGACATGTCTCAGACAGCCAAGCCACAACCATCTAAGGCAACTAAGACTAAGCATGCCAAAGCACTGGCTAAGACTAAACATCTTTCCAGCCACAGCAAAACCAAGCATCCACGCTATGCTTCTGTTCCGACCCCCACCACAGCAGTCCAGGAACAGCTAACGGATATATTTCATTCCCCTGCTGCTGCTTCTGACGAGGAGGACTTTGTTGGCTTTCCTACACAGCCAACACTTAGCCAGCCTCCTCCCATATTGCCTCCCAGGGCTTATCCTCCATCACAGTCCACTGAGCCACCTACTCAGGCACAACCATCTGCTTCAACAGGGCTGCAGCTGTCTCATGAGTTTCTTTCACAACTTCAGGGCATGCTGTCATTTTTCACTCAAATGCAGTCACCACCACAAGTTCCCGCTATACCTCAACACACTATGGACCAATATGTATGTCATGAGACAAATCCTTCCTGCTCCCCAAATCCTTTTGACGTAGCTAGAGGCAGATGTATTGATGACGCTTTGTATGGGGAGGAGTCACCCTTTGCTGATCATGCTGAAGGAGACGAATGGAGTGACTATTCGGAACATGAGGAGGATACATCGTATCGCCTGTTTAATGCCTCATATTATCAGCCTCTTGCTCGCAGAGTAGTTAACACCCTTGGTCTCCAAGCTGTGCCCCCAGCAGCTACCGCTCCAACTATTAAAGGGGCCAGGGTTCTCAAATCCCCTGCACCAACTGAGCATTACATCCCGGTGCCGGATCCCATCGCCAAACTGGCCACCGAAGAATGGTCTCATTCATTCCAAACTCGCCGCTTCAAGAACCTGGCTGACAAACTTTACTATCTAGCTCCTGATTTTGCCACCAAGCTGGCCGTTCCCGGCATAGATGAGCCGATCGCTAGCCTAGTTTCGCAATCTCTTTTGCCTAGGGAAGGAGAATCCCAACTAACAGCGATTAGACTTCGCTCTCCGCAAAAATCATGAGGCCACTGCTTTCTCCATGCGAGCCTCCGCATCAGCTTCCATCTTCTCCAGGGCAGCAATGATGTGGCTGGATGATCTTCTAGAGAACTCTAACCCTGATCCTGTTTCTCTCAGAAGGTCACTGATAAAGTTGCGCAAGACAGTGGCGTTTGTAGCTGATGCCACTTTGGATGCCACTCAACTGGGGGCAAGAGCCATGACGGCTCAGATTGTCGCTCGACGGACCCTCTGGCTTCGCCACTGGCAAGCTGACTCTACAGCCAGAGTGACTCTCTCTAGGGCACCTTACTCTGGATCTTTGCTCTTCGGCGAGGAAGCTCTAAAGGCAGTGCTGGTTGATCCCAAACACGCTCACAAACAGGTTTTGGCCACTGTCAAGAACATAGATCGCAGGCCTTTCAGGCAATTTCCCTCCTTCCGCACTAACCAGCCCTTTCAAGGAACGCGGCCAGGAGGATGAGGCCACGACTTCCGATCCTATGACTCCAGTCCCTTCAGGGGAACCTGGAACCGACGTTTCCAGGGCAGAGGTCAGTACCAAGGGCGCAGAGGTACCTCATCGTCCTCATATAGGGGAGGGTCTCGCCAGCGCAAACAGTACTAATGCACTACCGGTTGGGGGCAGACTGCTTCTGTTTGGAGACCAGTGGCTGCGTCTGACTAAGGTCGCCTGGATCAGGGACCTTTTTTGTTCTGGCTATGCAATAGAGTTTTGGGCGACCCCACCAGACAAATTCCATCTATCCCCTTGTCCCAGGGCACCGGCCAGGCACAGCATCATGCAGACAGCTATACATCACCTCTTGGACATAGCAGCGATAGAGCCAGTCCCTACAACAGAGAGGTCGGAAGGGGTGTACTCCCTCCTATTTGCTGTGCCCAAACGAGATTTGTCATGGAGGGCAGTATTGGACCTCAAGTTCGTCAACCGTTTTATAACATACTGCAGATTCAAAATGGAATCCCTCCACTCCATTACTGAAAGCCTGCAAGAAGGAGACTTCCTGGCTTCTATCAACCTAAAGGAAGCGTATCTCCATGTGCCCATTTGCATAGCCCACAGAAAGTTCCTTCGGTTTGCTTTTGGCCCCCAGCATTTTCAATATAGAGCGATGCCGTTCGGCCTCTCCTCTGCTCCGAGAGTATTTACCAAAGTGCTTCTCACTTTAGTGGCTTACCTCTGGATTCAAGGGGTCCATCTCTACCCATATCTGGACGATCTTTTAATACAGGCAAGCTCTGAGGAGCTGGCTCATCGTCATTTAACGCTCACCCTCAATGTCTTGCAGGCCTATGGCTGGCTTGTCAACTTCGACAAAAGCCGTCTTCAACCGACCCAATGCCTACTACATCTAGGGGCGATGTTGGACACCCTGCAGGCGATGGTGTTTCTGTCTCCAGATCGCATAACTGCCATCACAAACATCGCGAGGGCCTTGATGCAACAAACAACCGCAGACGTCATGCTTCTAGCCAGGGCGCTTGGAATGTTCATCTCTACCATCCATATTGTGCTATGGGCTCGAGCCCACTCTCGCCACCTTCAGTGGGCTTTGTTGCCCTTTCAACAGGACATTGCCAACTCCAATCATCACACAGTTCCTTTGAGCCCCGCACTGCGCCTTTCATTCCACTGGTGGACGAGGGTCCAACATCTTTCCAGGGGCACTCCGTTCAGAGAACCTCGCAGGACTGTTGTCACCACGGATGCCAGTCTCATCGGCTGGGGAGCACACTGCAACTCCCAGTATGTTCAGGGGGTTTGGTCCACAGCAGAGCAGACTCAGAGCATCAATTGGCTGGAGCTAAAGGCGGTCCACTTAGCTCTACTTCATTTTCAGTCTCTGTTCCCTTTGGACCATATCCTCATTCGAACGGACAACACGTGTGTAAAATCACATTTGAACAGACAGGGGGGCACCAGGTCCCGTCCTCTGCAAGATCTAGCTTCCCTCATCTTCGTCTGGGCAGAACAACATCTACAATCCCTAATAGCAGAGCATCTCAGAGGGATTTGGAATGTGACAGCAGACTGGCTCAGCAGACAACAGGTTTTTCCGGGAGAATGGAAACTTCATCCGACCATTTTCCATCGTCTCCAGCGTCGGTTCGGCGTCTTCTCAATAGACCTGTTTGCTTCCAGTCGCAATTACCAGCTTCCCAGGTACTTTGCCCGATACCTGGACACAACAGCGGAAGCAGTGGATGCTCTGTCAATACCGTGGCCAGACGGTCTTTTGTACGCCTTCCCTCCAATACCGCTGTTAGCCAAACCTTGCGGAAGGCGCGGAGCGAGAGGGCACATTTGGTTCTGATAGAACCATATTGGCCACGCCGACTGTGGTTCTCGGATCTTCTCGCAATGTCGGTGATGGATCCTTGGACACTTCCAGTCAGGCCAGATCTTCTATCCCAGGGTCCAGTATGGCATCAGGACCCCACTTGGCTCAATCTAACAGTGTGGCTTTTGAACGGGGACATTTGAGGTCGGCTGGCCTGTCTGACGCTGTTATTGATATTATCTTAGCCTCGAGACGACCATCCACCACCCGTATTTATCAACATACTTGGGTGGCTTTCTCCAAGTAGTGCCAGTCTCACCACTGCGATCCATCCCAGGCCACTATGCATCAGGTGCTGCAATTTCTTCATAGCGGCTTTATGATGGGACTCAGACCCAACACTCTACGTCGACATGCGTCCACTCTGTCGTCCATTCTTTCAGTGTCCTCCACTGGTGCCCCTATTTCCTCACATCCGTTCATTAAATGCTTCCTCAGAGGCACTGCTTTACGTTCACCGGCTGTAGTCCACCGTTTTCCCTCATGGAGTCTGTCCAAGGTTCTACAAGCTATACAACGCCCTCCGTTTGAACCCCTTAGGACTGTGCCTTTACGTCTACTGTCCTTCAAGGTCTTGTTCCTGGTCGCCATCACTTCTGCCAGACGAGTTTCAGAACTGGGCACATTGTCTTCTGCCCGCCATCTCTGTGTCTTTCACAAGGACTCTGTTGTGCTGAAAACTGATCCTTCCGTCCCAAGGTCAATTCAGTTTTCCATTGCAATCAGGACATTGTACTCCCTTCATTTTGCCCGAACCCTACTCATCCTCTAGAGAAGGCTTGGCATTTGTTGGATGTTCGGAGGGCTCTCAAGACCTACCTGTCTAGGACCCAGGAGATTTGATGAACGGAGTCTCTGTTTGTATCCTTTCACCCAAGGTCTATGGGGCATAAAGTAACTAATTCTACATTATCCCGCTGGTTGCGAGCCTGTATTGCTCTTGCTTATAAGAACATAAGAAGAGCCTGCTGGATCAGGCCAGTGGCCCATCTAGTCCAGCATCCTGTTCTCACAGTGGCCAACCAGGTGCCTGGGGGAAGCCCGCAAGCAGGACCCGAGTGCAAGAACACTCTCCCCTCCTGAGGCTTCCGGCAACTGGTTTTCAGAAGCATGCTGCCTCTGACTAGGGTGGCAGAGCACAGCCATCACAGCTAGTAGCCATTGATAGCCCTGTCCTCCATGAATTTGTCTAATCTTCTTTTAAAGCCATCCAAGCTGGTGGCCATTACTGCATCTTGTGGGAGCAAATTCCATAGTTTAACTATGCGCTGAGTAAAGAAGTACTTCCTTTTGTCTGTCCTGAATCTTCCAACATTCAGCTTCTTTGAATGTCCACGAGTTCTAGTATTATGAGAGAGGGAGAAGAACTTTTCTCTATCCACTTTCTCAATGTCATGCATAATTTTATACACTTCTATCATGTCTCCTCTGACCCACCTTTTCTCTAAACTAAAAAGCCCAAATGCTGCAACCTTTCCTTGTAAGGGAGTCGCTCCATCCCCTTGATCATTCTGGTTGCCCTCTTCTGAACCTTTTCCAACTCTAGAATATCCTTTTTGAGATGAGGCGACCAGAACTGTACACAGTATTCCAAATGCGGCCGCACCATAGATTTATACAATGGCATTATGATATCGGCTGTTTTATTTTCAATACCTTTCCTAATTATCGCTAGCATGGAATTTGCCTTTTTCACAGCTGCCGCACACTGGGTCGACATTTTCATCTTGCTGTCCACTACAACCCTGAGGTCTCTCTCCTGGTCGGTCACCGCCAGTTCAGACCCCATGAGCGTATATGTGAAATTCAGATTTTTTGCTCCAATATGCATAATTTTACACTTGTTTATATTGAATTGCATTTGCCATTTTTCTGCCCATTCACTCAGTTTGGAGAGGTCTTTTTGGAGCTCTTCGCAATCCCTTTTTGTTTTAACAACCCTGAACAATTTAGTGTCATCAGCAAACTTGGCCACTTCAGTGCTCACTCCTAATTCTAGGTCATTAATGAACAAGTTGAAAAGTACAGGTCCCAATACCGATCCTTGAGGGACTCCACTTTCTACAGCCCTCCATTGGGAGAACTGTCTGTTTATTCTTACTCTCTGCTTTCTGCTTCTTAACCAATTCCTTATCCACAAGAGGACCTCTCCTCTTATTCCATAACTGCTAAGCTTCCTCAGAAGCCTTTGGTGAGGTACCTTGTCAAACGCTTTTTGAAAATCTAAGTACACTATGTCCACTGGATCACCTCTATCTATATGCTTGTTGACACTCTCAAAGAATTCTAATAGGTTACTGAGACAGGACTTTCCCTTGCAGAAGCCATGCTGGCTGTGCTTCAGCAAGGCTTGTTCTTCTATGTGCTTAGTTAATCTAGCTTTAATCATACTTTCTACCAGTTTTCCAGGGACAGAAGTTAAGCTAACTGGCCTGTAATTTCCGGGATCCCCTCTGGATCCCTTTTTGAAGATTGGCGTTACATCTGCCACTTTCCAGTCCTCAGGCACGGAGGAGGACCCGAGGGACAAGTTACATATTTTAGTTAGCAGATCAGCAATTTCACATTTGAGTTCTTTGAGAACTCTCAGGTGGATGCCATCCGGGCCCGGTGATTTGTCAGTTTTTATATTGTCCATTAAGCTTAGAACTTCCTCTCTCGTTACCACTGTTTGTCTCAGTTCCTCAGAATCCCTTCCTGCAAATGTTAGTTCAGGTTCAGGGATCTGCCCTATATCTTCCACTGTGAAGACAGATGCAAAGAATTCATTTAGCTTCTCTGCAATCTCCTTATCGTTCTTTAGTACACCTTTGACTCCCTTATCATCCAAGGGTCCAATCGTCTCCCTAGATGGTCTCCTGCTTTGAATGTATTTATAGAATTTTTTGTTGTTGGTTTTTATGTTCTTAGCAATGTGCTCCTCAAATTCTTTTTTAGCATCCCTTATTGTCTTCTTGCATTTCTTTTGCCAGAGTTTGTGTTCTTTTTTATTTTCTTCATTCGGACAAGACTTCCATTTTTTGAAGGAAGACTTTTTGCCTCTAAGAGCTTCCTTGACTTTGCTCGTTGACCATGCTGGCATCTTCTTGGCCCTGGCGGTACCTTTTCTGATCTGCGGTATGCACTCCAGTTGAGCTTCTAATATAGTGTTTTTAAAGAACTTCCAAGCATTTTCGAGTGATGTGACCCTCTGGACTTTGTTTTTCAGCTTTCTTTTTACCAATCCCCTCATTTTTGTGAAGTTTCCTCTTTTGAAGTCAAATGTGACCGTGTTGGATTTTCTTGGCAATTGGCCAGTTACATGTATGTTTAATTTAATAGCACTGTGGTCACTGCTCCCAATCGGTTCAACAACACATCTCGCACCAGGTCCCGGTCCCCACTGAGGATTAAGTCCAGGGTTGCCGTCCCTCTGGTCGGTTCCATGACCAACTGATCTAGGGCATAGTCATTTAGAATATCTAGAAACTTTGCTTCTTTGTCATGACTGGAACACATATGCAGCCAGTCTATGTCCGGGTAGTTGAAGTCACCCATTACTACCACATTTCCTAGTTTGGATGCTTCCTCAATTTCATATCTCATCTCAAGGTCTCCCTGAGCATTTTGATCAGGGGGACGATAGATCGTTCCCAGTATTAAGTCCCTCCTGGGTCACGGTATCACCACCCACAACGATTCTGTGGAGGAGTCTGCCTCTTTTGGGGTTTCGAGCTTGCTGGATTCAATGCCTTCTTTCACGTATAGAGCGACTCTGCCACCAATAGGTCCTTCCCTGTCCTTCCGATATAGTTTATATCCAGGGATAACCGTATCCCACTGGTTTTCTCCATTCCACCAGGTCTCCGTTATGCTCACTATATCAATGCTCTCCTCTAAGACCAAGCACTCCAGTTCTCCCATCTTCAGCTCTTCAGCTTCCAGTTCCAGATAGTATCACAGCTCATTCCACCAGGTCAGCGGCTACTTCTGCTGCCTTTGCTACCAACGCCCCTGTTGCTGATATTTGCAGAGCAGCTGTTTGGTCTACTCCACACTCGTTTATAAGGCATTATAAAATAGATCGCTATGCCTCTGCCGATGCTTCTTTTGGCAGACGAGTGTTGCAGCAGGTTCTTAATGATGATTAGTATGTGGGTGGTCCCTCCCTATTATGGGCTGCTTTGGTACATCCCGCAGTGATGGTCGGCCTCATATGGAAAATGGACCATTGGTCTCACCTGAAGGGTGATTTTCATATGAGGACGGCCATCACGACCCTCCCAGTTGGAGGATGTATAGATATTTTACTACAATGTTATATATTACTGTTACGCCATTGTATTTAAATTTACTAGTGAAGTCAAGTTCTGTTATATCGCTATGTTGCAATCACGTTATTATGAATGTTACTATTGTGTTATTTTCCTGCTGGCAGGCCTGTTGGCCCTGTTCTTGTATTTTTAGATATTTCTCTATAGACTCACTGTGAATGAGCTGGAGAGTGGGAGGGGCCTGACGCCCCTAGTCTTGACTTCAAAAACATTCTTGCCTTCGCACGATAGGTGGAGCTAATACCCGCAGTGATGGCTGTCCTCATATGAAAATCACTCTTCAGGTGAGACCAATGGTCCATTTCGGTTTGTCTATAAGTGTCCCATCTACTCGTTGTAGGCCATGTATACTTTTGCCGTTATGTGGACAGCATTTAGAAACACTGGTAGTTTGTTGCTTCTGGAGAAAAGCGGACTTGAATTTAGAATGACAAGAAAAATCTGGGTGGAATTGATGATAAATTTACTGATCGTTAAAAAGTAGTTGCAGATTATTTGGAAGCTGGTACTTTAATGTGTGAGGGGAAACTCTGCTAGCCCTTAATGTTTGATAATTTGGTCTGAAGAGGAAATTTTTAAAGAGACATACTGTCAAAATACTAATTTTTGTTTCCATTTTCATGGACTTCAGTGGTCTTGAGAAACTACCTTCCTGTGGCTGAGATCTAGTTACCACATCTGGAAAATAGCTAGAGAAGCTGCTTTCAGGATGTGGTAATAGTTTTTTCATCAATTCATAAAAAATGTTACTAGTCGCCTTGTATAATTTAGATTTTAATACTCTTTGAATTACTTCAATCTAACTGGGGAGAGGTAACAAGTGGGTTACCATAGGGCTTAGTCCTGGGCTCAGTGCTCTTCAATATTTTTATTAATGACTTGGAGATGAGGAGGTGCAGGGAATGCTTATCAGATTTGCAGAAGATACAAAATTGGGATGGATAGCTAATGCCCTGGAAGACAGAAACAAAATTCATAGAGATCTTGATAGGCTGGACGTGCGAGGAGGAACTTAGGATTGTTGTTGATCACAAGCTGAATATGAGCCAACATTATGATGTGGCTGCAAAAAAGACAAATGTTATTTTAGGCTGCATTAATAGAAGTATAGTTTCCAAATCACGTGAAATATTGGTTGCCCTCTATTCGGCAGTGGTTAGACCTCATCTTGAGTACTGCATCCAGTTCTGGACACCACACTTTAAGAAGGATGCAGACAAGCTGGAGCAGGTTCAGAGGAAGGCAACAATGATGATCAGGGGACTAGAAACAGTCCTGTGAGGAGAAACTGAAATAACTGGGCATGTTTAGCCTTGAGAAGAGAAGACTGAGGGGAGATAAGATAGCACTCTTCAAGTACTTGAAAGGTTGCCACATGGAGGAAGGCCAGGATTTCTTCTCGATCGTTCCAGAGTGCAGGACACAGAATAATGGGATCAAGCTGAAGACGCCTGATTTCGACTGAATATCAGGAAAAACCTCCTAACTGTTAGAGCGTTATGACAATGGAACCAATGACCTAGGGAGGTGGTGTGCTCTTCAACACTGGAGCATTCAAGAAGCAGCTGGACAGCCACCTGTTGTGTATGCTTAATTTGGATTCCTGCGTAGAGCAAGGAGTTGGACTTGATGGCTTTATAGGCTCCTTCAAAATCTGTGATTCTATAACTCATAAAATTATCTTCACTTGAAAATAGGGAACAAAGGAAAGTACATTGGCAGATTCCATAGGTCTTTATTGTGTTGGCTCTACTAAAACATTTAAGAAATTTTGGTGGGAAAAAAGTGCAATTTTAAACACAGTATTTACATTTTATTTATCATAGGTTCAAGATGTTGTTCCCATCACCAGTTATGATACTGCTGGGTCATTCTTACTGCTGGGCTGCAACAATGGCTCCATATATTACATTGGTAAGATGACTAAATCTTCCCCATAAGATTAACAACAGGTTACACTACTTCAATATTATTGGTTGTTCCTGGCAGAAGTAGTTCTGGGAATTCAGTGAAATCATGGTCTGATTTTGTGCTATTTGCCACTTCAAGATAACTTTTATACCTATTGTTCATCGCCCCCTATATTTTAATGATGGATGGTATATAAATACCTGAATAAGTGAAATTTTAATTTTTTTACAGATATGCAAAAATTTCCATTACGAATGAAGGATAATGATCTTCTGGTGACAGAACTTTACCATGATCCTTCCAATGATGCCATAACAGCACTTAGTGTTTACCTCACACCCAAAACAAGTTTGTACCATCTTCACCTTTAATCTCATTTAAAATTTAATAGAAAATGTGTTTGATACTATTCAGGAACATTATTATGACATTCTCAGTACTTTTTTTTTTTTTGATGTTTCATTTAATGTTCCATTTTAAACTTGGCCTATTGCAGGGAATATGCCAGATGATATGTTGTATAAGATGTTTATAGATCGTGCCTCTGTGGCACGGAATGCGTTTTACCAACTTCGGTTGGTAGCCCAGCTACGTCCCTATCTGAGTAAGGAGGACCTTACATCAGTGGTTCATGCTCTGGTAACCTCACGTTTGGACTACTGCAACGCGCTCTACGTAGGGCTACCTCTGAAGACGGTTCGGAAGCTACAGCTAGTGCAAAATACGGCGGCCAGACTGCTAACAAGAACTAAGCGGTCTGAGCATATAACACCTGTTCTGGCTCGCCTGCACTGGCTTCCAATATGCTACCGGGCCAGATTCAAAGTGTTGGTATTAACCTATAAAGCCTTATATGGCGCGGGACCACGATACCTGCAGGAACGCCTCTCCCGTTATGAACCGGCTCGTACACTACGGTCTACTACGAAGGCCCTCCTCCGGGTCCCGACCCATAGGGAGGCCCGGAGGGTAGTAACAAGATCTAGGGCCTTCTCAGTGGTGGCCCCCAAATTGTGGAATAGTCTCCCTGAGGAGGTACGCCTGGCGCCGACACTATTATCTTTTCGCCGCCAGGTTAAAACCTTTCTCTTCTCTGAGGCATTTTAATCTAAGTTATTTATGTAAATGTTGTAATTGGTATTTTAGATGATGTACTTTTATATTTGTTATATTGATCTTGTAATTTTATTATTGTATATGTTTCTCTGTTTGCCACCCAGAGAGCTGTTTGCTAGTCGGGCGGGATATAAGCTGAATAAAATAAATAAAAAAATATGGATATATATATATATATATATGTGTATTTTTAAAATGAAATTCAGAGCAGTTTTTGTTTTTCTTGTGTTGGTGTAGACAGTATATGGACACGTAATGCACATTCAAACCTAGGTTTTATGCTGTTAGAATGTCACACCTGCCATGTTCTAGTGAAGCTAAGACCATACATTGAAAAGAGAGCACAAATACTGTGTTTCTGTATGTAAATAACTAATCAGATACCAAATTATTTCTTGAATGGTATTTCTTTTATAGGTTAAGTACATTCTCCACTTTGTCATTGAAACTAAGCAAGCAAATTTCTAGGGGCTGTCATTCAGATTAAAAAATGGCTGTCTTCAACATGATGTGCAGCTTTAACCTTATTCACTAGTTTTTACAGAATGCATATTGGGGGAGGGGAGGCTTTCTTGGCACCACTTTTGAGCATTGCCTAAGAATCTCTTTACCATTTTTATTGTCAAGTCAAAAGTGAGAATGGGACAAAAGAAGTGTTGTTGTTTTAAAAAAAATGTATCATGGCACGTTCATTAGAGGCCAAGATTACCTGCCTGTCCTTGTTAAGTTTGCACTTGATACAAACCCAGGTTTGTTGCTGTCTAATTTGTTAAACTTCCCTAGGATTTGAGGTGCCATGTTCTAGACAATTCCACACTTTTTGTTAGATTTTCATTTTCTGTTCATATGTTGCCTGCCTTGCCAACTTTAGTTATGCCTCGGCAAAAAAAAATCTTGCAATAATTAATACTGTGTTACTGCAGAATAGTAAAGGCAAATACTAGCATGTAAATCAAGCACTTTTCTAAAGAATATAAGAGTTCTGTGCAAGCATCTCATTGGTTATACAGAGTTCCTGGGCAGCTCAGAGCCACTACCCCATCTTGGAAGCACATATAGTTTTATATTTTTTAATTTTTTATGTTTGTAGGTGTAAGTGGTAATTGGATTGAGATTGCATATGGCACAAGTTCCGGAGCAGTGCGTGTGATTGTGCAACACCCAGAAACAGTTGGGTCAGGCCCTCAACTCTTTCAGACTTTCACAGTTCATCGAAGCCCTGTTACAAAGATCATGCTATCAGAGAAACATTTGGTGTCAGGTAATCATGTTGGAAAAGATGCAATTTCTTGGCTTTTCCTATTTGCTTTGTATTCCTTTCTTCATATTTCTGAAACCAGAAAGAAAGAGAGCAAAAGTGGATAGTGGATAAAAGCCACTTCCCCACTTATATCTCCTGTTCATGCTGAATTTCTGATTTGAAAGCCCAGGGAGACTAAGAGGTCATGGAGGCAGTTTATAGAAGAAAGTAAAGAGAGCAGTGTTGATATGGTGGGGTGAGGTTCACACACAAGTGTCAGTGGCTGGGTAAGGAATTGGCATTCACTGGACAGTATCCTTGACAGTCTTCCTCCTGGGGGGGAGTGGGGAGAATAAAGGCATAGCACAGTATGCTGCAAATTCTACCTTAGTGTGTTTGGCACTTCCTCTGAGACTTGAGCATGCTATGCCTTTAGAACAAAGGGACCCATAGAACATCTCCAGTTCACACATTTATAACAAGTTATACAATAATAACTGAAAATACAAACCAGTTCTTGTAAAGTTTCGTTGAGGGTACAGGAGTGGCTATTTAGTAATACAACACAAAAATATTGAGAGGGTTTGGCTCTGGATGAGATTTAGAATTATAGAAGCTATATCTTGTTGTATGCATTTTCTTGTATTCTTTCTAGTTTGTGCAGATAACAATCATGTTCGCACATGGACAGTGACACGTTTCAGAGGAATGATTTCAACCCAGCCAGGATCCACTCCCTTGGCATCATTTAAAATTTTGTCCTTGGAAGAGACAGAGAGCCATGGCAGTTATTCTTCTGGAAACGATATAGGTAGATAAAGCATTCCAAGTGGAACAGCTGGGTGGCTACGCTGTTCTTTGAACCTCTGAATTGAACATTTCTACCTTGCAATGCTCTAGAGAAGAGGGGAAAGGACTAGAAGGAAGGGGTATGGGAAATAACCTATATTGGTCAATTGGAAGAAATAGCTGCCTTAGGCTTGGAGGCTGGTCCCAAGGGTTCAGTTCTCAATCACTTTATTGGGTAACTGTTCACACCCCTGGCAGTTACGAGTCCTCTTTTGTATACTCTGTTTTGTGGAGAGGTGATTCCTCTATGTTTTTCTGTGAACCTATTTCAGGTAAACTGGAGTAAAAGATGAAATTAAGATAGTAAAAATAGGGAAAGGAACTATCAGTCTCCCTCTCTTTCCCAGCCCCCTCACTCTCCTGCAGCAAATACGTTTTTGAGTGTATAACGAATGCAGCTGGAGAATTTAATGAAACAATTTAAACTGGCATGGTAATTCTAATCTGGAGTAGTGACTTGTAACAGTAGTCTAGTGCTGTATCCCTAAGAAGTAGGGTGGTGATTTCAAGACTGCCTTAAGGGAAAAGAGACTTTAAATCAAGCCAAGGAGGATCTCTTAAGAACAATATTGACAAGTAAGAGAGAAGAGCAGCTCTTGGGAATGTGGCAGGTAACAAAAAGCAAGCTGTTACAGGATTGTTACAGAGCACAGTTAAGGTAGTCAGAGGTGCACTGTTAAACATTTTGGACATGTTGAGAAATTCCACAGGAAAGCTGGAAACCACCACACAGAACTTACTGGCTGTTTATCGAATATGGTAAACCCCCTCTGAATACCACTTACCAGGAAAACCCTATTCATAGGGTAGCCATAACTTGGGATCAACTTGAAGACGGTCCATTTCCATTTCATTTTATATATTTGAATATTTGAGAGCCTTGAATTGAGGGCAGTAAAAACTGTACTTTGCTTTCCAATTACAGGGCCATTTGGTGAGCGTGATGACCAGCAAGTGTTTATCCAAAAAGTTGTTCCCATCACTAATAAACTATTTGTGCGGCTCTCTTCTACTGGAAAAAGGTAAGCAACAAAATTAGAGTGCAGCTAGGTATTAAAGGTGAAGGGTAAGGTTTATTGCAAACTTGTGGCCTAGTAATCAGTAATTAGAAGAGATTTTGTTTGTTTTTACTCTGTTTAAGATTTTGACAAACTTCAGTGAGTATAAAATCCCAATGTTTCCAAAATAGCATGGGCTACTGTAGTATCCAAGTGTCTAGTAAGTCTAAATTCTATTCATAGCTGATGTCCCAGTCCTTTTTAAGATTCTCTAGTTAGTTTCCAGGATCAGCTCTGATACCAAAATTGGTGTTAGATTGTCAAAACAGCTTGCGCTGATGCTAGAATACAGTGATAACTATTGTCTCATCCTCAAATTAATGTATGAAAAAAATTCTCTACATACATGTGGATTTCATTGATGAAATGTGGGTGTTTGAATGGAGGACATGGTGTGTTAAGCTACTAATGTTTTTCTTGCCTCAGGCCAGCTATCACAGTGATTAGTGCCAATGATTATCTGATTGTTGGTTCCTCATAGACAAGGACAGAAGTACAAATTTTTTTTTTTGTACCCCCATCCCCAAATTTTGCTTCCATCATCTCTTTCCACTATGTAGACAAAATACATTATATTTCTTCAATGCCCTCACATTTAATCGGGGTAGGGTTTACTAGAAGAGAAAGAAGAGGCTAAAAAACCAGTTGTACCCAAGACTAAACACATAATGGGGTCCCAGAGTGCCTTCATGTTTGTGCCATCGTGGCTCTCCAGTAGTCCTGTTGGTTGGGAGGGAAGGCAGAGTGTCTGCAAGGTGACATTCTGCATGTCTTGTCTTAAGAGTATCCCTCTAGAAAATTTGTTCTACACTCTCAGCAAAGATAATGGTTGAGAATATGTGCCCATAATCATGGATCTTCATTCTGTGCTGGTTTTGGACAAACAGTGGAAGGAAAGAAATACTGGATACTAAAGCTGTTGGAACTGTCTGGTGAGAAAGTTATCTCCACAAAATGCCTGCATTAGCTTCTCTGCACAAGGTCAAGACCAACCCTATATAAAAGCAAGTTTGCATCTGCTTTTAATACTGTGTCACAAGCATTAGGAGTCAAGCCTGTTTATTGCCTCTGGATCCTGCATATCATTTGCTAAATGTTGTCTTTATTCTGCATCTGTCCTTCAGCCATTAGTTCCTTAACAATGAGCAGGAAAAAAATGAGTGGGAGTCACGGTATCCTACTTTTTGGAGCAGAGGGCCGTGATTCTGCATGCTCTGCACAAAGGTTTACCTATCTTTAAAATGGATTTACTCTGTTACATGAATGTTTCAGAGAACTAAATATTGATAGGTACAAGGATATAGAAGAATCAATCTGGGTCTTGGCTTTACTCATGATAGCAAAATTTGTATTTTACAACCATAGTTTACCTGCAAGCAGGATTGCTTTTAACTTCCACTTTTTTAATGGGTATTTAATTATATCCCTTATTTTAGAGCTCTCTTCCTCCCATATGCTAGTGTGTATTGCTGCCTTTCATACAAGAATGATACGTTGCATGGCTATTTAAAAGTAAATGAAATCCAAAGACATGGAAACAGCAGCTAAAGTGTTTTTGAAAGCCCTGGATACTAGTTAAAGAAAATAGCACTCTTCTAAAATTGAAACTGCTAGTGCAAGCAAAGCTGCTAATAGCGATTCACCAACACACAGTATCTATAACACATGGCCTATCATTTCTTATTGCTTAATCTTGTAATGAATAAAACTCTTTAAGAGAATCAATCTTCTTTGCATCAAAGTTCATTACATACAATCATAAGCAACTGTTGAAGAAATTAATCAAGAGTACATTTTCCATGCATCTAGATTATCCCTTTGACAGCTTGTTTGTTTTTAAGCAAATAACATTAGAAGCCTGTAATATGGTTGCAGGCCAAATTATCATCCCAGTAAATGTTATAAATCACTATGATATAATGTTCTATTCGTGCACAGGAAGAAACTGCCACATGTTTATTAAAACTGCTGTTGTACTAGGGTAAATCTTAACGTAATAATGTAAAGTCTTCAACTTTGACCTCTTTCTGTTCTCCTTCTTCTCTTTGATTACTGCCAGCATAGTCTAATCAACCTGTGCCTTCTACATGTTAATTAAACCTGCATTCATGTATACCCATTTTGTCTCAGAAATAATTGTGTGGGTTATTGGTTCCCATGGCAGCAATTTGCATAGGGTGCGTTTAGGTATTACACATTCTTTCTTTTGCTTGTACTCTTGAACTGCTATGGGACCATGTACTCTGCACTAAAAAGAGGTGGGTCTCAATGACTAAGCAGCAATAATAGTCACAAGGTTCTTTTGGAAGTACGTCTACAGAATTTCCCAAAAAGCATATATCATTTTATGGAAAGTTTTGTAGAACAAATACTTCCAAGAGAACCTTGCGACTACCACTGACGTTTCCCACTATAGTTAAGGAAGGAGTTGTGATCCCGTTGACAGCTGTAAGTTGACAGCTTGTGGTTTAGCACAAACAAGACACTGCAAGGGTTCCAACTCCTGCCACTTGCTTAGTTCTTTATGGAATGGGAACAGTTGTGTTTTTATATTGTTATCAGTCTGAGCAAAGCATTTTCTTTAACATTCTTTAACAACTTAGTACAGGAGAGCATACAGTATCCACAGTCCATAACCCTACATGTACATCAGTGTCAGTTGCTAGCTGTAGCAGACCAAATTTCCAGAACATCCTTGGGCTCTTCCCACTTCCGTAGCTGTCAGAGGGTTGCTTTGCTGATTTATAGCTTGCATGTCAAATTGGATATTTGGATAACTGAAAGACAGAGTATCTATGGTGTATTCTGTAGTGACAAAAGTGTCAGATTTTGAGTTCACTATTTAAATAAATTTTAGAAGATTGTGCCACTTTATCTTCAGGATTTTTTCCCCTTAGGTAAAAAGATTACACATTTCTATTATGATTTCTGTTTTATTAATAATCTGTAATCCTATATCCAAAAATGATTTTTTAAAAATTGGTTGACTTAATGTGCCATTTCTAATGCAGGATATGTGAAATTCAGGCTGTTGACTGTACTACAATTTCATCCTTCACTGTACGAGAATGTGAGGGATCCAGTCGGATGGGCTCAAGGCCGCGACGGTATCTTTTCACAGGACATGTGAATGGCAGTATTCAGATGTGGGACCTCACCACAGCTATGGATATGGTTAATAAAAGTGAAGAAAAAGGTATCTGTCTAGTAAAATGTCTTGTAGAACTTGGAATAATCTTATTTTTCAATAATTAAGAGAAGCCAGATTTAGTAGTTATCCATTCAGTATGATGTTGTGTTCTTCCTATACTTGTATATTTCTTCAGTTTCAAGCAAAAACTTGTTGTTTAAAGCAGAGATGGGCAAAAGGGAGTTTGGGGGTCTATTGGTAGACCTCCAGATGAATTGCAATAGATCAACAAGGGTTTCTGACTCATGATGGTTTTATCAGTAATGACAAGAAAAAGTTTTTTTTCTTTTACCCACCCTAATTTGGCTGCTGAAATTAAGAAATCAAGGGGGAAACAGGAGTATATATGTTGTGAAAGGACATATGTGTGTGTTCCAGTTCTGGTACTGAAGACAAACTCTGGGCAAAGTGTGTACTCAAAGGCATCTTGTTCCACAATTCTGTGTCTGCCTTTCTGAGACACCAGGCTCCGGTTGGTGAACCTCAGGGCTCCAACGAAAAACAAAGTAGATACCACAAGCCAAAAGTCTGCCCACCCCATTTAAAAGTGTCCTTGAAATGCAAGTTGCAGAAGGCTGGGATAGCTAGCTAGGAATAGTATGCTCCAAAAAGACAGAGTTCTACTTAAGTATTTGGCTCAATCTACTGTTGAGACAGGATGCTGACCTGGATGGATTTTGTAGTGTGGGCAAAGCATGCCTGTTAAATGCTTAGACATCTGATCTGTGTTTTTCTTTTAAAAGATGTAGGTGGTCCTACAGAAGAGGAACTGCTTAAGCTTCTGGATCAGTGTGATCTGAGCACATCGCGGTGTGCAACTCCCAATATCAGCCCAGCCACTTCAGTGGTGCAGCAAAGCCGCCTCCGTGAATCAAGCTCTAGGTATGTACTTGCTGTATGTGCATGTATATATTGGCTGTAAGTTGTAGTGAATTAAAAATTGGGATTACTTTTAATATTTTGAGACTTGGCATTTTGAGATGTGGTGGTTCCCTATTAGAATTGCCTATTACAGAGGGTGCTGTGCAATACTAGTCACACTCAGAACAGACCTGATCAAAGTCATTGATCTTCATTGAGTCTAGAGATGTGAAAGCCCAGAAAAAAACTGGAAAAATTCAGAAAAAAACTCCCCCCCCCCTTTTTTTTTTCCAAAGTCTTTTTTGGGTTTTTTTCTGAAAAATTGAAAAAAACTGAAGTAGAAATGGATTATGGAATGTTTTATTCAAATTCAGTTTGTAATAATTGTTTGAATAAAATGTACTTTTAATATAGCAAATGTGATAATTCTATGCTAAACGACCTTGTACATAATTACATTTTATTTTCCTGAAATAACAAAGTTACTTTCAATCTGTAAAAAATGCTAATACTGCATTTTTTTTAATTTTTCTAAAAATTTCTGTTTTTTTCCACACACAAAAAAACCCTGGAAAAAAACCATTTTTTTCCATGGCTTCAAAATGTCTGGAAATTTTACATTTCTAATTGGGTCTACTCTGAATATGACTAATGCTGGATATCGCCTGGAGGAATCTTCTTCCATGCAGTCATCTGCTGACAGTAGAAACGTTACAAGATTAATCTTTTGTAAAATGTGCAGAATTGGTACCTCCCAGAAAGATCAGATACTTTTCTTCCATTAATGTTTAATTTCCAATATCTTTGTGCAAAATAGATCTGATAACTTCTCAAACAGCAGCTAGTCATAGCTGTTCTCAAAAGGAGATGACCCATGTTTCTAGCATTTGAGAACTGTTCAGCTTGACAGTGCAGTCAGTAATATCAGTACTTACGCATATAAAATATTTTCAGCCTCCAGTTGCAGCACCGTGAAATGATCCATGAAACCGCCACGTATGGTTCCATCCGGCCCTATAGGGAGAGCCCTTTATTAGCCAGGGCACGGCGGACAGAGAGTTTTCACAGTTACAGAGAAATTCAGGCTTTTAATTTGAACAAAACTATGGTAGACAAGGCTATTCCTCAGAATGGCAACCATAGTCCTGTACAGTCAGAAATGAAGAGCACAGGTGAAAACGTAACTGACAAAAAGTCTGCAGCATCAGCTCTGGAGGTGAGAGCTGCCCGAGCAACTGAAGGAGGAAGTGAAGTTCAGAAAGTCCCCGAAAATGTATTGGAGGTGAAGAAAAAAGGAACTGATGAAGAAAACGAAGCCAAAGCAGACAATAAAAAGAAAAGTGGGTTTGAAGGAGGAGGGTTCCTGGGGAGGAAGAAAGCGCCTCATCTTGTGTCTTCGCCAAGTATTGTGGAAGGAGGGTCTGAAACGCTCGGTACTGCTTCCCTGTCACCTACAAAGACGGCCGTTTCTCCACGGCATAAAAAAAGTGACTCTGCCTGCCAGGATTATACCTTGTAAAAATGCTGAAGGATATTTATATCCACAATATATATCAAAAGTTTTAACACTAAACTGGATAAAATGTTTACATTTATGCATTTGTAAGTCTGTGTCTTTCTAACTGAAATGTTCTTGAAGTTGAATAAGGCAGTATAAGGCACACATCATTCAGAACTTTGCTTCACAGCACAACCAACAGAAGCATTTTTTAAAGTATTCTAAATTGATGTTGACTTTATACAACTATTAATATGAAGTCCAGTTCTGGTACAGAATTTGATTTCAAGCCTTCTTTAATGGAGGCTGGCATGCACTACCATTTTTGTTGTAGGGGAGCATTTTCTATTGTGTGTAACTTTGTTTCCCACTTGTGGCTCTGGACACGCTAAATATTTAATGTCTGTTCCCTACGTATTGATCTTCAGTCAGTTCAATCTCTCTTCATGCTTTCAATGTGGTTCCATATTGGGAATAGTACTCAAAAGAGGGTGGCATGGCTGGTTTACCTTATGTTTGCCTTTTTGTTGTGATTGAGCCACCATATTTTTTACTAGTATTAATAAACTTTGTATACATCACCTAGTGCAATTTGTTAACTTAATCATACTGCAATTCTGAATGTCTTGTTACTGTTTATGGATGCTATAAAATATTATTTTGCATATATTTGTCTTTAATATTAAAGTATAAAGAATTTAATAGGTGTGTATTCTTTTACTCTTTATAGAACATACCACATATTACTAGCAAGATTGGCAACACCCAAGATTGGCTAGAAAACATTAGCAGTTCCTAATATGAGATCTCAAGAGAGTGATTTAGAGTACTGTCTTCCATTTTCAGGCCATATTAATCAACTCTGTGACCTAAAACTGCAATTTTGAGACATTGCACGCTATTACCCCCTTTTTTTTGCGCATAGGCAGTCTTGCTGAGAAGTACCAAAAAAAAAAGTTAAGTGATCTTGCCCCATCTTCCTCACGAGTCAAACAATTAATCTAAAACAACTAGCCATGTTTAGGGTTGCTAGTTGTAAATCCCATACAGAATTTTGACATAACCTATATCATTTTTTTGTACTGATATAACAGTAGTATATTGCCAGAATTCACGTAGTTTTGAAAGAGTACTTTGCTATGTGGGAGCAGTGTCTGTGCATGGAAGGGTGTCCTTGTGTTTCTTCCTGGGCCTTGCACATAGTCAGCCTGGAACAGCTGAGGCCTGTGTATGCATCCCTTCCTTTCTGTTCAATCAAGCTACATGATCTCAGACATGCACAGACCTTATTTCGTTGAGAGCCTTGGTGCACTGCCTTATAGGTAATTGCTTTCACTGAGGTCTGGAAGAGAAACTACTCTGAGACTCTTTTGTACAATTGCACTATATACATATTGGTAAGAATGGTACTTGCTGTTCAAAGCACTTTCTGTGCATCTCACAGCTTGAAGGGGTGCTACAAGCCACGCATCGTGCCTGTCTCATTCAAGCCAACCACCTGGAACCAAATGGCTCCCATCAGGCCTGGCTGCAGACATGGCAGTGCAACTCCAAGCACTACTGGTCATGAGGTGAGCTGAGGAAAGGCTGCTGAACGGGGAGAGAGGAGGAAGAGAGGAAGCATTGATGGAGCCTGGCTGAGCAAGCGTGTGAACATAATTTGAAGTTGCAATGTGACACATGACTTATCCACCACACCTTCTGCTCTAAGCTATGAGAAGCGTTGCTTCTAGTTTAGGTAGATGACACTATTCTCCAGGCTCCTAAAAGATGTGTGGGAGGGGGCAAGGGGTTGACTCTCCTAGGATGAATTCTGTGGAAGAGGATTTCCACTCAAAAAAATCCCTACTGAATACAGTGGAGCTTGCTTCTTCGTGAGTATTACATGTACAGTTAAAGCTAGGCTGCCTGTGGGGAGGGGGAGCAAGTGCTGGCACTGCCCTCCCCCGGTAAATCTCATATAACCCCATTTTAAAACAGTGACATTGGTTGCCAATTCATTTTTGAACCCAGTTCAGTGTGCTCACATTAGGGTTTAAAGCCCTAATTGACTTAGGCCCTAAATATCTGAAAAATTGCCTCCTTCCCTACAGACCCTTCTGGGAACAGCGGGGGCCCTCTTGATAATTCCACCACTCTCAAACGTTCAGGGTGGTGGCAGCCTGGGAGACGGCCTTCTCTGTGGCAGCTCCTAGGCTGTAGAAGTCCCTCCCTCCAGAGGTGTGCCTGGCACATTCATTATATGCTTTACATCATATGAAGACACCCCTGTGAGACTGCTGAGACCATTAATAGGCAAGCTTTTTCCACCTCCCTTGGCCCACCCTTCTTTCTGCACCCTTATAAGGAAGGGACATGCTGCAGGGGTGAGCCTGTGCTGGGACCATCAAGGGCCAAACTGTCCATCTTCCTTATCACCTCACCCCTGCTTTTTCTGACGTCTTTCTGGGGACTGCCCTTTACCAGGAAGATGAATGTATTTGACTTTAAGGTGTTGAAGTTTTCATTATCTTAAATTTTTGTAATTTGTATTTTCCCCTCACTAGTATTTGTGTGTATGCTTTGTGAGCTGCCTTGGGGGCATTTTTGGCTAAAAGGCAGCATAGAAATGATAACATAATATACCCTGATCTTTGACACTTGGAGATGATTTTAGGACCCACCTGTGACTGTAATTTGTTTTGATCTATTTTTAATAGTGATTTTTAAGTTGTTGCAACTTGCCCTGGGACCTCGTAGTGAAGGGTAGGTAAAGAAATTAAAATAACAGCAGCAGCAACAATAATAAAAAATTTGTTGTTGTAGATCAGCCTTCGTCTACCTGGTGCCTACCAGATGTTTTAGACCCACATACATTATTCCTGACTATTGGAACATACTGGTTTGGGCTGATGGCAGCTGGAGTCAGACATCTGAAGGGGGCTGCATAGGGGAAGGCTGCTGTAGATTCTGGATAATTTTCTATGCAGCCAAAAAAAAAAACAACCCTACAGAAATCGTACTGATGTTTTATCTTCCAACTGTTGTTCATAGAATCACAGAATCAGAAATCTATGATTCTATAATTCTAGTAGAGTTGGAAGAGGCCTATTTAGCCATTGAGTCCAACCCCCTGCTCAATGCAGGAATCCAAATCAAAGCATTCCCGACAGTTGGCTGTCCACCTGCCTCTTGAATGCCTCCAGTGTCAGACAGCCCACTACCTCTCTAAGTAGTTGGTTCCATTGTCATATGGCTCTAACAGTTAGGAAGTTTTTCCTGATGTTCAGTAGAAATCTGGCTTCCTGTAACTTGAGCCCATTATTCCGTGTCCTGCACTCTGGAATGATCGAGAAGAGATCCTGGTCTCTCTCTGTGTGACAACCTTTAAAGTTCTTGAAGAGTGCTATCATATCTCCCCACCATCTTCTCAAGGATGCCCAGTTCTTTCAGTCTCTCCTCATAGGCCTTTGTTTCCAGTCCCCTGATCATCCTTAACATAAGAACATAAGAAGAGCCTGCTGGATCAGGCCAGTGGCCCATCTAGTCCAGCATCCTGTTCTCACAGTGGCCAACCAGGTGCCTGGGTAAGCCCGCAAGCAGGACCCGAGTGCAAGAACACTCTCCCCTCCTGAGGCTTCCGGCAACTGGATTGTCTGCATCCTTAAAAGTACAGTGCCCAGAAATGGATGCATTACTCAAGATGAAGCCTAATCAGGGCTGAATAGAGCGGAACTAGTACGTCATGCAATTTGGAAACTATACTATTCAATCAGTACTAATCTTAATTTATAGGAATACTTTAGATGAAACTGCTTAGAAAGTCCAGCTCAGGGTCTGACCAAAGTAATCCTTCCTCAGCTACCCAGAGTAGCAACAAATATGATCATAGGTCGAGATGAATCAGACATCCAGTGGAAAATTAGGATAAAAACCATTTATTAATTGGGGTAGTACTGTACAACCTAACAACGTACTACATTTCTACATAGAATCATGAAAAATACTCAGTTGTAGTTTACATTCTTGTGTAAAAAAATTAATACACATGACAAATTTTAATACAACTATTAATACTTTTCCCTTTGCTCCACAGGTTAGTGACAAAAAAAATGAACTGATATTTAGGGTAAAATTAAACTCAAAAAGGACCTAGCTTTAAATACACAATAAAATTGTATTTCATAAGCCACATAGTTACTGGTCCCACTCCTATGGGATTTTATGTTTTTGAAGTGTACTTTGACTGAGTTCAAATGTGCTTCCTTTTTTCCTACCAACAGACCAAACTTCAGTGGCTTTATCTTCAACAGAACGATATATAACTTTTTGCTATTAGAGCTGAAATCTACTCTTGTGCTGCCCACGCCAAATCTTTTATTATTCTTGCAGGGTTGAAACGTTGATACCCTTGCCACAGAATCATAACTGCACATGTGACATGGTTAGACAAACTGATCTAGCACTGAATACTGCCCTGTCACTTGGGGGAATGACTTTTGTTGCTATCAGTGGTATGAGAGCAGTACCTTGCATCCAGTCAAATGAACATTGCATGGCAGCCCAAAGACTACACGAATCTACTCTTTCAGCTTGTGCCCAGCAGTGCAGTGATAAGATTATCATCTGCTACAGACAACTGAAAAAGTTGGCTATTGACACAGAATATAACTTTATCAAAGGAAGCTGGTACACAGTAATGTATTATGCCTAAACTACTGCCTCCCTAGACTAGTTCTGTAGAAAGATTTAATCTACAATCCTATACATATTTAGCTCGGAATAAGTCTCAATGAATTCCATAGGACTCACTGCTTGAGTTTGCTATAGGAACTGACTTACATATAAGTGTACTTCCAGTCTAAGAGGGAAACTCTAGTACTATTGGAATTATCTGAAAAATTTCAACACATGACTAGGGAATTGAACTACTGCAGAACAAGCCTTTGCTACGCCAACAGTGGAATTCAAGAACATTTATATATTTTAAGTGAGTTGCAAGAAATCAGTATAGTATGTAATAAGATTCTTGGTGATCTAAGATTCTGCTGTTCAAGTGAATCAAACTAAATGGTGTCATTTTAATAATTTTTTTTAGAAAGAACACAACTCCATAATGGTGAAACTCTCTGTCCTGATCATGTACGCTAGGAGAACCGCTGAGATACTGATGGATGTTGCAGACAAGGGAGGGCCAGGCTTGCCACTGGAGACTTCAGTGTGGTGCCAGAAAGCTCTGTGCCATCACTCCTCTACTGTTGCCTCTACTGTTGGTGTGCCAACAGTGGCAGGGAGAAGAAAATGGTTATGTCAGGGCAAATCTGGGGAGGACTAGGATTCACACAATCCAAAACAGTCCTACAACACTCTCCTATCAATGGTGGTGGCGGGGGGGGGGAGGCAACTAAACCAGCAGTGGAGTTATTGAAACCAGTAGGTAGGATTTAAGAAGCAAAACCAAGGAGGCAAGCCCTGGCTAGCACTTGTAGCCGTTCCTGTGCCACAGATACTCCCCCATTTCCCTAAAGATTTCTCTACCCATATGATGAAATTTGAGACATCAACTGACGTTTTGTGGTGTCCTTTTCAAATGAATACATTTAGATTAAAACTTTCGAAGCAGACTTTTATATACATTGTAGCATGAATAGTGTTGGGTTTATTTTTTGACAAACTAATCATTTTATCCAATCATCATTTCCCTTCAAGCTTTTGTAAGTGGAACTTAGCATGTTTAAAGGTTTCTGGCTCAGTTGTGCATGTCTTTAAAACTACATATTTGCTATATTAATAAAAATTTACTCTTGAAAAGATTTGCAAGGTGAAGTCTTGCCCTTTTTAGAAATGCATTATTGCAAGTACTATGCAGTATCACTGACACTGTTTAATTAGCTGGATTTAGAAAGGGAAGAGGCACCAGAGATCATATCACAAACATACGTTGGATAATGGAACGGAGCAAAGAATTTCAGAAGAAAATCACCCTGTGCTTTATAGACTACAGCAAAGCCTTTGACTGTGTAGATCATGAAAAACTATGGAACGCTTTAAAAGAAATGGGGGTGCCACAGCATCTAATTGTCCTGATGCGCAACCTATACTCTGGACAAGAGGCTACTGTCAGGACAGAATATGGAGAAATCGATGGGTTCCCCATCGGAAAGGGTGTGAGACGGGTGTATTTTATCACCCTATTTTTTTAATCTGTACGCAGAACATATCATACGTAAAGCGGGATTGGACCAAGATGAAGGAGGTGTGAAAATTGGAGGAGAAACATCAATAATTTAAGATATGCAGACGATACCATACTCTTAGCAGAAACCAGTAATGATTTGAAATGAATGCTGATGAAAGTTAAAGAGGAAAGCACAAAAGCAGGACTACAACTGAACGTCAAGAAGACTAAAGTAATGACAACAGAAGATTTATGCAACTTTACAGTTGACAATGAGGACATTGGACTTCTCAAGGATTATCAATACCTTGGCACAGCCATTAACCAAAATGGAGACAATAGTCAAGAAATCAGAAGAAGGCTAGGACTGGGGAGGGCAGCTGTGAGAGAACTAGAAAAGGTCCTCAAATGCAAAAATGTATCACTGAACACCAAAGTCAGGATCATTCAGACCATGGTATTCCCAATCTCTATGTATGGATGTGAAAGTTGGACAGTGAAAAAGGTGGATAGGAGAAAAATCAACTCTTTTGAAATGTGGTGCTGGAGGAGAGCTTTGTGCATACCATGGACTGCGAAAAAGACAAATAATTGGGTGTTAGAACAAATTAAACCAGAACTGTCACTAGAAGCTAAAATGATGAAACTGTGGTTATCATACTTTGGACACATCATGAGAAGACATGATTCACTAGAAAAGACAATAATGCTGGGGAAAACAGAAGGGAGTAGAAAAAGATGAAGGCCAAACAAGAGATGGATTGATTCCATAAAGGAAGCCACAGACCTGAACTTACAAGATCTGAGCAGGGTGGTTCATGACAGATGCTCTTGGAGGTCGCTGATTCATAGGGTCGCCATAAGTCATAATCGACTTGAAGGCACATAACAACAACAAACAATTTACATTGATAGGCACATCATATCACAATGACTAAACAAAGCAAATGTTTTCAGAATGGCTTGAAGGAAGAGCGCCTTCCACATTCTTTTGCCTATACTGTTGCAGCAGCGGAGAAACTTCTCACAAATGTGTATCAGTAAATGTTGTATGTTCTTTTGTAACAGTACTGAAGCCTTTGATAGCGCTCACAAGATCTTCATTATCCACATACTAAGAAAGAAAGAGAGAAAGAAAGCAAAGGCTTTAAAAGTTATTTTTTGTGATTGCTGAAGAGGCTTACATTCCAGCAACCTGAAGGGAGAAACTCCTCACCCGCCCAAGGCCTTTCTGACATTTCTGAAGAATAATACACCTGTTATCAAGGATATTTATTAGTGCTTTCAACAATTAAGTAGATAAATGAACTCTCAATAGAATGTGGTTCTAAAGCTAGGAAGAAACAAACAAGTGTCATTCTTTTCATTCCACACTTAACTAAGATGGTTTTCCTATATGATTGGGGCATTTTTGGTAAGTTTTCCATGCACATCCACTTGCATTTAAATACACTTGCCATGTATTTTGGCCCATTCATTTGTAACAAACTAATGGTGATATGCCTACCTGGGCCATCATTTGCTGGCATGTTAATTGATCCATGTTAATGGATCAGTGTATGTGATAAGCACATTTTAAGTTTGTTGGGCTTTCATCAGGTCGTGTATAAATTAGGCCTAAAGAAGCAGGCCACAGCATTGGGAAGGGAAGGATTGTTGACCAGTAATGTTAGATTGCTAAGGGCTATTCATGACTGTACTGATACCTGTATAACACGCAAATGATTTTCTGCTGGCACACTCTTTTCCAGAACTACATCTCCCATCAGCCCAATCCAGTGGCCATGCTGGCTGGGGCTGATGGGAGTTGTAGTTTAAAAAAGTAACTTTTCCAAGCTCTGCTCTTTTCACTGGGTTTTATTCTATAATTAGCATTGACCCCAAAGATTCTGTGTTTATGGCACATTTCATGGGCAAAACTGTGGAATCATCCCTTGACAAGAACTTACCAAACCACTGTCATGACCATGAATAATGGTATCCCAAACAGTATCTTCTATTAAGGACTTCTTGTCGTAGACATCAATAAGCTGACTGACACTCCGATGAAGGGAAGCTTGGGAATAAATACGTTGCATCTGGTGTTGGCTTGGTACCTGAAGGCCAGCAGTACTTTGATGGCTATGCATACTCATAGGAGATGCTGGTCCCGGAACTTTTGTATCTGCCAATCCCTAGGAATAATTGGGGGGGGGGACACATAAAAAAGTGTTCTCTTAGGAAGCGTTTACCAAGCAATGTATCCCCAAAGTGTGGCTTCCACTAAGCAATGATTCCCATGTTGTAAGCTGTCTCTAGCCGATGACCAGATGAGTTAATTTCACAATGCAGCAGTTGCCCATCTTCATAGCAGAGTTTACGACCAATAACAGAACACCATTAAACACACATAGCAAGGATCATTAGCACTCTCTTCAGCTATTGTTCCCTGTGGGAGCTATAGCCTTCTGCAATCCAGTTGCACAAGGTGATCTCCTGTTAAGCATGCAATACATGCGTGTCACCAGCATAATTGCCTTTCCATTCCAACAATAACACCCTTTTGCTAAGTAGTGCCTGCAAGGTGAGCAGGGCCATTGGTTCACTGATGAATTACTGCTGGGGGGGTTTAAGCTCGTAGATCAGCAGAGCCTCTAAAGATTCTGCTAATACGGGTACAGCTAGCCTCGTACAGTGAAAGCCAATTCTCTTTTCATCGTTTGGTTACATAGCACTTCTAGTTTTATTGTGCCCTGTAAAGAAAGTCCACTGATGCGCACATGCACTGGAAGCACTGCACACCCAAAAGATGAAAAAGCAATACCACATACTAAAAGATAAAATGGTTCCTTTTGTGCTTTGCACGAAGAAATAGACAGATTCTGGGACACCGGAGAGATGAAAAACATGCTTGCAAGCCCTGGTACAGGATATGAGGTTGGGGAACCAAGGGGCAAAAATGATATTTTACATTTGAGTTTGAATTAATCAGCCAAATCTTTGGCTGCAGTACTCTAGTTGTTCTTTAAAATTACAAATTAAAATTGCCTTAAAAGGAAATATGAGAAATTCAATTCAGTTCACATTTGAAGCCAAGTTTAAATTGGCACTTTCCGAAATGATGAGAACCACAACACAGCCATCCTTCAAAATTTGCACTGTTGCAAATTTCGTGATGTAGTTCTCCAACCAAGCAATGTTTACAAAAATGCATATATTAGGAGAAAGTGTGCACAAAATGAATATATTGGTGAACATAACATACAAAAATACATTATATTAGGATTAACTGCTTCCAAACTTGTGTACATGAATGTATTTGTTATGGAAGATCTGCACTAAAATGCTGAAAACTTTTCATGAGGATTTTTTTTTAATTGCAGATTGCTGTAGAAATGTGGAGAACCAAATTTAAGATTAGAACAATTAGAAACTGAGAGGATGACAGATCATTCCATCGCTAGTTGGTGACACAGAGCCATGCATGCTAACTCCACTTCCAGTGTCCCTGCCAGATCAGTCCCCAACCTTTCCTATTGAGCCTGACCACATGTAGATGCCTCCACACAATTGGGAACCATGCTTTACCTGGATTCACAACCATGTGGAGGATTTTACAGGCATTCAAGCAAACACAGGTAGAAAGCTCCCTGTTGGACCTTCCCTGCTCAACTCAGAAAGGTCAGAAACAGAGAAGGTAGGGTGGGTATTTGTGGGGACTTTGGAGGAGGACTGATATTAGCTGTTTAGAAATAATGCCTAAGCAGGACCCTTCTTTATCCCAGTTTCAGTGGAGGACTCACAGAGCACATACGCTGAATGCAGAGGTCCCAGGTTGAATCACTGTTATCTCTAGTTTTAAAAATGGCCTTGATAAGCAAGGACAGGAGAGAGCTCTCTTACAGAGACTTTGGAGAAGCGCTGTCAGTTGGAGTAGATAGTACTGGACTGAACCGACCAGCTTCATATTGTTATAGATTTTGATGCAATAACATACTTTGCTTTGCAAGCGTACCCTGCTACGTTGCTTTTTTAGTTGCAATCCCATTATAAGGACTACAACGGCTTGCACTAATGTAATTGTCTGCACAACAGCCGAAATTTGTTTAGAATGGTGCCTTGGCTGAGACTGAACTGGAATAAAAATATAGCTCTTCTGCGTTTGATCCCAACTCACTAATCACTTGATAACATTAGGATTCAGGATATCAAAAGAGGAATATGGATAGGGTTATGGGTTAAGACTCCATCAAACCATATCTGTGTGCATTAGCTCTGATACTCTTTGACTTCTCGAACCTCCTGTTCCCAAGCATGGGTTATCCCAAGATTTTCCTTTAATGGAGATCCACTCTCTAAAGTTCCTAAGAAACCTGTTGCATCAGCCTTGTCTGCACCTGTCTACCACAGAACAATGTAAAAGTTAAATGCTCTTCTACAGACCCTCTTCTACAGACCCTTTGGGGTGTTAAGTTCAGCAGAGGGGGCCCTCTTGGCAGTGTCACTGCCCTCAGAAGTTCAGGGTGGTGGTGGCCCGGGAGAGGACATTCTCTGTGGTGTCCCCTAAGTTGTGGAATTCCCTCTCTACAGAGCTAGAGCTGCACCTGGCACCTTCACTGTACAGTTGTCGTCACACCTCTTCACCCTGGCCTTTGACATGTGAGAGATATATTTTAGGATCCTCTCTAGCTGACAGTATAATTTCTTTTAAACTGTTTTTCATATTACATTTTATATTGTCACTCACCCTGCAACCTACTGGTGAAGGGTGGGTAAGACAACAGCAGCAGGAACAACCTGCTCAGTCACTTGCACAATAAAACAGGAAAGAGCATGCTCAGAATCGACCAGCTTTCAGCTGTAAAGTAAGCATCACACAAAGGATTTTCATGCCAACACTCAAGGAAATTGCAAGGAGTTGGTAGCTCGGGCCCACCCGCTGCAGTCACGCTAATCACTACCTCAAAATGCATTGTGTAGCTTTTGAGAGTCACGCTGGTTGATGACTCAGACGTATCGGCAACCGTCTCGAACTGAGATTAAAAAGGGAAGAAAGGTATTAATAGCATTTCTGAATGACCTGGGTGCCATGACAAATGCTCCATGGGAAGGTTAACTTGCAACAAATGTTTGCACTGCAAAGAGGAAGCCATGAAACCCCAGTATCATTGAGCAAAGCAATGTTGACCTGTAGCAGCTGAGGAATTGCCCCATTATACAGAGTCAGAAAAATGGAAAGGTGTTTGCAGTAAAGGCTTATGGCAACTGAAAGCCAATTTGTTGCTCTCAGAGGCAAGTTTCACTAGCATTTGTATGGGATTGCAGTGGCTGAGTGTTCGAGATTCGAGCAGTAATTGAGCTGGGTGTAAAAAAACTGCATTTACAATTATCTGCACCTTATGCTGGGTGACCTTGAAAGCGATAATAAAACAGAGCGCCTCCTTCAATCTAATACAGAGGGGGAGAGAGACCTTGCCTAGCGGTTTAGAACTGTATCTTTCTCAAATGTTTATGCAGACATATGCATTGCAAAGGCTTACCTTATCTGAGCTCTGTGATACTTGTGAAGACGAGATGACAGGAACTTGTAAAGGAGTAGCAATAGGAAGCTGATGGCAGGGATTAGCAGTGAAAGAGGGCTTCTGCATTTTTTGAAACATCATAGGTGCAGGAAATAAAGAAGGAAAGACAAGACAGTAGAGAAGACAAAGAGTTAAAACACAGCAGATGAGGAAAGAGCAGCAGTTCAGACAGTTAACCTTTCGAAGGAGAAGGAGAAGCAAAGCTAGAAAAAAGAATGGAAATGCTGCTTTTTACCTGTAAAACTTCTCCCAGCTGTTGACACACTCTGAGCAGAAACAAAGTTGCACTATGCTTTCAGTTTCGTTTTGAAGCCTGAAGAATATGGCAAATCTTGATGGACGAATTCACTATTTTTATTACTATTTTTATTATGTTCAGTTTATCAAGTCAACAAAATATCTCATAATATTAATATATAATCAGCCTCATTCCTAGTGCTGCTCAGCAGTTGCAAGAAACCCAAAATATCACTGCAGTTTTGAAAGGTTCAGTCTGCCATCTTGTATCCAAACTTAGACAAAAATCTGCTCCTTGATCTTAGGAACCATCATGTAAAAGTTGGTTACAGTATCGTAAGAGGTGTCCAAATGCATAGCAAACAGACAAAGACCTTTCCAAAATATATTGTACATCACGCACAATAAAAATAAACATGAAAACTATAATAATACATAATTTCAAGTTCACTGTTTAAAAAAAGAAATACAGTGCCAATAGCGGAGTGGCTAGTTTTTGCACAGTACTATTTTCTTTGTATTTTGAGGGTGGGTAAGAGAGGACAGTAGAATAAAGGGGTTAAGAGAGATGACATCAATTAGGGCTGAGCTGAAACAACGAATTTTGTGTTTTCGTTCTGTTTTCTAACTTTTTTGATACTTCTTGCATGAAAATGTTTGTGTTGTTTCAAAGCTATTTTGTGCCCTTTTGTCTCCTTGGCAGAAGCTGCTTATGAGTGCTATTTTCCCTCTCATTTCTCCCTTGCCCTCACTGTCTTCTGCTTCATTTGCCCTCTTGGCTATTTTAATCTGGCAGTATCACCTGGGTCACCATGACCAATCAGATCAAACAGCATTGAGCAAATGAAGTAGAGGGCAGTGAGGGTCAACATGAAGGAAGGATGGCTCTGGAAAGAAGCAACTGCACGAGAAACAACAGGTTGCTGAACAGCATCAACACATGGTGAGGTAAGAAAGGTACCTTTTGATAATCTTTTGGTTATGTGAATATGCTAATTTTGAAATGATGGCCAAAGTTATTGAATATCTGGCACACAAAAGCGGCTTGCTGGGTGGAGCGGAACCATTATGCTAGCTTCCTGGCAGATGGATTGTTGTTGCCTACCAGGAGAGAGATGGGCGAGGCAGCAGAGAGGTTGGTGCAGTGTAAATGCACTGGTGGCGCTGATGAAGCACTTGTACTGGTGGGCTTGCACCATGTCAACCTGCCCTCCACCTCACCCCTCCCTTTCCCAGTAAGCAACAACTGCCCAACTGCTGGGAAAGTAGCACAGCAGCTCTGCTCCACCCAGCGAGCCACTTCTGCTGACACAACCCCTAGTAGTATACCCCAAAATAAACAGGTAAACCCCAACATGAGGGGTTTGGAGGACAGAGCTCTGTATGCCACACAATCTGCCCTACATCCTCTAAGTGAGCATTTTCCCATTACCCATGCTGCAGTAAGATTCAGCTACTAGTCCAGTCAGCATGTGTATGTGAAATATGGGGGGGCGGGGAGGAGGGGGAGAGAGGTGCCATCTTGTCCTTTGCCTCAGGCAGCGAAAGGATCACCTGATATGTGCAATAAGCAGCACACATATTTCACATGAACAACCCATTACAACAGTGTTTCCCAAACTTAATTTTTTTGTTGCTGGACTACAGTTCCCATAATTCCTGACCATTGGCCATGCTAGCTGGGGCTGATGGGAGTTGTAGTCCAGCAACAACAAAATAAAAAAAGTTTGGGAAACAATGCATTACCAGAAGGCCTTGCCCAGAAAGCTCTTGGGAAACTACTAATAAATTTTCTTTATGCAGCAACTGTACATTTATTTATTACATTTATACCCCACCTTTCTTTTCATGATAGAAACCCAAAGTGGCTTACATATGGTTCCCAGGCGGTCTCCCATCCAGGTACTGAGCAGACCTGACCATGCTTAGTTTCAGCAGGGTGCTGGCCTCATGTGCCTTCAGACCATAGCCTGTACTGTACAGAGTAATTTAAGATGGTGTTGCTTATACTGATTTTCACAATTTGGGAATGGGATTATGGGAACTGGTATTTAATGCACCAGTCCTGGAGCAAACTTTTAATTATGTCCATCCCATATAATACACTTCAGCAACTTTTTAAAATCAGTGCCAGAGAGGCACAAAGGTATTATAGATATGAAAAAAGGAAGGCAGTGGAGATGGCAGACAACTGACATGTGCCTCCTGTTCCCTGTTAAATAAAGTACAGGTTTGCCCATGTTTATATCTCCATCAGGGGATGAGACAGAGAAGCATGAGGAACTTACTTTCATGTCCAAAATGTCCCAAGGTTTTACCATCATTATCATCAATGGTAGCACTCAGTTCCTCAAGGGCAATGGGGAAAGTGTGTGACAACACCCAAGGTGCCCTCTTACTTATCTGTTTCCCCATCTGTTTAAGGGTTGTTCAAACATCCCTCATGCATTGAAAGTGGGAATGGAGCCGTATCCACCCTTTCTGCCACCCTGTTGCACCTATCAGCTGCATGCTTGGTGAGTGTGAGAAGAAACCTCACAAAGGAAGAGTACAGGCAGGTATCACGGAATTGCAGGGATGGCGTTAGGAAGGCTAAAGCTGAGAATGAGCTGAGGTTAGCGAGAGATGCTAAAAGTAAAAAAGCTTTCTTCAGGTATGTCCATAGTAAAAGACAGAGAAAAGAAATGTGGCACAGTTACTCAATGAGGTTGGCAACATGATAACAGATGACAAAGAAAAGGCAGGATTGGAGCTTGAGATTGATAGACAAATGGTCAAGGAATACCTAATCACTTTGAACGAGTTCAAATTGGCAGGGTCTGATAAACTACATCCTAGAGTATTGAAGGAACTGCCTGAAGAACTCTGTTATCTGCGAAATCATGGAGGACTGGTGAAGTGCTGGATGACTGGAGGAGAGCTGATGTTGTCCCTATCTTCAAAAAGGGCAAAAAGGAGGAACTGGGGAACTACAGACCAGTCAGCCTAACATCAATCCCTGGAAAAACTCTGGAGCAGATTATAAAGCAGTCCTCTCCACTCTTTCCCTGCCAGCAGCACACTGGGACACGGAGCTGGGATGGACACTTGATGGCCTTATAGGCCCCTTCCAACTCTACTATGCTATGATTCTATGTGTACTAGTGCCTGTATGTGTATGTGTGCCTGTGTGTGTGTATGTGAGTTCTTGGTTGTCCCAGGATGCGCCGTGTGTGTAAGGATTGTACATGAGTATACCATTACACATGTAGGGCCCATCTAATTATCACCAACTGTATGGCCAGTAGGAGGTATTTGAGGTGCTTGGTGGCAGAGATCAGGGATAGCCCAGATGACTCACTCACATCTGCTTTGTGCTAATTCTCTGAACCCACCTTGTGCCTATGTGGAAAGAGCTCATTGTCAGTAATTGGATGTGAACTGAGGATGGACTGGAGGTTCCTGAATTCCTCAGCTTGGGACTGCGAAAGCAGTAAGGTGTTTGTGATGTTAGCAGCTAAAGTTGTAGCTTGACCAGAGCTTGGAAAAGTTACTTTTTTGAACTACAACTCCCATCAGCCCCAGCCAGCATGGCCACTGGATTGGGCTGATGGGAGTTGTAGTTCAAAAAAGTAACTTTTCCAAGCTCTGAGCTTGACAGTAGCATAAAGGCTTTGTATGCAAAAGGTCCCAGGTTTAATCCCTGGCACCTCCAAGTATGGCTATGAAAGACCTCTGTCTGAAATCCTGGAGAGCTGCTGACAGTCACTCTTGGCCTCTGCTTTCCAGCAGCCTCAGCCAGTCTGGCCAATTATCAGGGATGATGGTAGCTGTAGTCCAACAACACTGGAAGAGCATCATATTGGCTACCCCTGGTGTAGACAGTACTGAGCTAGATGGACCAATGTTCTGATTCAGTATGAAGCAGGTTCCTTTGCCTTTATCAAGGGTAACCTTGAGGCAAATGAGGATAAGGCTCCTGTGTATTTTGGTAAAGGGTTCAGTGATGTAGCACATGCTTTGCATGCAAAAAGTGTCGGGCTCAATCCCTGGCATCTCTAGGGAGGGCTGGGAAACACTCAGGTCTGAAATCCTGGACAGCTCTTGCCAATCAATACTGAGCTAGATGGACCAATGGTGTGACTTGGAAGAAGGCAGCCTGCTATGTTCCTATAGTCCTATCTAGGCTACTAGCCTGAATGTTTGGAGTAGAAGACAGAGCAAAGGGGACAGGAGTGTGTGTGTGGGGGGGAATAGGCTGTGCCTTATGAAGTCCTTTAATTGGACTTTTTACAGCAAGGTAATAAGGGGAATGCCTGAAGTAAGCATTTACAACACTCATGTTTTTCTCTTCCTCTTATAACATCTACCTTTCACATATTTTGGCTTATAAAAATCAAACTATGTCCTTCGTTTTTCACAGGTGCTCCTAATCATTTCTTTCAGCTATAAGTGACTATTCCTATAAAAGGTAAACCAGCCTGTTGTCAAAGCTCATACTCAACTAAAATGGATTAAGCAGGCCCTAATTTAGCCTTTACAGTCAGCCCCGAGTCACCATAGAAATGTTGTTGAGAGCAACATCCCCAGGCTCCTGAGGGTCATTCTTGAAACACAAGCATCTTCCTTTAAGGCACCCACTTGACCCCCTAACACTGTTAACTTTTCCGCGCCAGGTCAAGGCTTTCCTCTTCTCCCAGGCATTTTAGCATGTGTTTTTAAATTGTTTTTTTTTAAAGTGTTTTTAAATTTGTATATTTGTATATTTGTTTTTAATGTTTTTAGAGAGCTTCGGCTATGGGACAGTATACAAATGTAATTAACAACAACAACAACAACAACAATAATGCTCTAGGAGTAGCCGTGGCACTGACAGGTCCTTAAGGGTTTACATCAAAATTAAAATGGTTGACTTCCAGTACCCTTTAAGATGCTTTTTACAAAGGGTTGAGCTGTGAAAACAACAGAAACATTTATGCTGTTTAATGTGGAGGAGAGGAGGAACACAGCACACATGGAAGCTCAGAAATAGCTAGCAATATAATTCTGCAGTGGTCCTTTCAGCAAGGCACAGGGCAGAGGTAAAACCAGCTGCTTCTCTCTTCAAATCTGGCAACTTTGCAAAGTTTCACATCCTGAACAGTACGCAAGAGTTCTCTTCTGCTTAGGTGTCATCTGCCCCAAATTAAGCACTTTCAGGCCCCTGTGGTTTCGCGCAGAGCTTGGAAAAGTTACTTTTTTAAACTACAACTCCCATCAGCCCAGTCCAGTGGCCATGCTGGCTGGGGCTGATGGGAGTTCTAGTTCAAAAAAAGTAACTTTTCCAAGCTCTGCGTGGGGAGGGAAAATTAAAGGCAGGAGGAGAGATTATGTTCAACATGGTGCTCCAGCCAAAACTGACAGCTTCATGTCCTACCCAAAACATTTAGGCACGCTTACTTGTGCAGTGTCCATCCCAGCTCCGTGTCCCAGTGTGCTGCTGGTAGGGAAAGAGTGGAGATGACACAACAAAGACCTCCTGTTTTGCCAGCACCTCCATATCGAGCAAAATGCCATAAGCATGTGCTTGATGAATTCGCTTTAACTGCAGGCAACAGAGGAAACTGCCTTATAGTGAAATCGGACCACTGGCCTATCCAGCTCGGTCTTTAAATTGGCAGCAACTCTCCTGGGTTTCAGATGGAACTTTCCCAAATTATTTATCTCATTTTTCCATTTGTATGACTGCCCAATAAAGTATGCATTCTGGGCGGCTTACAACCCAGCTCTATCTGGAGATGTCATGGAGTTGGGTTGCTGAAATATATGCGACTGAAATGTGCTTAGATTTGGCCACTCTGTGTCCTTTGGTGTCATTTCTAAATGCTACACGGGAAAAGGGCAGTTTCATATTTCTCAGTTTTGCCAGAGAATTGCTTAATGTGAATTGGGCTGCAGAACATGGGAGGCTGGTCACCTGGGCAAGATGTGGCAGAACCCTATCAGTATTTTTACTAATGCATTGCTTTTGTGTCCACAGTATCTTTGCAAGGGAGGAGGATGGACATAAAACCAGAACAAATTGGCCTTGTGTCTCCAGTGACGCCCTTGGCCACCCCACCAGGTCCAGTGGTTACCAGCCACTACTGGCTGACAGTTACTGCCATGGTACCAGCTACAGTTTTCCTTTGGTTGTGTAATATATAAGAGAACTTTTAGCCTGTTTCAATTGTAAAAAAGCTTCTCTGTCTCTCTCTCTCTCTCTCTCTCTCTCTTTCTCTCTGTGCGCATTCATGCATGCATGCACACACGACATGGGGAACATGTTTGTGAAGCAATTCACAGTCTGAGTATCATACCATGTGTGTTTCTCCTTGCGAATAGACGCTCATAGGTGACATCCTTTTTTGAAGTGGGACCAAAGGAGGCCTTTCCCGTGCATACGGCTGCTTATTTATCTTCCTCTGCAGAATCAGGAACAGCAAAATTGCCAGAAGGACCAAGCCTAGGATGGCCATTAGGACCACAAACCACAGCTCTGTGTAGAATGCAGCCTGCTTTGTCTCTACTTCGTGGTTTTCTCCTGGGGTTGTTAACACAGGACCTGTGATATCCAGTGAAAGAATGATTGGGGGGATGTTAGTTTAGAAAGAAAATGTTGTGTGATCTATTTTCTCCCTTTATTTGATTTTATGAGGTGTTGGGAAGACACATCACATACTGCTCATCTGCAAGGGGCTGCAGTGGCTGAATATGCTAGTGGGTTGGAATATAAAGCTTACTGCACTCTGGAGACTTTAAGTCCTGGCATTGCTGCTTGGGTTAGAAATCACCCTTGCATTGGCACTTACCAAGGAAGAAGTGATGGTGTATGTGTGTGTGTGTGTGTGTGTTTAAATGAATATATGTTGCAAAAAGCTTTCTTGTGCTCAAACCAAAAACACTGGAATAACTGTGTCAATGTAACTCTTGAAGGGAGTTTAAGTGTAAAAACACTGTGTAAAAAAAAAGTCTGGCGAAAAATACTTCTTAAAAAGAAGTTTTAACCTGGATAAGAGGGCTTCACTGGTCTCTTTAGCAAAGGGTGTGCATTATTTTATTTTATTTAGAAAATTTATAAACCAATTGCTAAAAAACAAATTCTCCAAGCAGTGCTCAGCTTTAATAATATATAAAACATGTCTAAATATGCATCACAATTACAAACAAATATGCATCAAACATAATTTAAAAATAAGATAAAACCAATAAAACATATATATATATATATATATACACATATAATTACACAATATATATATACATATATATACATACAATTATGTAATTATATAATATATATATAATTACATAACAAAAAATGTGTTGCATTCATTCAATGTAATTCCATGTCTAGTTTGGAAAGTTTTATTTGTGGGATCTGCAGAGATAAGTAAAATGTTGGGTTCAGCCATGAACCATAGTTCATAGTGTTGGGTATTTTTGGAGATGGCACATGTGTACTGAATGATGTTAGGGCTTTATTCAATCTTATGCCCAACATATTCTGTTACAGCGATTTCATTCCATTAATGCAATTTTTTTAAAAAAATTCTGCCAGACATGGCTACAAATTCCAGGCATGGCTGCCCTTTGTGAGGGGACAAAGCCTTCCAAATTTCAAAAAGACAGGTGCAGCAGTTCTCATGCAAGGGCAGACTTTACTATTAGGGGGTGGCATAACAGATATCACTTTTATCTCTTTCTGTATTTAGACGGCTACTTGAACTCCCATCTTTTTATGCAAGCATTTGGTTAAATTTTTGTTCTTTATGCCATTGCACTGCTGTTTTTAAGGATTTTATGGATTTGTTTATGTATGGGGGTGTTTTTGTTTGTTTTTGTATTTTTAAATCTCTGTGGTTTTATGTATGCTTTATATTTTGAAATCTATGGGTTCGCATTTTGGTGGGAGGAGGAGAACAAAAATAAATTTATTACTATATTATTCCCTCCCCTAGTTTTTTGTGGGCCATCAGTTTGGAGACAAGAGAGAGGTTCCCCTGGATAATAAACCTGCCAAAATTCAGACCAATGAGTCTAGGGGCTATCATGCTAGGTGATTTTAAAAAGGTAAAGGTCAAGGTGTCCCCGCACTTGTAGTGCGAGTCATTTCTGACTCTTAGGGTGACGTCTTGCGACGTTTACTAGGCAGACCATATATATGGGGTGGGATTGCCAGTTCCGTCCCCGGCCTTTCTTTACCCCCCAGAATATGCAGGGTACTCATTTTACCGACCACGGATGGATGGAAGGCTGAGTGGACCTCGACCCCTTTTACCGGAGATTCAACTTCCTCCTTTCAGTGGAATTGAACTCCGGCTGTGAGCAGAGCTTCGGCTGCGTTACTGCCGCTTACCACTCTGCGGCATGGAGGATCTTAGGTGATTTTACTTTTGTTATAAAAAAAACTGGAAGAGACAGTTTTTTCTCACCACCTCTCCCCTCCTCCCTGCTATGATTTTTAATTGTTAGGAAAAAGAATAATTGGGAAAGAAGCAAGCCAACCCGATATTATAACTCTACCACTAACACCCTGTTTCACAGCCAATGATGACCCAGATGAAGAACAATGTGCCTTTGCTTCACCATCCCTTTCCCAAGTCACTGCGATTGGAATGACCTCGGAAAATAATTCACTGTGATTGAAAACAAGATCAAGATGTAAGATCTCCCACCTATCCACCCCACCCCTCTAAGCTCTGGGTGTTTCCTCAGTCAGTTTGGCTTCATTTGTCCAAAAAGAAAAGGCATGTGGAAAGGTTGTAAATGTAAATTTTTGGATATACCAAGGCCACAAAGCAACTCAGAAATATAAGGGGTCTCTGATCCATGTTGAGATGCCTTGTAAACGGTGTGATCAAACTAAGGAATTGTTCACTCATTAAGCTGAGTCATTCCCCATGTTGGGAATGGGTTAACTGCATCATGGTAATAATGTGAAGGACACACAGCTGCACAGGATCAAAGGGGCTGGCTATATAACATATGCCTAGAGAGCCTGGCTGTGTGGGGGAATGTAGGTAGGAGAGACACTTATGTTGGTGAATGGTTTATTTATGCACTTGGATAAAGTTTGTTTTACTGGCACAAAGCTTAAGAGTGTCAGAGTGTTTTCTTCCTGTTTGCCGGCTCAAGGACGCTGTTAGGCTGGACACCTCTGTGTCCTGTGCAACAAGCAACGTCTGCCTTGTTGGTTCGGGGCACAAGAGCTCAACAGGAATGTGGGATCATGATCTGAATCATCCTGATTTACCTCGTTATTTGGGATACATACAGAGCCAATGTACACTGCTAATATTTAACAGCAAATCCATGCACAATGGTAAGGATGGGCCTTAACACATTTACCAAGTCCTGTAGCAGTGTTGTATTTGATCACTGGTGTTACTGCACTCCCTTGATCAGTGGTACAAGATACCTGAAATAAATAGGCTGAACAACACTGAATGATTAAAACATGCAAATTATATATACATCTTACACTGTCATTTTATTGTTATGCATATTTAATTCTCTATATATGTATGTAGTTGTTTGTTGTTTTAAAACTGAGGCATGATCTGTCATCACCATGGATACACTTTTTTGTAGATGTGATTGACATAACTCAACAGAAACCTCTTTTCTCCTTTTCCTTTTGCTACACTAATATTGCAGTGCACCAATTGGCAATTCATGAGTCTCTCCCACATGGGGCATCCAGTCATTCCTTTCCTGCTGTGCGCAGGGCCTTCAAACAGAGAGGAACGTCCTCTGTAAAGTAGGACACATGGCCACTTTAAATCTGGTCTGTTAACCTATTTCATAAACAAAGCTCAATCATTAGCATATAATTTCTAAAGATGCTTCCTACAAGAACCTTGCATGAAAACATTTTCCCATGAAGTAGAAAAGTTCCATGTATAGTGTCCCTATTAAGTATTTTAACCACCTCTGCATTTTGGAACCTATTAATGCCCACATCCACATCACACAATTAAAGTACTACTATTCCATCACAATCATGGCTTCCCACAAAGAATCCTGGGAAGTGTAGTTTGATAAGGGCACTGAGAGTTGTTAGGAGATCCCTATTCCCCTTAATTAGCTACAATTTCCAGAGTTCCCTGGGAAGAGGGCTTGAGTGTTAAACCACTCTGAGAACTGTAACTTTGTGAGGGGAATAGGGGCCTCCTGACAACTCATAACTTATCAGACTATGCTTTCCAGGATTCTTTGGGGGAACTCATGAGAGCAGAAAAATAGCACTTAAAATATATGGTGCAAATGCAGCCAATGTGGTATGTTTAATCTCTTCCCGCTATAGCATATTGAAAGTATTCAGCCCTGGGTGTGACTTCCTGTTTGTTCACAACATAAAGTGAGATGGGATAATAATCTTATATTGATTTAGAAGCATTAACAAAGGATTTAATAAATAAAGGAGGTCCCTGATCTAGAGCCTATTGTGTGCTCTGATGCATGCATAAAAGTCTAATTCAATTCAGTTCTAAGCCCTTAAAATCCCATTTTCCACCAGTCTGTTGGAATGTGAGTGTATTTTTCTTTCACCTGACAGAAGAAGTCTCAGACCCCACCCGTCGCACCCACCAGCCTGTTAGTTAAATAATGTTAATTCAGAATCATGGCACATGCTACATTTAATGTGTAGCAAACCAGCAATGTCTCTATTTTTCCTCAATTAATAACAAGCACAGTGGGGGTGGGGGAGGGCTTGTTATCAGAACTGCAGTGCCCAGGGAGGTGAGGCCTGTCCTTGCGTTGGTTTGCACATGCTTATACACAGACCCCTCTAATCTAAGAAGGCTACTCACAATAACAGTAGACCACATAACAGAGATACAAAAACCAGCCCCTGTGACAGACCCAGATGCCAACTCTGTCTGTTTACATTGGCAACACTACTGCAGGATCTAATAAGTAATTCAAGTTCATTGATTTCAATAAGTCTGTTCCAAATATGATTACAGATTTGGGTATCCATGTGAACTATACACTTGAAGCACTCAATACCATTTTAACAGCCATGGCTTCCCCCAAAGAATCCTGGGAGCTATAGTTTGTTCAGGGTGCTGAGAGTTGTCAGGAGACCCCTATTCCCCTCACAGAGCTACAATTCCCAGACTGGTTTAACAATTAGTCCTCTTCCCAGGAAACTCAGGAAACTGTAGTTCTGAGAGGGGAATAGGGGTCTCCTAACAACTCTCAGCCCCCTTAAGAAACTACCATTCCCAGGATGCTTTGAGGAAAGCCATGACTGTTTTATGACACTTTTAAATGTATAGTGCAGTTGGGACTTCTATAGGCTGTTATGTATGCATAAATAGGGTGTGTGGTTGTTTTGTATTATGGGATCTTTTGTAAGCTGCCTTGAAGATCATTTGATCAAAAGATAGGATATAAATTGTCTAAATAAAACTTATAAAACTGATACACATGAGACACATCACCCTACAAACAGAGAATTGTGAAACTCAAACTGACTTTTGTTGGATGTCCTTGGCAAATACAGCCTGGTGTCAAAGCCACTGTAGAGGCGCTGCCCTCCCTCCATTAGCACATACTCCTTCAGCAGCCCATGCAGTAGGAAGGTGTGACTCCAGTCAAGGTAGATAGCGGATAAATTGCTGACAACTGTAAATGGAGCTTGGTACTGAGGTACTAGCAAAAGAAAACAGACAGATTTTAGAGATTAAACACATCCATATCAGAACTAGAGCCATTTCCACTATGAAGAGGAAAGACATGATATAAAACACCTAAATGGAGAATCAGTTTTTCTGCATGTGGGCTGCCTGCTGCAACTGGAGGATGGTACATACTAATACCTAGCATTTTAGAATGTGCAATATTTTTCACATAGTAATAATCCTTACAGCACTACTTGTTAGTGCCAGGATGAATAGTTTTTTCTTGCAATGCCAGCTCACCTGAAGCCACAAGCTTCCCTGATTTCTTTGGATCCATGTTCCCAGGAGCTCCCATAAAGAGGTGAAAGAGGCTGCTGGGAGGCTGATTAACAGCTCCAATTAGAATTTCCTGGTTTGAATCTACCAAAGAGCAGGTCCTGAACTTTCTTGAACCTGCTTTTCGACCTTCTTGTTTCTGTTACCGCAATTAACCCTGACCTTCACTACCTGCCCAGTCTGTTTGCTTATTTTTTGCCTGTTTACCTTGCCTTTCTCCTAGATCAAGTGATGTCCTGTATGTTCTGGCCTTCGCAGGTAGGTCTGTATCATTATCTCCATACAGCTGATGGGGGTTAAGGCTAAGAAACAATGGCTTGTCTTGCCAATATGAGTCCATGACTCCAGTGACTTCCCAGTTTGCAGATCAGGCTTTCAGTCATTAAACTACAGGCAAAGCCTCTGCTTGTTGAACTGGTTGATTATGGGAACCAACAATAGCAGGCCAGGCTAGGAATGAATGGAATGGTCTTAATCCAGTTTGTGTCCCTTGTACTTGAGTAGACTGGCAGGTCCATTCCATCAAATGTTAGTTCCTATTTTTTAGGCAAAATCCTTAAAAATACACATGCCTTTTAAACATTTTTTTTTAAAAAATTATGAAGCACTTACTAATTATAAAGCTCTTAGAGCAGCTAGAAAACACATGCTCATTTGATTAGAAAGTCCCTGAAAATGGCAGTATGTTCTGATGAGCAACTCCTTCCTGGGTAATAGTACAGAGAAAAGGGTGACTGGTCCCATGTACCCATGTCCTTGTAAGGAAAGTTGTATGGGGAAAAAAGATTATTGTCCCCATAGGAAACCAACTTTTTTCTGTACAATTATTAAAGAAGGAGTACCTAACATACTGCCACTTCCAGGGGCTTTTTAGTCACAAGTTTCCATTGAGTGCAGCAAACAGCTAGAAATTGCTTTTATACAAACAAAATAAGATGTGCATGCCCTTAAGCCACCGGGGGGGGGGGGTTGTAGCAAACCATGCCTGGAATGGTTAGCAGACATGCAATCTAATGCACATGTCTACATTCCAACCCGAGCATGATCCACTGAACGCAGACTGGGGAGATTCACTCCAAATTGTGAAGTGAATCAGAATACTCCCCCATCCCAAGGCCAAACCTATATTCTCTTCTAATGTTTGTTCTCCAGCAGCTCCCAAGTGCTGGTCTTAACCTTTAAAGCCCTATACAGCTTAGGTAGACAAGCATATCTCAAGGGCCACTTGCTTCCACTTAAACATGGCCAAATTTGCCATGTCGGCACATCACAGTAAAACATAGCTTAGCACAAGGTGCATAAACCAGAATGAGCGTCAGCAAGCCTTGGGCTCACATGCTCCCCACAACCCTCTCCTCTTGTGTGGGAGAAATTCAGAAATTTTTGCTTCTGCTGTTGATTGACTATGGCTTGCCATATCATCATGAAGACCCAGAAACATGGTTAATCTAACTATGGTTAATTTAAACAAGCCAGCTTCAGTATTGACTCTCCAGTTCCAATTATAATGAGGGACACTATCGAAACTTCTAACCCCAATCATTGATGTTTACAGAATCAATACTTTCTCTCCAGTGGTTACAGATAAAGCTGAAATAAATTCCCCAAACTTTATTATTAATTTATTATTTAGTAAAGCTATGTCTAACTCAACTTTTAGGGTAAATCTCCCAAGATGATTTCCAATAAAATATTTACAACATATAAGACATAACAAATGTAAAACCAGAATAACACAAACATTTAATAACCATTAAAATATTATACAAATTTTAAGGAAATTTGACCAAATCAAATTCCTATGGGACAATTAAAAAAAATTAAATTTGAGTATTTTATAGCACTCTTAGTTATTGCAGTTACAGGTTAAAATAAAAATTGTTCCAGTGAAATTTAACCCAATTTTTCAGAAATTTGAAATTCAGGTTTTGAAAATTCTACTGAATTTCCATGGAAAATACAAAAAAAGTAGAACAATTCTGAAATATGCTGAAGAATATTGCACTTTTTATTAATGCCCAATGCATTTCAGGCAGAACAGGCCTTCCTCATAGGCTTTTCTACAAAAAAATAAGACAACAAATAATAAACCATGCTTCAAACATATTAAAAAAATCTTTAAAATACAATCTCAAAAGTCACATATTTGTAAAACCCTCATTATCATCATTCTCTCATCCTCCTCTTTCTCATAGAAAACTCTTATTTGTAACACTAATTTTTTTCCCCATAAATAGACATAATAACTTAGTAAATTTCCATGACACGTTTCACTTCCACTATACAGCAAGATTTATCATGAGCTGTCTCACACATAAACAAAACTATCTCGGAGAAAATTCATAATCTTAATTAACATTTGCAGAAATGTTGAAAAATGCACTCCTACTTGTAGAATCCAAGCCTTGGTGTGGTGTGTGAAATGCTCTCCCCAATGATGCACAATCAGAGGCAGAATGCTTGTAATTACCAGTTGCTGGGAACTGCAGGAAGGGAAAGTGCTCTTGCACTCTAGTCCTGCTTGCAGACTTCCCATAGGCACCTGGTTGGCCACTCTGAGAACAGGATACTGGACTAGTTGGGCCACTGGCCTGATCCAGCAGGGCTCTTGTGTTCTTATGGTTTTCTTTTAGCAAGCAGACTTTTGGATGAAGGAAACTGTGACAGCTGACCGAAGCAATTCATAAATACTTTGACATTGCTGCTTTTAAAAATTACTGAAATAATTGCTTTTGTTTTGTTTTTAATTGTTTTAAGTTCTTGTGTTAGATGATATTTATGTTGTTTGTTATGTTAAAAGCTGCCCTGTAGCCTTTTGGCAAAGAGCAGTATATAAATTTCTTAAGAAATTAAATAAAAAATGAATAAATGAAATAATATTATGCAGCATGCACAGAATGGAAAAGTAAGTGAATGCAGTGATACCCCACCCCCTTCATAACAAGTAATCAAAACTGCCCACTTGGAGTGTCCTAACTAATCACAACTTGAAAAGAGTCAGGCTTCTATTGCAGTTGCTGCAATTGTGAGTGTTCCCATAAATGTGCCAGGGATATTAAATGCCTCCAATGCTGTTAATAATCTTTAATGGTATTAAATATACAAGGAAGCTATTTTTCATACTGAATCAATATTTACGATAACTTAATCTAAAACACCCAATGGAGATTTTCCCTCTCCAAAGCATATTTCTTAGAGGATGAATTATGTCCTTTTGGCATCCATTCATTTTCATGTTCTTGATTTTTCTCTCTCAAAGCATTACTTTCAAAGATAGAAAGAGTTGCAAATAGCCATCTAGCATGATATAGTTCAGAAAACCAGTCAGCATCATACAGTAATACACAATCAAACAATCTTCTCTAAATACTATGTTAGATGAAACTAAGCTTATGGATACAGGGTAGGCATATTCATTTGTCCTGATTTTGGCTCTACACTAAAGCAAAGAAGAAAGTCTGCAAGCCAGGGGCTTCTTTTTTAATTATGTGTTTCAGAAACTATCAAGGAAAGCAAAACAAAGAGCCCACGGTGCTGATGGAGTTAACAAGCTGAATAATTTAAAACAGCAATTAACTAACTAGACTATATAATCAGTGTGACTTGTTATGATGGCTCCTAGGAGGCCAACCTTTCATTGCAAACCCACTGTAGAAAAGCTGAAGAGAAGTCTGCTTTTCAGGTTACTAATTTTTAGTAACTTTAGCACTGACTTAAGCTGTTACTGAAAATAGGAATGTATTGATATATGATGGCATATAGGTCCAGCTGAAAAGAAAAGAAAAAGCAGTATCTGCCAAATAATGGTCTTCAAAGACAAGACCACCAATATTGCTATAATATGGTTGTTTTGGCTCTTGTTTTTTGCTTACCAATAGCCTTATCCTATAGCTGTACACATCTGTCCCAATAGCCAAATGATGGTCTTGCCCTCCCAGCAGAAATGTCAACTCCCTCCAAGACCTTTGTTCAGAAGAAATGTCAGATGGATGTTGGGGGAAGAACTGCGTTCATTCCCAGATTAACCCCTTTCCCTCCCTCCATGGGAACAGAAACTAAAAATAAGGGGCAATGAAAAGTGGCATTTAACAGGTTCTTCGTCATCACCAGCTGCATTCATCTGGAAGCAATAAAATGGCTGAATGAGCAAATAGGAAACTTTTAACTAATATTGAAAGGAACCTTTGCGGAACAGAATTTAATGCAGAGTAAACATTTTAGAACAATAATGATTATAGGGAAGGGCATTTGTGGACAATTATTTTTATGCTATATCAAGTTTTGTGTTTTAATTCTGTTTCTACTGATTATGAAAAAAGTGACTAAAGGGCTCTAGTGTGAAGCAATCCTTCTTCTTATAGCTATCTGAAGGTGGCTTCATCAGGATGTATATATTTCCTGATAATCCTTTTCACCCAATACAGCCATGAAAATGTTATAATCTTCATTAAGGAGTGAGATTGATCAATCTGAATCCAACTTGGAGGGATCTTTGGATGGTTTAGGTAGCACCACTATCCTAGAATCTCTCCAGGTATCAGTTAATTGTGCCCCCTCCAATATAACATTAAATAACTTAAGTAAATGGGGGAGTAATATATATTGAAAACTCTTTAAAAGCAATGATGTAAAGCCATCCAGTTCCAATGATTTGTAACGTTTTAGTGATTCAACTACAGTTTGCACCTCAGCCATGCTGTTTCTTTTACCCAGAGAGCACACATCGTCACTATTAACCATTGGGATCCCAGGTGTATCTGAAAACTTTCTAATAGTTCCCTCATCTGATTAGAAATATATAAATGCCACCTTGGGCTCCTACTGGGAGGAAGGACAGGATATAAATCTAATAAATAAATAAATCTCCCTGGCAGGTGTGCTGTGGGGTGCCGCAGGGTATCATCTTGTCCCCCATGCTGTTTAATACCTATATGAAGTCCTTGGGAGCAGTCATCAGGAGATTGCAAGGTGTCAGCAGTATGCTCATGATAACCAGCTGTATTTCTCTGTAACATCTGAATCGGGAGAGGCTGTGCAAGCCTTGGACTGGTGCCTGGACTCGGTGTTGGGCTGGATGAGGGCCAATAAACTGAGTCTGAATCCTAGCAAGATTGTGTTATGGTGGTACCCTAGTTCAGATATTTGGTGAGTTGCCTGCTTTGGATGGGGTCGTACTCCCTCTGAAAGAGCAGGTCCACAGTCTGGGGATGCTCCTGGATCCATCTTTGTCGCTAGAGGCCCATGTGACCTCAGTGGCTAGGAGTGCCTTTTACCAGCTTCGGCTGGTAAGACAGCTGCGGCCATTTCTGGACCGGGATAGCCTGACCACTGATGTCCATGCACTGGTAACCTCCAGACTGGATTACTGTAATGCACTCTATGTGGGGCTGCCCTTGAGATTGGTCTGGAAGTTGGTGCAAAATGCAGTGGCAAGACTGCTCACTAGGGCAGGGTATCGCCAACATGTCACCCCGCTGCTGAAAGAATTGCACTGGCTGTCCATTTGCTACTGGGCCAAGTTCAAGGTTCTAGTTTTGGTGTACAAAGCCCTATACAGCTTGGGACCAGGATACTTGAAAGACTGTCTTATCCCTTATATACCCAGCCAATCACTGTGGTCTGCAGGTGAGGGCCTCTTGCAGATACCGGCTTATCAGGAGGTCCGTTCTGCACAACATATGAAACAGACCTTTAGTGTGGCAGCACCTACCCTGTGGAATTCCCTCCCCTTAAATATTAGGCAGGTGCCATCTCTGTTATCTTTTTGGCACCTTTTGAAGACCTTTTAAGTTGAGACCTATCCCAGTCTGTGTCTGTTTTGGAATTACTTTTTAATATGTTCTTAAATCCTCTTTTTAAAATGTTTTTAATCTTAGAAGTTGTTTGAAACTTTTTTTAAAAAAAAGTTTTTGAAGATGTTTTCTTTTAATGTGTTTTAAAGTTTGTTTTTATGATGTTTTAAAGTTTATGGTGCTTTTGTTTACTGCCGTGGGCTCCTGCTGGGAGGAAGGGCGGGATATAAATCAAATAATATATAAATAAATAAATAATATTTTGCAAACTGTGCGCACATCTCCTGTGGATCATACATTTGCTCCCCCCATCCAATCCTGCAATGATTTCATCCTTATTTTTTTCTTTGTTTTCTCCATCTGTTGGCCAGCATTCTAGAGCTCTTTCCTCCAAATTCAATTTCTTTTTTTAAAGATAAAACAAATTAAACATTGTATGATGAATTTCATTCAACTCCGCTCCCATAGTTTTTCTTCCAATAGTTTAAACACTTTCTTTGAACCAGTTTGTTTAAATCTGCTCAATAGGTTCCTAACTTCCCATTCCAAATGTCTCCTCAGTACAGCACCTTGGCATTGTTTCCCAAAATAGACCACTTGATATTTCCTCCTCATTATTCTCTGTGAAATTTTGATCCAATGCTTCCTTTGTCACTGACCATTTTATTGGCTAGCAACGTCGGGGAAAAAGAAGATGGAATCTGTTGTATACCAGAAAACATAGCCTCAACAGGGGCATGGTTGGTTATTCTAATTATGCCCACTCCTGCCAGTGTGTTTGAACCAAACCAGTCTTGGTGCTGTCTCACCCCTCCCAGGAAACAACAGTGGCCCACCAGCAGGGAAGATAACGTAATGGTTCTGCCCTACCCAGTAGCCGCTTCAGCTAAACCTATAGTAGACATTTGCAATAGCTTGGCAATCCCCTCCTTGCAAAAAGCTATCCTATGCTAGGAAAGTTTGGCAGGGTGACAGCCTGGCTATCAGAAAAAACGGCAGGTAGGAAAATCTGACGAGGTGGGCTTTTAGTTGCTATACATGTATGGCTTGGTTTTATGATGATTCTATTGTTTTTCTTTTGCTTTGTTTTTATGTACACAGCTTAGAAATGCAAATGATTAAGCAGTATACAAACATTTTAAATAAGTAAATGCTCACCTCTCAGAGGATTACACCACATGGGTGTAATCCTTTACCTGGCCCCTAGTCTGAATGGAAGAACCTCTGGAGGTTGTGGGGAAAAATTGGCCAGTTTAGGACAAACACTCTAACTCAAGGATGAAGAACCAGTGCCACTCTTGGATTTTAACTCTCATCAGTCCTTGCCTCTGTGGCCAATGGTCAAGGATGATGGGAGATGTAGTCCAAGATCAGGCTAGTCACAGGTTCCCATCCATGCTCTTAAGCATACGGTGGCTTCATAAGCAGAATACATTCTGTACACTTGCCCGTGTAAACTCACCCTCTTTTTTGGTCGTAAAGCGGATCCATTCTGAAGAAGTGCTGCCTACTGAATTGTAGGACACCACTCTCAGGTTGTAGGTTGTATAAGGCTGTAGATCGCTTACATTGGAATGCTGGCCATTTCCTGTGAACTTCACTTCAATAGGGCCATCTTTACAAGTCATTTCTCTTGGCTGTAAATTAGGAGGGCAGGAGGTGTACATGTGGAGTTCATACCTGGAGGAGGAGATGGAGACACTGATGAGCAACAAATAGCAGGTGAACACAAGCTCGCCTTTCCTGCATAAGCGTCTAGCTACTGGTCAAACAGAAGAACCTGCCACAACTTAATTGCTGCAGAACTCTGCAAACTACATTCAATACTATAATTATATGCCCATAAATGATTATTGACAACTGAATTGTATGCCACTGTTGAAGTAAAGCACTGAAGTGATAACTTGTTTAGGCTATTAGCCCTGCATGTCTAGGGATGTAGAAACATCTCTTCACATCCCTAAGCACCAGCATCATATTTATAGGAATCAGTACCAAATGTTTGGACCCTAATACATCATAAGTCTGAAAAATATGTTTCAAATTCCTAGGCATCAACAACAAATTTCTAAAATCGATATTAGGGAAATACCTTTAATATAGGCCAACAAAAATTACAAAATAGTGTGTAATATTTTGAGTTCTCCAAACTCTTCAACAGGCTAGATGGTTAATCGAGCAATGGGGGGAGGGTAGAAAGTTTTTTTCTTGACAAGATTAATTTGTAGACACGTAGTACCTACAAACCTGTGATTTTTCAAAGACTGTCAAATCAGAATGAGTATAGTCATTGCTGCTTTAACACACACACACGGACAGCCTCATCTGTACTGTGGGAAGTCACTGATGTCTTGCTAATTAATCTGCCTAGTTTCCTTAGGCAGTTGATATTCATTCCAATTTATCTAAGAAAAATTAAGTTTGGTGGCACCATCAAGACACTGAAAAATTATGGTATTTACTAGTTCATATGATGCAATCACTGTAATGGTGAGTATTTACTAATCTATAAGGCTTCTAATCCAGCTAGGTGCTACTTGCAAATGGTACCAGGCTATTGTCTGTACATCCCTAATTAGATGGAGAATCATGTGGGTGAAGAGCTGTACAACAGGATCTCTAGTCCAATTCAGCAACCATGGCTGCATATAAACACCCTGATAAAATTTGGAATCTCACTAATCAGCTATTGGATGGAAGAACTGGAATCAACCTACGTCTCTCCTCACCAAGCACTTCCTTGCTGGGATTCCAGTTCCTTTTATAAGGTTATGTACACTCTGTTCCACACTGGGCCAACATCTTCAACAAAGAGAGTCAATTGTATAAGACTATTTAAGACATTGTGTTCCTCAGCAGTCTTCAAAAATCCCTGAGCCTTTTAGCTCAAGCCACTTAAAATAAAAATCCTTGAGTTCCTATTATTTGTGCCATGTGTGAATGTGAATATTTTTAATGTGGACTAGAAATGGAATACAGACATTTTAAAATCAACTGAAGATTCCAGCCAACATAAATGTTAGTGTCAATACCAACTATATTCAGCATTTACCTTCTTACAATGCCATTGGGTTGCTGAGGTGCACCCCACTGAAAAGAAGCATTCCTTGAGGTCATGCTGTGAATGTAGGGAGGAGGCTGTTGTGAGGGTGGGGCTGGCTGTGTGGTGACGTGTGCCACTGGTCCTTTGCTGCAGCAGTTGAAACAGGTGCAGGCTTCAACCCCCACAGAGTAGGTGGTAAAAGGCTTAAGTCCATGGATTGTTTGCTGAGTGGCAGTTCCTTCTGACAGCTGATAAGAAAGAGAACATTTCACAGCAAGAATGGTGGTAATAGAAAGGTAGATTAATTTGTCTATGAATAGTGGAACCACTGACATGGTAGGCCAAGGTAAAGAGTATGATCTGCCACGTATTTTATCAATGCAGGGTTAAACTCAGTGTGCAGACAAAACAGACATGGTCCTTGTGGCATTTACTTTTCAGAACTTTGCTGAAAGTCAGTTGGCTTGTGTCAAATATGCGATTATAGCATTCTGCATGGATAAAGTATCCAGTAATTTGTATCTCACCAGGGTAGTTCTTATACCAGAGACCTGCATGTCTACAGGAGGCTCATGTTCTTCCAGAAAGTGCATTGACTAGGCCAGGAATAAGAATGTCAGTCCTTGGACTGATGAGCAGTGTTTGGTGATCGAAGTGCAACTACTTTTCTTCTTCAAAACACTTTGATTCCTACATCCTTTTATCTTCCATGTTATTTTGGTGGTTTAACATATCTTATAAGACATGGTTTTCTTGCAGAACCCTTGATGCTATAGGGCATAAATTATGTGTTGATAATTATTTGCTATAACCACATATTTGACATAAGCCAACCAACTTTCAGCAAAGTTCTGAAAAATAAATGCCACAAGGACTGTGTCTGCTTAGTCTACACACTGTTTAACCCTTGTTGCTATGTACCTTCAAGTCGATTACGACTTATGGTGACCCTATAAATCAGTGACCTCCAATAACATCTGTCGTGAACCAACCTGTTAAGATTTTGTAAGTTCAGGTCTGTGGCTTCCTTTATGGAATCAATCCATCTCTTGTTTGGCCTTCCTCTTTTTCTACTCCCTTCTGTTATTCACAGCATTATTGTCTTTCCTAGTGAATCATATCTTCTCATGATGTGTCCAAAGTATGATAACCTCAGTTTCATCATTTTAGCTTCTAGTGATAGTTCTAGTTTAATTTGTTCTAACACCCAATTATTTGTCTTTTTTGCAGTCCATGGTATGCACAAAGCTCTCCTCCAACATCACATTTCAAATGAATTTATTTTTCTCTTGTCTGCTTTTTTCGCTGTCCAACTTTCACATCCATACATAGAGATTGGGAATACCATGGTCTGAATAATCCTGACTTTGGTGTTCAGTGATACATCTTTGCATTTGAGGACCTTTTCTAGTTCTCTCATAGGTGCCCTCCCCAGTCCTAGCCTTCTTCTGATTTCTTGACTATTGTCTCCATTTTGGTTAATGACTGTGCCGACGTATTGATAATCCTTGACAAGTTCAATGTCCTCATTGTCAACTGTAAAGTTACATAAATCTTGTGTTGTCATTACTTTAGTCTTTTTGACGTTCAGCTATAGTCCTGCTTTTGTGCTTTCCTCTTTAACTTTCATCAGCATTTGTTTCAAATCATTACTAGTTTCTGCTAGTAGTATGGTATCATCTGCATATCTTAAATTATTGATATTTCTCCCTCCAATTTTCACACCTCCTTCTTCTTGGTCCAATCCCACTTTCTGTATGATACATTCTGTGTATAGATTAAACAAATAGGGTAATAAAATACACCCCTGTCTCATACCCTTTCCGATGGGGAATCAATTGGTTTCTCCATATTCTGTCCTGACAGTAGCCTCTTGTCCAGAGTATAGGTTGCGCATCAGGACAATCAGATGTTGTGGCACCCGCATTTCTTTAAAAGCTTTCCATAGTTTTTCATGATCTACACCAGTCTTTCCCAACCAGTGTGCCTCCAGATGTTGTTGGACCACAACTCCCATCAGCCTCCCATTGGCAATGCTGGCTGAGGCTAATGGGAGTTGTGGTCCACAACATTTGGAGGCACACTGGTTGGGAAAGGCTGATCTACACAATCAAAGGCTTTGCTGTAATCTATAAAGCATAGGGTAATTTCCTTGTGAAATTCCTTGGTCTGTTCCATTATCCAACGTATGTTTGTTATATGATCTCTGGTGCCTCTTCCCTTTCTAAATCCAGCTTGGATGTCTGGCATTTCTCACTCCATATAAGGTAAGAGCCTTTGTTGTAGAATCTTGAGCATTACTTTAATTGCATGGGATATTAAGACAATAGTTCAATAATTACTGCATTCCCTGAGATCCCCTTTCTTTGGAATTGGGATGTATATTGAACGCTTCCAGTATGTGGACAATTGTTTAGTTTTCCATATTTGTTGATATATTTTTGTCAAAATCTGGACTGATTCAGTCTCAGTAGCTTATAGCAACTCTATTGGTATGCCGTGTGTTCCCGGTGATTTGTTTCTTCCAAGTATTTTAAGAGCAGCTTTTACCTCACATTCTAAAATTTCTGGTTCTTCATCATACAGTTCCTCCATGAATGAATTTGTCATCCTTGCATCTCTTTTATAGAATTCTTCAGTGTAAAGCTTCCATCTTCCTTTTATTTCATCTTGGTCAGTCAGTGTGTTCCCCTGTTGATTACATCCCTACTCTTGGTTTAAATTTCCCTTTCATTTCTCTAATCTTTTGGAATAGGGCTCTTGTTCTACCCTTTTTGTTGTCTTCTTCTACTTCTATACAATAACTATTGTAATAGTTCTCTTTGTCCCTACGTACTAGTCGCTGTATTGTTGCATTTAGGATTCTAACCATGTTTCTATCTCCTTTCGCTTTTGCTTTCCTTCTCTTTTTAACTATTTCAAGAGTTTCTTCAGTCATCCATTGAGGTCTTTCTTTTTAACTAGAGGTATTGTCTTTTTGCATTCTTCCCTGCTAACGTCTCTGACTTCACTCCATAGTTCTTCTGGTTCTCTGTCAACTAAGTTTAAAGCCTCAAATCTGTTCCCTATTTTCTCTTTATACTCTTCTGGGATGTTATTATTATGACTGCTTTGTTGTTCTTTTTTAGCTTTACTCTGGTTTTTGATATTACCATTCATGATCTGTACCACAGTCTGCTCCTGGTCTTGTTTTCGCAGAAGTATGGAACTTCTCCATCTTCTGCTACCAATTATATAATCAGTTTGATTCCTATATTGACCATTTGTTGATGTCCATGTGTACAGTCATCTTTTCGGTTGCTCAAAAAATGTGTTTGGAAGAAACAAATTATTGGCTTCACAGAATTCAATGTCTTTCTCCTGCTTCATTTCTATCTCCTAAGCCTCATTTCCCCACAATTCCTAGTTCTTCTCTGTTCCCTACTTTTGCATTCCAGTCCCCCATGATTATCAGCACATCATTTTGGTGTGTGATCAATTTCTTCCTGTACTTCTGCATAAAATCTCTCCAATTCCTTTTCTTCTGTGTTTGCTGTTGGAGAGTAGACTTGGATGATAGTTAGGTTTCCCATTTAATTTCATTGAAATAACTCACTCAGGCCTTGCATTATAGCTTCTAATTGCTTTTGCTAGTTTAACCCTACACTGTGGAAAATTCAGCAAACTATGGAGATGACTTCACTAAAATATTTCTCCCCAGTGTGCTAGGTTACCTTTTCTGTATTTTTTTCACATGATGGAACATTCAAAATTGTGAATGTCACCTGGTTAGTAAAGTGGTACAGTTGAGAATTCTTCACCCTCAATCTAACCACCTCATTTTGTGTAATGTGTAAAATAACTGTTCGGTTTACTTCCTGTATTGAATTAAGAATTTGCTTTAAAAAAAGGTGGATTCTGATAACATTTTACATCCATGTATTCTAGGTATGAAATAACATATGAAAATATGCAACTGCACTCCCAAATCTTAAAATATGAAATTAGTATTTGCACCAAATCAATTGTCTTGAGCCATATATTCAAAAGGTACATCTACTAAATATTCTACTAAACATTCTCTTAAGTGTTCTTTTCTAGTCCCACACTCTGATAACACTAAGGTTCCCGACTGCCACTAATCTATAATAGCCATATTCTGTGGGTAGCTTCCAGTGGTAGCAGCCCGCCAGAGGAACAGACTTCCACTGGCTCAGTGGAACTTTTGTCTTCCTCTTCTTCTCCCTGCAACCCCCCCCCCAAAAAAAATATGCTCCAGGTTTGGGATTCAAGGAGGGCACAGAGAGAAGAGAAGAAGAGGAAGCCCTGTTTTGGAGCACAGTAAAAGTCAACTCATGCGGGATTAGATGTTCCCCTTTTGAATTCAACAGGAACATTAAGGCATGCTAAACTAATATAAGCCATTTCATTAGTAGCTTTTCTATAGAACACAGAAAATAGGAAGCTGCCTTATAGTGAGTCCGACCACTGGTCCATCTCAGCTCAGGATTGTCCACACTGACTGGCAGTGGCTCTCCAGAGTTTCAGACAGGGGTCTCTCACAGAGCTACCTGGAAATGCCGGGATTGAACCTGCATGCAAAGCAGATACTCTATCGCTAAGCTATGGACCTGTCCCTGCATTCAGAGTAAGGGAATTAAGATAAGTAAAGTTTTTAAAAAAACCAGTGAAGATTTTTTAAAATAAAAAAAACATTTTATTAGCTCAAAAGAGAATTTGTCTGATAAATACTCACCACCACATCCTTTCCTTTTGTATTATTTGAGAATAGCCTGTAGAGACTGACTATTCCATTTGGCTTCAGAGGAGGGCTGATGTTCACCACAGCTGAAGTAGACGCCACCTTATCAAACAGAGGTGCATGAATTCCTTGAGGAGGGGCTGGGCCTGTCTTACATTGGGTCCAACTGCTAGCAGTCCGGCCTGCAGAGTTTATGGACCAAACCTTAAAAATACAAAAAACAACATTCAAGCTATGAGAGATTTTAGAGCAACCCTAAAAGTGTCTATGGGGAAGAGTGTTACTTTCACTGGCACCCTTTTTATTTATTTATTTTGCTACTTTTTAAAGTATGTGTGCCACCTTTCTATAAATGGTTAACAAGGAATAAAACCTCATAAAAATACAATGTAATATAATGTAAAAATGTCAAGATATATAATGGCAGCTTAAATAAAACATTGGTCTCAGGCTATGGTCTGAAGGCACATGAGGCCAGCACCCTGCTGAAACTAAGCAGGGTTAGGTCTGGTCAGTGCCTGGATGGGAGACTGCCTGGGAACCATATGTAAGCTGCCTTGGATTCTATCATCAAAAGAAAGGTGGGGTATAAATGTAATAAATAAATAAAATAATAAAACATGTTGGATAAATGAAAAGAGTTAAATCCAAATAATGTACCACCAAAACACATACACACAAACCAATTACCAGCTAGTAAACAAAATGGAACAAGAAAAGCCTGTCAAAATAGGACATTGGCTAGTGCTTCAAAGATAACAAAGAAACTGCTAAGCTATTTTTGCACAAAGATCAAGTGGGCTTGCTCAATGGAATATTGCCACACCAATACAAAATTCCAACATGTGGCATTCTAATGGTATCTTGAAGCTAATGCATAGCAAAAAGCACAGCTCTGGCATTGGCAAGTCAGCATTGCTAGTCATGGACTAGCAGTGGACACAAAAGTTGTTGCCCAGCACAGAAATGGGCAGTTACAAGGTATCTTGTCGTTGCATGACAGATACAGGAGTAAGGGAGACATTTCACATACCTTTCTAGGCATTTTGGACATCACAAAACCTACATACAGGTGTGGCATACTAGAGGAAGCAGCTTTAATTAGCAGGAACATTGCTAGTGACTTAAAAGAGTCAGGGCACAGACCCATAGACACATATTTGCATATGCTAATTTATATGTATATATACAAATGTAGAATTTAAATGTCACAAGGCAACCCAGCTAATTTCCCATCCATATCACCCCAGATCAATTCTTCAGTTAATTTATATACCCCATCCCAGATTACTCCCAAATCAGTTTCTCTTCATTTATCCTCAGTTTCCCAACAAATCCTGCTCTAAATCAATTCAGTTCTCTCTCATTACCCTCATTCACTACATCAAAATCATCTCTAAATAAAGTCATCTTAAATTATTTTATTTCCCTAAATTAATATTCTACCCAGTAAACTAGAGCACCCTTCCAGTTCAATATCCCCCAAACTTATTTCCCATCCCCCCAAATGTATTTCCCATCATAAACATTTAGGACACCTAGACAAAGATTCCGGACCTGGGCTCTATGAGTTCACCCTCGTAACACCTCTGGTAATTACAGATGGCAGGCCATAACGCAATATGGAATTGTCCTCCTTGCTTCATTTAGGATCCTACTGCACCTTAACTTTGTGCCTTGTTGAATAGCAGGATGTTGGCAACCATCAATGCTGCCTTGAAGTATTAGTAATAGTATGCAGTTATATTCTGATAAGTCAATAGAAACAGCATATTTATTGATTGATTTCTAATGTTGTCTTTGCTGTTATTAAGTAAATGAGACAAGGCTTTAGTTACTAAAGGCAAATATATTTTCAAAGGGAACTAGTTTTTAATGGCATTAATTCAATTGATCATACACCAGCTTTCATTTATTGCTTAATATGAAAACATCCTCGTAAAAAGAACCTTTAAATCAGCATCTTCTCTACTGCTTTTGCCAAAAAGTTCACTTTATCATATTCAATTTGTTTTATTAATCAACACATGTGGGTTTCAGTGCAAGGATTCCAAGATACAGTTGCAAGAACAGCATCTAATTAAAAATGGCTCTTCTCTGTGAGCTGATTTTGTTTTTGTTAACTTCCCAAAACCAGAGTAGTCTGCACACTACATGAAACTCAGCACTTATTAAACACAGCTTCCAACAAATCTGCATGAAAATTAAATTTCACTTTCATCAAGGAGAGAATAAACATATGGAAGGATGTATAATCTTATTTATCAAATACTATTTGTATAATTAAACACGAATAGCATAAAGGTTGACTTAGGTCATCATTTGCATGAGTAAGTAATTTGTAGAATGTCAGGTACAATAGATGGATGTGTGAGTGTATAGGGTTAAATTAGGCTCAATATTAGTGAAACACACAGTGATCAATCAGAATGATAGATCTAAATGGCAATACAAGGGGACTGTCTGTGTGATTTTTAGTATTAAGTATTCCTTACTAAGCTTTCATGGGGAGCAGTTCTAACTACAGTAAAACATGCTCTTATGCAATCTATTCCATGCTTTTGGGGGGGGTACTTTTGCATTTCACTTTAAAATGGAAAACAGGTAAGAACATAAGAACATAAGAAGAGCCTGCTGGATCAGGCCAGTGGCCCATCTAGTCCAGCATCCTGTTCTCACAGTGGCCAACCAGGTGCCTGGGGGAAGCCCGCAAGCAGGACCCGAGTGGAAGAACACTCTCCCCTCCTGAGGCTTCCAGCAACTGGTTTTCAGAAGCATGCTGCCTCTGACTAGGGTGGCAGAGCACAGCCATCACGGCTAGTAGCCATTGATAGCCCTGTCCTCCATGAATTTGTCTAATCTTCTTTTAAAGCCATCCAAGCTGGTGGCCATTACTGCATCTTGTGGGAGCAAATTCCATAGTTTAACTATGCGCTGAGTAAAGAAGTACTTCCTTTTGTCTGTCCTGAATCTTCCAACATTCAGCTTCTTTGAATGTCCACGAGTTCTAGTATTATGAGAAAGGGAGAAGAACTTTTCTCTATCCACTTTCTCAATGTCATGCATAATTTTATACACTTCTATCATGTCTCCTCTGACCCGCCTTTTCTCTAAACTAAAAAGCCCCAAATGCTGCAACCTTTCCTCATAAGGGAGTCGCTCCATCCCCTTGATCATTCTGGTTGCCCTCTTCTGAACCTTTTCCAACTCTATAATATCCTTTTTGAGATGAGGCGACCAGAACTGTACAGAGTATTCCAAATGCGGCCGCACCATAGATTTATACAACGGCATTATGATATCGACTGTTTTATTTTCAATACCTTTCCTAATTATCGCTAGCATGGAATTTGCCTTTTTCACAGCTGCCGCACACTGGGTCGACATTTTCATCATGCTGTCCACTACAACCCCGAGGTCTCTCTCCTGGTCGGTCACCGCCAGTTCAGACCCCATAAGCGTATATGTGAAATTCAGATTTTTTGCTCCAATATGCATAATTTTACACTTGTTTATATTGAATTGCATTTGCCATTTTTCCGCCCATTCACTCAGTTTGGAGAGGTCTTTTTGGAGCTCTTCGCAATCCCTTTTTGTTTTAACAACCCTGAACAATTTAGTGTCGTCAGCAAACTTGGCCACTTCACTGCTCACTCCTAATTCTAGGTCATTAATGAACAAGTTGAAAAGTACAGGTCCCAATACCGATCCTTGAGGGACTCCACTTTCTACAGCCCTCCATTGGGAGAACTGTCCGTTTATTCCTACTCTCTGCTTTCTGCTTCTTAACCAATCCCTTATCCACAAGAGGACCTCTCCTCTTCTTCCATGACTGCTAAGCTTCCTCAGAAGCCTTTGGTGAGGTACCTTGTCAAACGCTTTTTGAAATTCTAAGTACACTATGTCCACTGGATCACCTCTATCTATATGCTTCACCTCTATCTATCTATATGCTTGTTGACACTCTCAAAGAATTCTAATAGGTTACTGAGACAGTAACCTGTATAGCCTATAGTAGTATAGCCTTCTAATCTTCTGAATGCACAGCCATGCACTATCTTTGTCATCCCCCCTTTTGTGGTTTTTCTTATTGTCCTCCACAAGTTGGATGGTGACTATGTGCTGTGGGGCGTCTCCTAGACTTGTGGAGGCTCCCCATGTTTTAGAATCTTGAAAAATCAGAATTCTAAAACATGTGACAAGCCTACATGAGTAGAGAAGGCTCCCTGCTCAAGAAGGTTGCCCTCCAACTTATGGCAAGCATGCTCCCTTAACATGATTACTTTATTCAGATTCCAAAAGCCTGGACTCAAAACACACACACTTGCACTGACTGAAGATAAAGGATGCAATGAAATTAGACACCAATAAACTTTTTGAAATTATTCTTTGCTGTTGAAATTATTCTTGACAATATCCAAATGCTAAGGATGCCTCCATACATCTGCTTTGCTACACTAGCAGTTGAACAAATCAAGAAGTGCAGGGAAAATAACATAGGAAGTTTATTTACTTACTTACAGTATTTATTAAATTTGTTAAGTTGTTTTTCTTCACAAAAGTGAACCCAAAGCAACTTACAATCAATAAAAAAGTTAAAACCAGTATAAAAACTTAAGCAAAATAAAAAGTTAAAAAATAGATAACTATAACAGAGGTGGAACAGTCCACCGCCTAAAAAAGGCTACAACATCAAGAGCCTTCCAAGAGCTCTCCAGAATTAGGAGCCAAATCTGCCAGAAGAAATATGTTTTTGCCTGGTGCTAAGAAAAAGAAAAGTTGCCTTATGCAGAGTCATACCATTGGTCCACCTAGTCCAGTATTGCCTACATCACTGTTCTTCTACCTTAGGTCCCCAGATGTTGATGGACTACATCTCCCATCATCCCTGACCATTGACCATGTTGTCTGGGGATGATGGGAGTTGTAGTCCAACAACATGTGGGGGCCCAAGTTTGAACAGCAGTGGCCTACATTGACTGGCATTGGTTTTTTAGGATTTCAGACATGGGATAGTCCCAGTCCTGCTACCTGGAAATGCCAGAGATTGAATCAGGGATTTTCTGCATGCAAAGCAAACTCTATTGCTGTTGAAGAACCTTCTCCACTGCTTTATTTTTAGCTAATAAATGTAAAATTTGAAGTAAATGTCTAATCGTATCATGGGCCTGGTTTGCACTTACTATAGAATAGCTGCAGCTCAAACACATCCAGGTATTTAACTTCTGGAGGTTAGACATAATGTCAAATGAAATGAACTTTGTATACACTAACAAAAATGTATAAAGAGATCTCTCCAAATGGTGAAAAGGGTAGTAATTTATCAGTGACAGGTACCAGAATAGAGACTATTCCTACCAAAGTGAGGTAGCTGGAGAATATGTTATCGTCCTCTACTTTTCTTCTCCCTGTCTGGACTAGCAGAGATTAATGCAAGGATCAGCAGGATCTCAGTGTACTGTGAATATCAGACACACTGATCCAGGTTAACTATCAAAATCCTGTATGTGAACGTACCATAACACAGAATACTTTCCTTTTTTACAGGTACATTCAGTGAAGCCATAGGGATCATGTTTACTGCAACTAAAGCCCACACTGAACAGACAGGTTGACATTTCTTGTTTAATTTTCTAAGTTCTGTAAAGTATAAAGAAGTGGAAACTCCCCTGAAAAAGAAATAAGTAGGAGTTTTGATTGGCACACTGATAAAACGTTAATCAAATTTGGTACCTTCATCAAAATACAATGCATTTATGCCAAACAAGAAGCATAACTGTTACCTTTCTGTCTCTCCTTATATGATTATGTAGGGTCAGGATTCATCACATTAATCAGAAGGCAAGATAGGGATGGGAGAGAAATTTGGTATGGTTTTCGTTATAATGCAAAACCACCTAATTCTCATTTCACCAAACAATATGTGAACTGAAACATGGGTTCATTTGAAATTCATACTTCTCTGAATTTTGGGATGTAGTTCTTCAAGCAAATGTGTATAAAATGCATATATTAGAGGCAAGTGTGCATAAAAATGCATATATTCATGAAAATAACACACAGAATGCATTATTTTATGGAAATTGCTTGCAAAAATGTGTGAGCTAAAATGCTGGCAAATTTTTGAGATTTTTTAAAAATTGCATACTGATGTGTAAATGTGGCAATCTGAATTTAAGACTAAAAGAATGAAAAACAGGGAAAAACCAAAACTGGATGGTCCATCCATCCCTAGAGGGAGTTAGCAGACAGGTGTTTGGACCTAATGGCATTTGGGGGAGATCAGTTCCAGCTTGCAGCTTTATTATTGTAACTGCCAGCAATTTTGCCCGATCTTATAAGGAACAATACCACTGTCATCCTTACAAAGCAGATGAATAAAGCAGATTTACTGGGGCATGATCACCTGTGCAGGGCAGAATGAATAAAAACAGAAGAGAAAAGAAAAACAGAGCCAATTTATTTCATGGGAATATATGTCCCTTAAGAAGAGGCATGAAACTTGACCTGCGTGTAAATACCCAACACTGGGAATGGAGCTACAATTTCACTACCTGAAAGACATTTGCAGAGAAAAGTTGGATTTAAACTAAGTTAAGGAGTATATGAGCTAAGTCGGGTGCCATGTTATATTTATTTTAGGCAATGAAGGCCAGTGCTGATGTTAGGCTACCATACAAGTTAATAACAGCCATCTCTGGAAGTTGCAGTGCTGCATTCATGATGAATACATATAATTCTCATTTGAGAATCTTAAAATATCACTGAAGTAATAGACTCAGGTCTATGCCTTCCGTCTATAGCAGGGAAATGGGAACAGAAAGTGCTTGCACCTTCAGTTGTTTGACTATGCATTGCCTCTTTATAATTTAATCTTACATCATGCTGGATAGACCCCAAATCCAATCCCCTGCCAAAATCTCTGTCATCGTTAGAAGGTGCACAGTCTTGAGAAAGCCATAAGAGGGCTCCAGATTCATCTACACAAGCAGTAATTCAGATGTCTTCATCTTCATTTTCTTGGCCATGTGCCCAGACAGCACTTTGAAAGAAGGGAAGGCTCAGTAGAATCCATCTACTTAGTGAATGAAAGAATTCTAGACACAGTGAATGGAAACTTGTTTGGTGGCTGAAAAATGTGCCTTCATAGAGCCTTGTCCCTGCAGATTGGTAATGTAATGGCCAGATGACACCAGATCTAAAAGGGCAGCCAAAGTGGTATATCAAGTGATTGTACTACAAACCTCAGCTGTAAGATATGGCATAAGATATGGCAGAAGCCATTTCTTTAAGTGACTGTCTACACAGCAATCTCTCCATTGCTAAATGACCCACTGGGTTTCCCTCAAAGATACAGAGGAAGGTTTTGTAACAATGCTAGAGCTAATGCAAAATGGCCCAAGCTTTAAACATTCTCACTTAAATGAATGCAGTTCCCAGCTGTCCAATGAGTAAGAATTCCTCAAGAAGATGCTGCACAACGTCTTCATTTTAACTTTCAGGAAAATGTTATGTAAAGGACATCTTTGTAATCCAGATGTAATTGTATAATTTTCCATCTAATAACCGAAACTGAAGTAATAGTGGGATATGTATTGCCAGTGGACCCTCTAATTTTGTTATTTGGATAGAAAAGAGACAGGGAATTAGCCCAGCATTTATTAGCCCACCTGTCAGAATGATCATAATTGGAAGAAAATAGATTGGAAGAATAGATAATCAAAAGTTTGGGATATTGTATATATGGTTAAGCTTACAATTTTGTCAGAGGTAGAGAAGTTAGACAGCCAGATTACTTTTTTTAGTGGGAAAATGCAGCGTTTTCATAATTTATTGATGCAACAAGATTCAAGATAATGCAGATCCATATTCATTACTTGGCCTCCAGATCTATCAATACTCCCAAGCTGAAACCCTCCTTTAGAAGCAGTACAAGCTTTATGATTTTTCTACATTTTACCTCATTTTGGTTTGCATGTTTGTTGCCTGTTTTCAGTCCTGACTATTTGTTTATTATTGCTCTTTCTTCTTCATTTTTTAGATATATTACCAGGACTGCAAATAAAAAGCATTAAAATGTTTAGGGCTATATTCAACATAGCCTTAAGGCAATCATTCGGTCAGTGCAAGGATTTCTCCTTGTGCAACAGAATGATCTCCCCCTCTCCTCTCCCCATGCACCACCTAAATCTGCTCTGGGGTTTCCCAGAACTCTAGCAGATAGGCGGCCTAGAAATAAAATATTTATTATTTATTATTATTAGCACTAGTGCAAAAAGTTAGTTGAATACTGCCTGTAATTTTCCTTGTTACATTATTTTTGGATTGTTAGTCACCTTGAACATGGGATAAGGCATGATATAAGGAGACACACAGACACAAATTTTGCAGGTCATACAGTTTCACACCTATCCCAAACAACCCATCAGGTGAAAGGCCACTTGGCCTCCAGATCTATCAGTACTCCCAAGCTGAAATCCTTGTTTAGAAGCAGTGCCAGCTCATTTAGAATAGGCTGATCTTAAACATTCAAGATTGGGACCTTCTGAAATGTTGAAGCTAAGCGTTGGAAGCAGAGTGGGTCACTGTTGCACAGAAGCTAGCAAACACTGGTGAAATCTGGTGAAACAGCTCTGGATATATGTGTCTTAATGATGCAAAGTCTTTAAAAACAAACAAACCACACTAGAGCTTCCAGCATTTGTTCTTTTCATGGTGAAGAGGTACAACAAAGTATTTATTCATGGTGGAGAGGTAGAGCAAAGTATCAAATTAAAATTTGATTAATTATTATACAGCCACAAGAGTGGCTGTATACTACAGCCAGTGTGGATTTTTCACATTCCGCAATGTTAAATTGAGAATACACACAGCATGCCATTCTTTGTTTTGATCTTTGATTTTGTTATACTTATTGTATTTATATATTGTGCTTGTTTTATCTCTTATGTACACCGCCCAGAGAGCCTTTTTGGCTTAGGGCAGTATATAAATAAAATAAATAAATAAATAATATTTAAACCTTACTTAAAGAAAAGGTTACCACAGTTTCAGCCAAACGTTCCTTTTAATATTCTAACGCATCAGTAACGAAGATGAGATGCAAACATGTTTAACTGCAAAAGGCAGACAATTTAATAATTTGTTTCCTATGGGTACATAATGAGATAGTTAAAACATTCCCAGGAGAGAGATAAGCAGATATTAAAAGGTCTTTCCAATACCTGTAATGGCTAAGGGCAACAGCTAATTCAATAGATTCGATCAAAATCACTACTTCTTTCAGTACTGCTGATTTATTACTTTGGCTGTAGTTAGTCATCACTCATTTTAGTTTGCTTTTCAGTGCTCATAAATTATGCCTTATAAATAAAAAGATACAATCAAGGAAATCATATCAATTCATCTACAGCCCTGGGGTGTATTTTCCCATGGCACTCACACTAATGTCTTTTTAAAAGATAGGCTTGTCATGGTGTTTAAATATGTCAGAATCACAATCTACCTAAGGAGGTCTTGTGAGAGCAAAGCCTTAACAGGCTCATAACTAATGTGGAGGGACCAATAAATCAGATAACTTTGTTTGGTTTAATGAATAAATATAGATTCATAAACAGCCTACTTGTTCATAGAGGTTTGAAAAGGCAGAACCTTTGGTCTGCAAAAATGGCTCTTGCACTTGTGTGATGGCAAGCCAATTTCTGGATAACTTGAGCTCAGTTTCCCTTCTGACAACATACTAATTATATTGTACTATATACAATAATTATATATAATTATAATACATAGTTAATAAAATAGTTAATAATGATATATAACTACATTATACAGGGTATACTAACTATATTATTATTATTATTTATAAAATATTTTGTTTAATGTATTTGTACCTTGATTTCCCATCCCTACAAAAATAAAGACCAACAACAAACAGGCAATGAAAATATTTTTTTTATAAAATACTGCATTACAAAGTTAAAGAAATATGGAAACAAGAACATCAACATGAAGTGGCTAGCAAGTAAAACCAGGGGAATATAAGGAAGGAAACCAAAATGCTAGAAAAACAAGAGTTTATTTGTAATCCAATTTGTAATCAGAAAAGGCGTTTGCAACGGTGAAAGCAGTTTGCTTATTGGAAGAAACTTCTTGCCAGCGTTTATTCCCCTGATGAAGGCCTAAATACACAAAGGCTGAAACGCGTTGGGCTTGGATTACAAATAAACCCTTATTTTTCTAGCATTTTGGTTTCCTTCCTCATATTCACATGGAAACAAGAGCAAGTATTACTCCCCAAAGCCCTTGAGAAATAAAGATCCTTTTACTTGTTTCCTATACAAAGGCCAATAATACAAAGCCATATCTGCAAGCTTCCTTTAAACAAGGTGCCACTGTAGAAAAGACCCTGTTTCTGGTAGATGTTGCTCTCACCTCTGACAAGATGAGCACCAAGAGCATAAGACATGATTCACTAGAAAAGACAGTAATGCTGCAAAAAACAGAAGGGAGTAGAAAAAGAGGAAGACCAAACAAGAGATGGATTGATTCCATAAAGGAAGCCACAGATCTGAACTTACAAGATCTGAACAGGTGGTTTATAACAGATGCTACTGGAGGTTGCTGATTCATAGGGTCGCCATAAGTCATATTCGACTTGAAGGCATATAACAACAACTAACAACAATAACAAACAAGAGGTTCAAATGAAATAATTTAATATTAAACTCTACATTCTATTTTTACAATAAGAATAGAAAACTATGATCTCTTGAGTGTGCTCAAACAGACCAGTTATTGTGCGTGGGTCTCCACAGATTTCCTGTTCTGATCGTTGTTCCTTGTGTTCCATCAGAAACCATTCTGGATAGTCCCTAACTTTTTGGAGGAGCATAACTACATAAAGTGGAAAATTGGGTTTTGGAAGTCCCTGAGAATTGGCAGAAGCTCAGGTAGATCCTGGCCTAGACTTAGAAATACCAAAAAACTACAGAAGTAGTAACATTTAAAAAGTATCAGAAGAATCTGCTGCCCATAGGCTATGAGCCATAAATCTATTAATTTTTAGATCACATTCAATCATTCTGTTGAAGCTGGGAGCCATGTTCACTGAAATGTGTTGGTAGTAGGCTACAGGTGAACAAAATAAAATACAACGCATATTTAACATGTAGAGCATAGTAAGAGTCCTGCTGGTCAGACTCAGAACAAAAGGCAATCTAATCCACCATTCCAATTTCCCACAGTACCAACTAGATAGTTCCAAGAAGCTCACAAGTAGGGCATGAGGGCAATAGCCTCTGCCCGCTGTTTTCCCTTCCCTAGAATTTAGTGGAAAGCTCCTTGTGAACATGGAGGCACAGCCATTGATAGATTGGACTTACTTGAATTTGTCTAATTCCTTTCAAAGCATCCAAAGTAGGTGCTTGTTGACCACATCTTCAAGCTGTGAATTTCATAATTTAATTACATGTGGTGTAAGATGAACAGGGCTGGGCCAAGCCATTTTGTTGCCTGGGCAAAGGGCAAGATGGTACCTTCCTCCAGTCCATCTACAAAACCGACTGAACTGGTCATTGAATCTTATTACGGCACATGAGGATAAGAGACTATCCTATGGGGTGCAGGGCACATGGCACACGCACCAGCACTATCCAACACTTTGCTGCCATTTGCCACCTCTCAGCATCTGCCTTTGGGAACGGCTGCCTTACTCTTCCTAGTACTAGGATCAGCCCTGAAGATGTATTTATTTGGTCAGATCTGATTCTATTGCCAATCATTTTCATTTGGTGATCTACAATAAGTTCTGAGTAGGAAGGGAAAATATATTTATCAAACTGATGCTGCTGCTATTTATCCACTCTCTCCCCACTTTGCATAATTGTATAAACCTCTATCAGCATCTTGTAGGATCACAGAATTGTTAGCGTGTATTTATGAGGTCTATAGCCAAGTACCAGTAATGTAGAGTAAATGCCAGTCACACACAGAAGCACTTCAAGTAAGAAGGACTTTTATTGGCAAGTAGCACCAACAGGTCCTATTAGTAGAGTTCAAACACTCACTAGCACAAGTCACCAACAAAGTTGCCAGCATACCGCTCTGCCTCAACACCTTTGTCTCCTTTTACACCCCCACACAGGCTGCTCTCGGCTTTATGGGCTAAAGTGTGAAGAGCTAATCTCCCGCAGCTGTGTCTGTAACGTTTGCCAAGGTTAATCACTCAGCCTTCCCGTTAACTCATTCCTCTCCTGTTTTCCTGGAGGATCTAAAACATTAACTCACTGGTAACATCCCCCCACTTTTGGATTCACAAGGAAATACAGGTTTTGTTACATAATAACTTCTTTTGTTTGTTACATTTTTAACATACATTTTGATCCAGATACATTTCTGTTACATTGTTACATACAGTAAATCAATCAAGGTACATTTTCATCCATATGATCCATCCAATTTCTCCCCCCGTCTAACATAGCGAACCACAGTTTATAATCCTGCGCAGTCCAATCATCCTCTTCTTCATCAGACTGTACCGGTTCTACGGTTGTCTGGGTATTTACTTTAGCTACCGTAAACCTGTCAGGTGGCTTACCCCGGGTTGCCCTTTGTGATCTTCGGGGCTCAGTTTCTGACTGACTCGGCTCGGTTTCTGTTTCTGTCTGGCTTTCCATTTCCCCTTCTACCTTTACATTAACTGTTTCTTGTTTTATCAACGTTCTGTCATGCTCTGTACTCTGTGCTTGTTCTATACTCTCTTCCTCATTATTGCTATTCTCTGTGTCTGTCTCCGTTTCTGTTTCTGAATCAGACTCCGATTCATTTACGCGTGCGTGCTGCATCTGGTTAGCATCATGACTGTGTGTCAGCGTTCCATTATGAAAAATCACTATGTCATCCTGTGAACTTAAGGGTTCAGTGGTTACATTAATTTCCTTTCTGTATGCACCACCTCTGAGTGGTTTGTTACTTACTTTCCTGCTTAGTACTACTCTATGTGAGCCTGCTACCCACACTCTGTATGCTGCTCTTTCACATCCCAGAATGTTCCCTTTAACCCATTTACATGGTTCACATTCATCTTCACCTCGTGCCTCCTGCATGTGAGCCCAGCATGTTGCGCCGAATTCTTTTATGTGTGCATGTTTTGGCTTTTTACCATACAGCATTTCGTAGGGTGTTTTCATTATAGGGCTTGAATACAGTCGATTTAAAACATAATTCGCATACATAATTGCTTCACCCCAAAACCCGGATGATAGATTACAGCCACGCATCATAGCACGCATCATATCCTGAAGGCTCCAGTTACGGCGTTCTGCCGATCCGTTCTGGTGTGGAGAGCCTGGAGCCGTTAAGGAATGCTTAACGCCCCTTTCTTTAAGGTATCTCTGAAATGATCCTGAAAGGAATTCACCTCCTCTATCAGAATGAAGCTGCGTTACCTTAATATTATGCTTAGCTTCTACCCATTTTACAAATTGCTTTATGTGTCTTTCCGCTTCATTTTTCGATTTCAATAGGTACACAAAACTAAACTTTGTGAAATGATCTATAATCACCAAATAATATTTTGCACCTCCCTTAGATTTATTAAATGGACCAGCTAAATCCATACTGAGTAACTCGAATGCTCTTTTGGATTTCCAATCACATTTAGTGCTAATAGGTGTTGCTATTGCTTTGGTTTCTTTACATACAGTGCACTCAACAAAGGTATTACAGGGTTTAAACTTTATGTCTGCGCTGTGCTTAGGCATTAGTTCCAGCGTAGAGTAACTTGTATGCCCCAGTTTTTTATGAAAATCATGAATGCATCCTTCATGTTTAGGTTTGTTTCTTGTTACATTAACAGACACCTTAGGGATTTGCTCTATTACGTAAAGTGAGTTCTTTAGATATCCTTTTACTAATACTTTCCCTTGTTTCCTTATTTCACACACTCCATTAGAAAATAATACATCATATTGCATTGCATTCAGTTTAGAAACTGACATTAAATTTGATGAAATAGTAGGAGCATATAATACGTTTGTGACTAACGTTTTAAGACAGTGTATATATATAACACCCCTCCCAAGTACCTCACGCGTTTTTCCATCCGCTAAGTAAACTTGTTCAGAAGTGGCATTAAGCTCACTAAACATAGCTTTGTTGTTGCATAAAAAATGAGATGATCCAGAATCGATAGTCCATTCCGCATTTTCGTTCTCTCCTTCTTCTTTGTCTTTTGCTGTTACGACTCGTACAAACATAGTTTCTTTACCTCGCTCGGCTTTTCTTTGTGACTTGCAGTCTTTGCGTAAATGTTTCTCAGAACCGCATCTGAAACATTTCTTTACCGATGTTTCTCTGGTGTCTTCTCTCCTCTGTGCTGTGCCTTTTGTGGAATGTTGCAAACTTTCTGTGCGACGTTCCGCCTCACGCAAAAGTTTATCAGAGACATAACTCATTGTGAGCTCGCATTCGGGCATAGCTTCCAACGTGCAAATGAGAGCATCGTAGGATTTATCCAATGAGGAAAGTAACACAAAAACTTGCTGTAAGTCCGAGTATTCCACATTTCTTTCTTGTAACTGTACAAACAAGCCTCAAATAGTTTGTATGTGTTCACGCATGCTTATTCCCTCTGTTAAGCGCGTTTGGAATAGCTTTCTCGCAAGTAGAACTTTACTTCCAGCAGTGGTTTTAATATGAACACTCCGCAGCTCCTCCCAGACCTCTCTTGCAGTTTCTGTTTCTCTTACGTACAGTAGCTGAGAGTCTTGTACACCAAGTATAATAGTAGCTCTTGCCTTCTGGTCTTGGCGTAGCCATTCCTCCGTGGGGTTAGAAGGTGCATCTGCCTCAATGACGTTCCACAGGTCCTCTCGGATTAGCAGCATCTGCATCTTTATCTGCCAGCTTGTGTAATTCATGTCATTTAGACGCTCCAATGGCATACCTGAGGTGTAGGACATTGCCATATTGGTTTCTCCAGGTGTTTAGCTTGACCACGGTCGTCCTGCTGGTTTTTCCTTTCTTCCAGCGTGTTCTGGCTTACTGGTACTGTGGGTTAGCCCCCAAATTCTGGGCCCATAACCCTAAATGTTAGCGTGTATTTATGAGGTCTATAGCCAAGTACCAGTAATGTAGAGTAAATGCCAGTCACACACAGAAGCACTTCAAGTAAGAAGGACTTTTATTGGCAAGTAGCACCAACAGGTCCTATTAGTAGAGTTCAAACACTCACTAGCACAAGTCACCAACAAAGTTGCCAGCATACCGCTCTGCCTCAACACCTTTGTCTCCTTTTACACCCCCACACAGGCTGCTCTCTAGCTCTCGGCTTTATGGGCTAAAGTGTGAAGAGCTAATCTCCCGCAGCTGTGTCTGTAACGTTTGCCAAGGTTAATCACTCAGCCTTCCCATTAACTCATTCCTCTCCTGTTTTCCTGGAGGATCTAAAACATTTACTCACTGGTAACAAGAATCATAGAACCGTAGAGTTGGAAGGGGCCCATAAGGCCATCAAGTCCAACCCCCTGCTCAATGCAGGAATCCAAATTAAAGCATAATCCTGAATGCCACCAGTGTTGTAGAGTGCACCACTGCCCTAGGTCATTGGTTCTGTTGTTGCACCATTCTAACAGTTAGGATGTTTTTCCTGATGTTCAGTCAAAATCTGGCTTCCTGTAACTTGAGCCCATTATTCCATGTCCTCCTGCACTCTGGGATAATCGAGAAGAGATCGTGGCCCTCCTCTGTGTGGCAACCTTTCAAGTAATTGAAGAGTGCTATCATATCTCCCCTCAGTCTTCTCTTCTCAAGGCTAAACATTACAGTTCTTCCAGTCTCTGCTCAAAGGGCTTTGTTTCCAGTCCTCTGATCATCCCTGTTCCCCTCTTCTGAACCTGTTCCAGTTTGTCTGCATCCTTCCTAAAGTGCAGTGTCCAGAACTGGATGCAGTACTCAAGATAAGGCCTAACCATTGCTGAATAGAGGGAAACTAATACTTCATGTGATTTGGAAACTATACTTCTGTTAATACAGTCTAAAATAGCATTTGCCTTTTTTGCAGCCACATCACACTGTTGGCTCATATTCAGCTTACAGTCAACAACAATCCCAAGATCCTTCTTGCATGTAGTATTGCTGAGCCAAGTATACCCCAAGTATCTTCGTTATCAACTAAAAAGCTCCAACCACTTCAGGCTTTTGCCTTTCCAACCCCTTGATCATTGTCATTGCCATGGCAAACTCATTGCCGCAAAGTGAATTAATAGCCATTAAGAGAAGTGAATTCTTTAAAAAGATGAGATAAATTTATGGTTTATATGGATCTGTCAGTGGATAGTGTGATAATAGCCAAATGTGCACCCTTCCCCATTTTCAGATGCAGTAATCTCTGACCACCAGATGCTGAGGATAGAAGCATGCTATTAATATTGGCATCATGCTGTGCTGGCAAACCTCCCTGAAAGGGAGGCCCCTGTGGTTAGAAAGGATGCTGAGTTAGAGAGGCTATTGGTTTAGCCCAATATGGAAATTATTACAAAGTCAGTAGTGCACAAATGCAGTGTTTCCCAGACTTTTCATAGATGATGAGTCATACTTTGTTTTCAGAGAATGACAATGTATAAATCATTTAGCTTGAGTTTTGCTCATTGCTATGTTTCTACCTGCATCACTGTTCTGGACATGTATCCTACATGGAAGGAGCAAGTCCAAACTAGCCACTCAGGCAGAATTTCAATTGCCAGCCTCATCTGAGGATGGTTATTGTGCTGGCTCTCTAGACTGGGTGACTGAATAGTCTAAAAGGCACCTGGTGCATACACATAGCAGAATACCCCCCCCAAGTAGAGCCCAAATAGGAAGACACGAAGCCAGAACAGCAAATCATTCAGAGATGCAAGGCAGCATCCCCAGCAACTGGATGGAAAGTTAATATGCTCTGGTTTGGGAATTATTGTTCTTCCAGATCAATGGCTCTCCAGAGATCTTCCCCATCACCTTATTACTGTGTGTGGTGTGGTGGCACCTACCCTGTGGAATTCCCTCCCCTTAAATATTAGGCAGGAGCCATCTCTGTTATCTTTTCAGTGCCTATTGAAGACTTTTCTCTTTCAACAAGCCTTTTAAGTTAAGACCTATCCCAGTCTGCGTCTGTGTTGGAATTGCTTTTAATATGTTTTTTTAAAAAACATTTTTTTCTAAACAATATGTTTTTTTAACCATTTTAAAGATGTTTTTAAAATTGTTTTGTTTTAATGTATTTTAAGGTCTGTTTTTATGTTTTAAAGTATTTTTACTGCTTTTGTTTGCCGCTCTGGGCTCCTGCTGGGAGGAAGGGCAGGATATAAATTAAATAATAAAATAAATGATGCCAACTGGAGATACCAGGATGAACCTGGAATCTTCTGCAGTGCCCTGCCACTGAGCTATAGTCTCTTCACATGTTGTCCTAAATACATGGACTTTTCCTAAAGCTTCAGAAAGAAAAGGAAGTGGGGGGGGGAGATGCTAAAATTTTCTGACCTCATTTGTGCTGTTAATGTCAAACCAATCAAGTTGGACCTTGATGACTGACAGCATTTTTTAAAGAGTTGCAAAGGGTCCAGCTGAAGTGCCTTACTTTACCTTCATTCAGCTAGAGGAAATTTAGTTGCATTTAAAATTTTATGGCCAGCAAACAAGCCTCTGAGAGAGAGGCAACAGAATCAATATAGTGCTGAAGTGAAATATAAATCTGGGTTTCATCAGCATAATAGCGAAAGCCAACCCTATACTTATGAATAAGGCGTCTCACAGGAAATATAGAGATTGTCAACAATGGTGGTGCGAAGAATAGATCCCTGAGGGATGCCCCCAAATGACATCAATGACAGAGGAACGCGCGCACACACACACACACACACCAGATGACTGCTAGAATATGAAAGTTGAACAGAACTGGTTTCAAGGACTGTCTGACTTGCCTATTTTCAGCGTGGAGCTTAATAAAGAATTAATTCACAAAGTGCAGGTGGGCAAAGACGCATGGCAAAACTGAACAGGCATAGCTTAGAGCTCATCGGAAGGCTTATTTAGTGGGGAAGATATATCAAAGATATATTATTTTTCTGCTGTTATGTGTCCATACAAACTTATCCATCTGAGCTTTCAGTGTGGCTAAAGATCTTGTATGTTCTTTGGGTTAAATGGCACTAGCCCATTTAAACAGTTTTGCACAGTTTTTTGCAGATAAAATTGCTCATATCCATTCAAATTTTACATCATCATTTCACCAGTCGATAGCAGAGGTTTCAAAGTACTCCTTTAGTCAGATTAAATTGGATAAATTCTAGTTGCTGACACACAAGAATGTGGACAGGAGACTTGCTTCAGTTCATCCTGCAACTGGTCCACTCAACCTGCCATGACTCATACTGAACTGCCAAGGAAAACTGATGCATACATAGAATAAATGCTTCTTTGGGAGAGGTCACTGTTCTAGCTAGTTTGAAAAAGACTTCATGATCCCCATGAATATATGGTCATGGTATTATTATTATTATTAATAATAATAATAATAATAACAACAACAATAATAATTTTTTGCTTTTTTCTAAATTGAAAACTCAGAGCAACTTACAATATTAAAAACAGATATAAAACAAGAATAAAACCAGTCTAAAATACTCAGACTACATAAAAAGAAAATCCAAATCCTCCTCACCTGACTAAAAACAATCAGAATATTGAACTCCGAAGGCCTGGGTGAACAAAAATGTTTTTACCTGATGCCTAAGACAGACAGTGACAGACATGCTTTCCTTGGGAAATTATGGAACGATCTCCCTGTGGAGGTACGCCTGGCACCAACATTATTATTTTTTCGACGCCAGGTTAAAACATTCCTTTTCTCCCAGGCATTTTAATAAATTTAATAATTTAATAATTTAATTTTAACATTTTAACATCTCAACTCATTTTAGCATCTTAGTATGCTAGTATATTTGTATTTTAGTATGTTTAAATTTCTATAAGTGGTTTTAATTGTATTTTGTTGTCTTGCTTGTTGTGAACCACCCAGACAGCTTCGGCTATGGGGTGGTATAGAAATTTAATAAATAAATAAATAAATAATCCAATCCAACCCACAAAACCAACTCCAACCTCCCTCAGAACTCCCACCAACCAAACTCTCTCAACTGTCATCCTCTCATTTATACCTTCAGACATTCAAACGCTCAGCCAATCATAATACAATATTATCCAGCATTTCAGCCCATGTACTCCCCCCTCTCACTCAGTCTACTTAACATATATACTCTAATACTTACCATATTTACAGTATTATAAATACAGGGGCATCACAGGGCACATGGAGAAGAACCTCAAATGATGAATACATGGTCCAGGTTGGTTCATGTGGGGAAAGCAGCCCTGTAGCCAGCCTTCCTTCTTAGGGAAGGCGGTCAAATTTCTAGGTGGGGCATTTTGGGGGGAGGAACATAGCATCAGTCAATCCCCCACCCCACTCACTGGGGGAGAGGATGTGAGGTCCAGGCCAGGGGAAGAGAAAGGCAGTGACCTTCTCCCTCCCTCCTCCTCCTCCTCCATGCAGAGAGTGTGTTAATGGGCTAGGTAAATGGGCTATGTAAAGGTCACATTAACAGAAAATTTAGTATGAACACCAGGAATTAAATGACTGGCATATTTTTGTTTCATAAGTAAAAAGGATGTTAAGGATACAGTGAACAAGGGGATACTTGAGTTGGTCCAGAACGCAACAGTCAGATTAGTGATGAATATAGGCTGCCAAAGTGCATATCATAAATACTGCAGGAGCTCTGTTAGTTACCAGTTTGTTTCCAGTCTAATTTCAAGGTGATGCTCCTCACTGTTAATGTTGTGTGTAGCTGGATCAGAATACCCAAAGGAGTGCCTGCTGTCCAGTGAACACTGTATTTACTGAACTATTGAACTCCAGCAATTGATCTGTTGTGTGTTCTGCCTTATTTATATTTGTTTTTCAATAATAAATAGAACATTATGTGCTGTATCCTTGTGTTTATAGAATTCATATCACTTGAGATCAGTCAAATTCAATAGCTTGGCCTATACAGATGGGCTATTCTTTTGAAACAGGCTTTTAACCTCCAAGGTGTGATGGATTTTAGTTGGTTATGTATTGTTCTTCCTGCTATGATCATAATGCTGATGACTGATATTTTTACCCCGTTTGGATATTTCCATATAGATTTTTTTGGCTGTTTAATAATGTTCTATGCTTTGAAAACTGTTTTGAGTTTAAAAATGGTTAAAAAAACAACAAAAATGTTTCTTCAACTGGACACAAGGTAATTCAAGGATTTGTGTATGTGTGTATGTAATACTGTCTTTGGCTTGTATCCAATGGAGTGGTGGGTCAGCGTCCCATCAGTGCAAAGATTTCCGCTTTCACAATGAGACTTTCCCTCACTCCTCCTGCCATGTGCACCCCACACTCTCCCTAAATCTGTTCAGGAGGGCTGGGGGAACCAAAACCAGGTTTAAGGGGTGTAAAGAGGGAAGGGGGGGAAGTCCAGTTGCACAAATGGAAAACCTTGGGCTGATGGGACACTTATTTAGCATTGCATTGGATACCACCATCTGTGCTTATTTCCACTTTTGCACATTTTCCCATTCACATACATTCCACAGTTCATGTTGCTCTCACATAATACCCAGACAGACACTTCTCATACGTGCCTTTCATATGAAAGAGAGAGAATGTACTGCCCTTCTGTCTTTAGAAAAATAAGAAAGGATCAGCTTAGACATAGTCAGGGCTCTCAGATAACAATCGAAAAGCAAAATGGATGTCTTTAGCATAGAGGCATCCTAGGAAAACATACTTGATCTATACGGAGTGACAGCTGGTGCTCCATCTCTGGTGCCTTACAGTTCACGTGTGTACCTTTAATGCATATGCATTAGAGTCAAGCTGTGTCCACCCATCACTTAGGTAGGTGACTCATTCTGGAGACTCAGTGCACACTAACAACATTTTTTACAAGAGCTCTCCAAAAGGTTCTCCAGATGGCAAACGTGACAAAACAGGAACAGTTATTGGGGATTTAGGCCCCAAATATTTAAAAGACTGTCTCCATCCCTACATACCTTGCTGGGTGTTGAGATCAGCAAAGGGGGTTCTCTTGGTAGTTCCACCACCCTCATAAAAACATGCCAATTAAAAAAAAAAATCAGGGGAGAGGAATGCAATTTCAACTTCTCTTCCCCTTAAGTCTCACACACAAAACACCTTACCAGTTAAGAAGGTGTCACACTGCTTCCAAAACAGAGCACCTGATTTCAAATACAGATGCTTACCCCAAGTATAATGTACTGGATAGTTTTCTGAAAAGATTTAACAATTTTGTTCACAAAGAGCCCAACTGCAAGAAGAAAAATTCCTTCTCAGGCACATGAACTGAAAAAAAAAGGTGGGGGGAGAGAGAAAAATATCCCAGCCTCTAAAATAAACTGATCTACTTTGGAAAGAATCCTAGCAGTTACCTCATTGCTATTAAGTTCATTGAAGTTTAAGGAACATTACATCATTTGAAAGAGCAGGAAGTCAAGCAGCCCAAGTTCATCAGTGATGAAAGATGGGTTCCTCCATAATGCCAGGCATTTTGGCACAGAGTTGCCAAAAGGGGGTCAAACACTTCTCAACATCAGCTGTACAGGTTTACTATGATCATACATGAACATTCAGTGACAAATAGGGAAGATCTCCAGAGTTCATTGGGCTTTCTGTTCTGTTCAGAAAAGAAGACATGTGGGAATAATTACTGAAGCAAGAGATTCATTGTAACCTTTCCTCTAAAATTCATGACATGTATTCCTCATACAGTACAAAAGGTACCTGGAATAGCTCTTTGTGGGGCCAAGCCAGACCATACAACAAGAATGGAATTCTGTTAGTAGTGGTCAGTGGTGCGGTGAAGACGGGGGTGGTGTTGCATACGTGGTTTCCAGATGCTGAGGGTCGCTGCTGCTTACCAAGAGGGAAAGGGGGAGGGGCAAGGGGCAGTGCAGGCACGGTGGCAGAGCCAATGCAACACTCCCATAGCTGCAATCGCCCTTTGCTGAGCTCCCTATCCCTTGCCCTCTCAGTAAGTGGCAGTGACCTTTGGCACCCAGAAGCCAGGGATGCAATGGCACTCCACTGACCGTTACTGATCCTGATATGCCTGTACCCTATGTGGGAAGGAGTTACCATTGCATAAAATAAAAAGGGCTGAGAGCATTCATAAACATTCAACATCATGCCCTTGGAAACATGCCAACTTCTTTACATCACAAAATTAAGTGTGTGCAAAATGGAAATCACTGTGCCAAAAAAGATGCTGGCTATATTTTATACTCATAGATCTTTGTGATTCTTTGATCTATTTGGAATGATCTGTAATAATTTTTCAGCGCATGTAGCCTTTTACAGTATATTAGCAATTTGGCAATAATAGATTATTAACCATTTAGCAAGAAAACAGAAATTTTCATAGTACATGAATGATTAGGTGCTCATTCTGTATGCATCATACCTGATATTCATATTCAGTAAAAGGCAGGAGTGTGCCATCTCTGAAGGTTGTGGATGAGCCATTATAAACAAGCGTCGGATGTCTGAGTGTTGCCTGTCTTCTGTAAAGCTCATAATATAAGATCCTTCCATTTGGCTGCTTTGGGCCTGTCCACAGTATTGACAGAACAGATTGCCCTCCATCACTGCTGGATTGTACATCTATGAGAGGGGCTGGCTGGATTTCAGGGGGTGCTTCAAGAGTCTGTACAGAAGTCCATTCACTGGAAGTGCAGCCCAGGAGTGTGCAAGCTTGTACTTGGACTTCATACCTTGAGAAACACAAATCAGAAATCAGTAAGTAGAATGTAGACTATAAATGTATATATTGCACATAAATATAGCATAAAATAAAGGCATTCAAAAGAGATATGCACAGCAGTTCTTGTTCTGCATTTAGACAAGGAAGCAATGCTTTCTTCCAAAATGAATGGATATCATTCCTTTTCCTCCTTTCCTTTGCTCTTTTGATAGCATTTGTGGTGCAAGTTAAATGGAGTCCCTCACAATCATAATGGTCTCACATACATGAAGGCCCAGAGCCTTTAATGCACATATGAAGCTCTTGCATGAGCATTTCCCCCATTTACTTCAGTGGTAGGGAAGAGCTGGAAAGATACACATCCCTTTGTCTCCTTTACTGAAACAGCTGCCCAAGCTTTGTGTATGCATTGCAATCTCCAGCTGATGGGAGTTGTAGTCTAAAACATCTGGAGGGTACCAGACTGGGGAAGGCTGAGCTATGGAGAACTCTGTGCGCATGGCTATCCATGATGCAGGCAGAACTTAGATTTTATTCTGCCCATGTTTTTATTCAGAAAATATTGATGGATATCAATGAGACTTTTTCTGCACAAATTTAGATGGCTTTCCCACTTAGCAGAGGAAAGCAAGCCAAAAGAATTTATTGAAAACCTTGAGAATAAGAAGTGCATCGGGCCACTTCCAATGAGTTTGCACTGAAAAAAGGGGATAATCCTTTCTGGAAGAAAACAAATGAGTACTCCTGGATATCCTGCAATTCTGAGATTGCCATGCAACAAAATGCAGGGAATGTGATGTGCACATACAGGCTATACATATGTTTAGAGTTGAACAGTAAAAAAAGTAGGAGAGTTTTCTGAAGCTATTGACAACAGGTCCTCTTCTAACTGGTCAGCTAGTAGCATATTAAAGATCCCATTGACAAGCGCTACCTTTAAGAAAAAGAAAAACTGATTGATCCAATAAACTCTGCTGGAGACTGAACAGGTTTCACCATGGATAATCTACTGTGCACCTGGATCAAAGCTGCTTCAATTGTCTTCCATTCAGTACCAAGAACCAATCTGAAGATAACTCATGCTTTGGGAAATTCCTAATGTATTAGTAGGATATTTTGGCAATGTCTACTAGCCTAACTTTACATTCTGAAGGTAGTCAAATAAGAGCTCCTCCCTGCCTTCTGCTAGGCCTATTTCTTCATGACCTTTGGTCTTCTGCATCTTGAAAGTGCCAACCTCCTAATTCCCATTTACCAGTCAAACTCAGCCTTTATAGCAAAATGCCTCTGAATCTCAGTTGTTGAGCAGGGAGTGGGGAATAACAGAGGAGCCTTTCCTTCTATACTGATGACCTTCTACATCCTGCTCGATGTCCTCCCAGAACTATTTGGCTAGTCACTGAGGATACTGGACCAGGTGGATTTTTGGTGCGGTGCAGAAGGGCTCCTCCTCTTCTTTTTCACTTACCTCCCCTATCCCCGCAATTTCCCTTCCCAATTTCCACAGTGCTTTAATAGTTCTACCTTCTTTGCAAAACAAGGTGGGGAAATGGCAGGGGAAGGGTGGATGGTGTTTGAAAGAAGAGGGAGTTGAAACATTGTGTTGAGCAGATTGGAACATAATAAGGTGGGAAAGAATTTCTCTCAGGTCAGATTGATTAGTAATACTGGAAATATTGTGTTAGACAGGGCCATGCTTGGATTTCATGCCAAACCAAAGATGGAGAATCTGTGGCCTTCCAGATGTTGCTGGGCTCCAACTCTCATCAGTCCTAGCCAGGATGGCCTATCATCAGGAATGGTGGGAGCTGTAGCTGTGGTTAAGCAACAATGGAAGCTAACACTTCTAAATGTCTCCTCATGGCTCTGCTGAAGGAGAAGAGAGAAGAGAGGAGTGCACAAGTCCAAGGCTTGCTTGGGCTTGTTTATGCCACAATAAACTACAGTTTAGCATGACAGCCCAAATTGTTCACAGGGAGCTGGCACTCTTTCATCACCTGGAGCTGTCCGGCATACAAGCATTTCGTTACTCCTCCTTTCTTCATGTGGTATACCATGATCAGAATAATTTGCAATATTAACTCATTAAAGTATGTGTTCACAGCTTACCTGTGATAGGGTTTTAGTTCTGCTAAAGTGTAATAACGTCTCCCCAAAGAAACCTGACTTGAATCCAGATGGACAGTTTTCTTTTCCGGTTCAATAAGGTTCTGCAGAGTGATTGTATAACTGATTATATCACCATTGACTTTTGCTGGAGGATCCCAAGCAACCAAAATTGTCTCTGAGGTCCATGCCTGCAATCTAGGAGGTGACATTCCAGATGGGGCAGAGGGATTCATTCTAATTGTAGCTATAGGACTCGTAGCACTTCCTTGGCTGTTGTTTGCAGTAACAGCATAGCTGTACTCTTTTCCTGGAGTTAACATAAAGTCATGATAACGAGTATCCAGTCCCAGATAAACCAGAGATCCATTTCTCCTCAGCTCATAGCTTTGGATTTTACCATTTGGATTTGCAGGAGCCTTCCATGTGATTTCTATCGATTCTGCACCTGTCACTAGCAAGCTGGGGGCATCTATGTTAAGTGGTGGAGCCTCCATTGTCCAAACAGATTGGGATGCACTAGCTGTACAGCCTGCATTAGTACAAGCAACAAGCATGATGTCATACTTGGTGTAAGGCTGTAGATTCAACACTTTTCTGAATAAACTTTTTCCAACATAAAGCTCTTCACCATTGAATTTTAAAATGTACTTTGTTATGTCTCCATTTTGAATTCGAGGTGGTGACCAAGATACGTTCATTTGGGTGGAACTCAGACCTTCTAGTGTGGGAGGGTTCACTAATGCTGGAGCTGCCTCAAGTGTTCGTATACTGGTATGGTCACTGGTGGAGCAGCCTCCCATGGTACATGCAGTGACTGCATAGTGGTATTCTGAATATGGCAGTAATTCTTCATCGGTGTAATTGAACGTAGCTGCATCAAAGCTAAAAGGATATGGAACATTATTTCTTTGCAGCCTATATGACTGCAGAATACCATTGGGTTCTTTTGGGGAGGACCACAAAATCACAATTTTGTTGGGGCTTCTTGGGATATATCTCAAGACAGGTGCAGCCAAGCCCACTGGAGCAGCTTGGCTGGTCTCTGCAACAGACCAAGAGCTGTCAGTATAACCTGCTGAATTCGAGGCACGTATTTTATATTCATATCTAGTCCATGGCTGCAAATGTTGAGCAATATATTCAAATGTATTGCTCCCAGTGTTATATTCTGTGAAGACATTTTTCTCTTCTTCTGGTGTTGCATTGTTCCCTGAAGCATTTTCTTCGGTGCGTCTCTGAATAACTTCATAGCCCATTATTTTTCCATTTGAATTAATTGGCTCAGACCAGCTCAGTCCAATGCTAGTTGCGTTCACCGACTGGATTACAGGTGCCAGCTGAGATTCAGGAGGGGCTTCATCTGTCCAGATTGGCTGGGGTGAAGAGCGAGTGCAGCCAGCTACAGTGCAAGCTTCAAGGACTAGAGTGTAAAGAGTAAACGGCTCAAGGCGCCTGAAGAGAAACTGACGAGACAAACCACTGTATTCGAGGTTATCATCATTGAAAATATTGTAGGTCTGAAAGGAAAAGTACAGATATCAACAAAGGCTATACATCACTGGCAGTTGGTGGCTCCATGTTGGTGGGGCGTGGAATCTGCTCTGGGTTTTAGTCCAAACTTTCAAGGAACTGTCCAAGATGCTTTCAGCTCTTTGAAAGCTTAGACTAAAACCTATAGTGGATTCCATTGCCCCACAGAAAGGAAGCCACCAGCTGCCACTGCTATACATAACCAGTAAAACATTAACAGCCATATCCTAGAGTATAGGCCTGCACAGCTTTCAACAAGCAAAATGCAGCCCAACTGTAATGTATGGCAGCCCGTCACAGGCTCCATAAATATCCTGACTTCTTGGAAACACAAAAACAGGACTGTCAAGTACCCAGCAGAACACAATAAATGGCTTGTGGAATGCTATCAGTTTGGTGTGGGCCCCTGACACCTAGAACATCTACTGTAAATTCCCTCCCTTCCCCCATGCTCCCTTAGCCCCAACCTCGCTCTCTGTAAGATGGGTAGAATAATGATGGACTTTATTTGCAGTGGCATTGGCAGAATAATTTCTAAAATGTTTACAAACTCAGAAATAAAATCAGTTGTTTGGGGATATTGAATAAGACCCGAGTTAGGAAAAATCATGAATTTACTGCCACCTTTTGGGGAGACACAATACAATCATAGTTACACTAAAATCGTAGATTTCTGAATTATTTTTGACAGGGCAGCAAAGCACTCACTTCTCCACCAGGGAATGAACCATAAAGCTCCTTCTCTAGCCTACCTTCCTAAATGTCAATCATGGCTGTGACTTGACTCATTGGCTAAAACACTGAACGGTGAGAGCAGATTAATTTCTCACAAAACTAGTTTATGGAAATCCCAGATGAGGTCAGACAGCCCCCTCCCTGTTGAACCTCTGGTGCCTACTGAAGAATTTGTTTTATTCCAGCAGGCATATTAATCAAATTTTGATTTTATAATTTTAACCATTTTCATTGTGTTGAGATGCTTGTACACCGCTTAGAGACTATTGTAGTTAAGTGGTATATAGGTTGTCAAAATAAATCAATAAACAGGCAGAATAGCACCTGCACATTTTGCCCCTTATCTCAGGTTCTTCAAAGGCTAGTTTGCTTTTCTTAAAAAAAAAAAGAAGGCTGGGAAACTTAAGGTTATGGCTCACGGGGGGTTACACCCCACTTGACCCCACTGTGGACACCTGTGGTCTCAGCCTAACCTGCCTCAGATCTTGTTGTGAGGGGAAAACAGAGAGGAAAACTAATCTGTCCTATCCTGTGACCTGGAAGAAGGATGGGATGCAGTCTATATTGTATTGGGCTTGTGGCACTGAAGCCCCTGACAACGACTGCTCAGGAATCTATACAGCCTGCAGTTGAATGTCTGTGACAAAAGGGCATATTGTCAGTTTGGCTGCGACTAAAATTTTACTTGGAGATTGGGAAAAGTCCTGAGAGGTAAGGAACTGAAGGTCAAACTACCTGTTATATTACACACACTTAAAAAAAACAAATCAGAGCAATCAGAAGGAGCAGCAACCATCCCTTGCTCATGTTTCGTTTATGAGAAGCTCTCCTCTCACTTTCCCCCCTCTGGGAAGCACAGCTGGGAAAGCAGCAAAGTCTTGAGTGGTAAGGAACCGAAATGGAAATGGAAATGGACTGCCTTGAAGTCGATCGCAACTTATGGTGACCCTATGAATAGGGTTTTCATGGTAAACAGTATTCAGAGGTGGTTTACCATTGCCTTCCTCTGATACTGAAAGGCTGTGACTGGCCCAAGGTCACCCAGTGAGCTTCATGGCTGGGTAGGGATTGAAATCCTGGTCTCCCAGGTCGTAGTCCAACACTCTAACTACTACACCATACTGGAACTGAGGGACCAACTAAACGTTACATTCAACTGCTTTTAGCTGCTTTTCGTTTAAAATAAAAGTGGCAGCATAAAGCATGTTGCTGTTTTTTAAGTATGCTTAATTTTACATTAGTTTGGCTGAATGTAAATAAGATCAGACAACAAATGCAAAGGAAATTACAACACTATGTGCTGTGTAATGGCCAACCTACTGCAATTCCGTCTGATGCAGGATATCCCATTGCTCATAGTAACAAATATATACAGCTGTTTGAAAGTCTAATACATCAATCAGAAGACCATCAGTTACAAAATGATTACTAAAAACCTGTGAGATTTAAATTTAGCTGAGACACTGCAAAATTAATTCTGAAGTATGTATGGCAAAAAAGAAGAGGCCCTAGCATTTCACAAACGTCTTCCTGCAGTGAGCATGAGAATCTCCCTAGGAAGTTTCCTTCGAGCACTTCCCGTGTAATCAGTTATACTTTCATCAGAATAATTTGGGACAACATCGCTCAAGGCCACATCCAGGGTTGATGGGGCCCATAGCAAAGAACTATCCAGTGCGGTCCCCACAAAAGTTCCTGCTGGGTTCATGAGCCTTAGGAGTTTGCTTGGATGGTGTCAGTAAATATTAGACAGGCACTATCTCAGTTATCTTTTCAGAGCCTACTGAAGACCTTCCTCTTTCAACAAGCCTTTTAAGTAGAGACCTTAATCCTAGCCTGCGTCTGTGTCGGAATTGCTTTTTGAGATTTTTAAAAGCTTTTTAAAACAATGTTTTAAAGCTTTTTAACAAAGATGTTTTAAAGATGTTTTAATATATTTTAATGTCTGTTTTTATCATGTTTTAAGAACATAAGAACATAAGAAGAGCCTGCTGGATCAGGCCAGTGGCCCATCTAGTCCAGCATCCTGTTCTCACAGTGGCCAACCAGGTGCCTGGGGGAAGCCCGCAAGCAGGACCCGAGTGCAAGAACACTCTCCCCTCCTGAGGCTTCCGGCAACTGGTTTTCAGAAGCATGCTGCCTCTGACTAGGGTGGCAGAGCACAGTCATCATGGCTAGTAGCCATTGATAGCCCTGTCCTCCATGAATTTGTCTAATCTTCTTTTAAAGCCATCCAAGCTGGTGGCCATTACTGCATCTTGTGGGAGCAAATTCCATAGTTTAACTATGCGCTGAGTAAAGAAGTACTTCCTTTTGTCTGTCCTGAATCTTCCAACATTCAGCTTCTTTGAATGTCCACGAGTTCTAGTATTATGAGAGAGGGAGAAGAACTTTTCTCTATCCACTTTCTCAATGCCATGCATAATTTTATACACTTCTATCATGTCTCCTCTGACCCGCCTTTTCTCTAAACTAAAAAGCCCCAAATGCTGCAACCTTTCCTCGTAAGGGAGTCGCTCCATCCCCTTGATCATTCTGGTTGCCCTCTTCTGAACCTTTTCCAACTCTATAATATCCTTTTTGAGATGAGGCGACCAGAACTATACACAGTATTCCAAATGCGGCCGCACCATAGATTTATACAACGGCATTATGATATCGGCTGTTTTATTTTCAATACCTTTCCTAATTATCCCTAGCATGGAATTTGCCTTTTTCACAGCTGCCGCACACTGGGTCAACATTTTCATTGTGCTGCCCACTACAACCCCGAGGTCTCTCTCCTGGTCGGTCACCGCCAGTTCAGACCCCATGAGCGTATATGTGAAATTCAGATTTTTTGCTCCAATATGCCTAATTTTACACTTGTTTATATTGAATTGCATTTGCCATTTTTCTGCCCATTCACTCAGTTTGGAGAGGTCTTTTTGGAGCTCATCGCAATCCCTTTTTGTTTTAACAACCCTGAACAATTTAGTGTCGTCAGCAAACTTGGCCACTTCACTGCTCACTCCTAATTCTAGGTCATTAATGAACAAGTTGAAAAGTACAGGTCCCAATACCGATCCTTGAGGGACTCCACTTTCTACAGCCCTCCATTGGGAGAACTGTCCGTTGATTCCTACTCTCTGCTTTCTGCTTCTTAACCAATTCCTTATCCACAAGAGGACCTCTCCTCTTCTTCCATGACTGCTAAGCTTCCTCAGAAGCCTTTGGTGAGGTACCTTGTCAAACGCTTTTTGAAAGTCTAAGTACACTATGTCCACTGGATCACCTCTATCTATATGCTTGTTGACACTCTCAAAGAATTCTAATAGGTTACTGAGACAGGACTTTCCCTTGCAGAAGCCATGCTGGCTCTGCTTCAGCAAGGCTTGTTCTTCTATGTGCTTAGTTAATCTAGCTTTAATAATACTTTCTACCAGTTTTCCAGGGACAGAAGTTAAGCTAACCGGCCTGTAATTTCCGGGATCCCCTCTGGATCCCTTTTTGAAGATTGGTGTTACATTTGCCACTTTCCAGTCCTCAGGCATGGAGGAGGACCCGAGGGACAAGTTACATATTTTAGTTAGCAGATCAGCAATTTCACCTTTGAGTTCTTTGAGAACTCTCGGGTGGATGCCATCCGGGCCCGGTGATTTGTCAGTTTTTATATTGTCCATTAAGCTTAGAACTTCCTCTCTCGTTACCACTATTTGTCTTAGTTCCTCAGAATCCCTTCCTGCAAGTTCAGGTTCAGGGATCTGCCCTATATCTTCCACTGTGAAGACAGATGCAAAGAATTCATTTAGCTTCTCTGCAATCTCCTTATCGTTCTTTAGTACACCTTTGACTCCCTTATCATCCAAGGGTCCAATTGTCTCCCTAGATGGTCTCCTGCTTTGAATGTATTTATAGAATTTTTTGTTGTTGGTTTTTATGTTCATAGCAATGTGCTCCTCAAATTCTTTTTTAGCATCCCTTATTGTCTTCTTGCATTTCTTTTGCCAGAGTTTGTGTTCTTTTTTATTTTCTTCATTCGGACAAGACTTCCATTTTCTGAAGGAAGACTTTTTGCCTCTAAGAGCTTCCTTGACTTTGCTCATTAACCATGCTGGCATCTTCTTGGTCCTGGTGGTACCTTTTCTGATCTGCGGTATGCACTCCAGTTGAGCTTCTAATATAGTGTTTTTAAACAACTTCCAAGCATTTTTGAGTGATGTGACCCTCTGGACTTTGTTTTTCAGCTTTCTTTTTACCAATCCCCTCATTTTTGTGAAGTTTCCTCTTTTGAAGTCAAATGTGACCGTGTTGGATTTTCTTGGCAATTGGCCAGTTACATGTATGTTTAATTTAATAGCACTGTGGTCACTGCTCCCAATCGGTTCAACAACACTTACATCTCGCACCAGGTCCCGGTCCCCACTGAGGATTAAGTCCAGGGTTGCCGGACTCCTACTGGGATATAAATTTAAATAATAATAATAATAATAATAATAATAAAGGGTCAAAGGCAGGCATCAGCTGTCTGCGCATGCTGGCGGATGTCTATTAATGCTGGGGTTGACATCATCCACACCTTCGTTCAGCACCATAAAATGGGTGACAATTTTGACCACGTATCCTGCAACAAAGTTCAAATGTATGTTTATACCTTTCTACCCCCAATTAAATAGTTTTCTAGTTGTGGATTACCTTAATATTTCCATTGGGCTTGGAAGGCTCTGCCCATTGAAGTAACAGTGCCCTGCCGCTCTCTTTCTTTTCCACAGTAAAGTTGCTCAAGCCACTTGGGGAGGCTTCCAGGGTGCGCACTGAAGTCCATGGACTAGAAACTTGCCCAGCGTTGTTGACAGTGACAATGTGGATATGATAGGTTGTGAATGGCTTCAAACCAAACAAATGAGTCTGATGGACCATTCCCTGCAGCAGAAATATAAGAACTGTCTTTCATTTTGGTTGAATAATCAAATGATGGTGGGTTGTTGAATACAACTTACTCTGATGGCCCAACCTTAATAGGCAATAATGGGCCATTCCACTGGCATCATTTTACCAAGTTTTTGCATAACCAGTTCTTCAGAAGTCACAAAGGGATAAAAGGGAAGTGACACCAATGGCTCTCCTGATGTTGCTGGGCTACATCCCCCATTATCCCCGACCATTGGTCATACTGGCTGGGGCTGATGGAAGTTGGAGTCCAACAGCACATGATCGGCCACAAGTTCCCCATTCCTGATCCATTACCCTCCCTTATCCTAAATAAGATCTCTCCTTACAAGCTCTGCGACATTTCCCCACTTCTGTATTTATTTATTTATTTTCATTGTTTTATTTTGCCTCTCCTCCAAGAAGCTCAAGGCAGCACACAAGGTTTCTCCCTCCATTTTAACCTCACACCAACCCTGTGAAGTGGATTTGCCTGGGAAATAGAGAGTTGTCCCAAGTTACCCAGTGAAAACTTCATCCCTGAGTACAGTCCCAAACTCTAATCAATATGCTACCCTGATTCTCTCAAACAAACCGTTTATAAGATGGGGCTATAGACATGAAGCCAAGTGAGTGTGTTTATATTTACTGTAATAATAATGGCAGGAGATAGATATTTAGAAAATAAAATATATAAAATAAGAGAGGGTGATCTTTCTGAATATTCATTCAAAGCACACCCCAACTTCATTTTAGGCTTTGTCTAATGCTTTTATCAGATCACTTTTGAGACAATAGTGTTATCCCATTTGTATCTAATAGATTGCAGTGGGATAGTTATGCTGCTTTTAATCCAACAGGGGATGCCAACCCGTCGCCCAAGGGTGCCCCCAGCAGGTAGGCCAGAATCTGAGCTTTCATTTTTTTTAAAAAAGATAAGTCTCTAGCCCTCCTAGAACAAAAGTTATAGAACAAAATGTGCAGGTACGCTTCTAAGTAATTTATGTGAAATGAGCCAGCCTGGCTGTTCCTGCCTGTCCATGTTATTAGCCAATGAGTGAAATCAGAGCGGTGAGTGATATAGTTCACTTACAGTACAATGGTACACATGTCTACTCAGAAGTAAGCCTCTTTGTGTTTAATGGGGCTTACTTCCAGGTAAGTGGGTACAGGATGGCAGCTTAGGCTTTGGTTTAGGGTTGGCACTGGAGAAAAAAAATCAAGATTCTTGTGCCTTTAACAGCTGTATGGAAGACAGAAATCCATCAGGTCAAGCCTTTTCTAGTATGGAAATATAATTATGGGAAAAGCTTCACCGTGACTACTCTCTAAATTTGTGTTATGCCACGCCCCCATGGCAGTCATTTTATGTTATGCCATGCCCCATGGCAGCCATTTTGTGACTAGTGCCTCTAGCACTGTCTCAGTATTTGAAATGTGCCCTCCAGACCAAAAAGGTTGGCAGCCCCTGCGTTAAAATACACATGGTTGGGAAGGCCTGTTAGTGAGGAGAATGCCCAAGGACAAAAGTGTCCAATCCCCAAATAATAAAAGAAAAATTAAAATAATACTAAATAAAAATATTCATAAAAGAGCATTGCATTAGCCTTTTGCAGATGTTCAGCTGAAAGAGTGAGGTGGAGATAATGGGATCCTGCCTTGTACCTACATGTGTCCAGTCTACTGTCTGCACGGGGTTTGGTGCATACAAACTGGGCATATACAGGCAACATAAGCAGCAATGGGAATACTACAAAAACCATGATTTCTAGCTAGGGTTGACAGGTTCATGGCCTGAGACTGATCCTGTATCTTTAGGAGAACAGAAAGCCAGCCAAGTGCAGGTGTTCTTGCAACACTGAAATGAGAAAAACCACAAGGTGGAATTCTCCCTTCCCCCTGCACAACTTTTAAAGATACAAAAGACCTCTTGGGGGCCGGGCCTAGCAACCAACAGGTCTTCCGTATCTTTAAAAGTTGTGCAGGGGGAAGGGAGAATTCCACCTTGTGGTTTTTCTCATTACAGTGTAGCAAGAACACCTGCACTTGGCTGACTTTCTCTTCTCCTAAAGATACAGGATCAGTCTCAGGCCATGAACCTGGCAACCCTAGCGTCAGCAGGTGTGTAGTTGTCCAGGGCTCAGGGGGTCTTAGACCCTTTACTTTTTTGGGAGCAGGGTCCCAATGTCTCTAGCATCCTGTGAGCCAATCAGCATGAAAGGGGAGTGTGTTAGCCACTGAGAAGAGTCTTCTAGCATGTTTCCTTGACCTTTCCTGCTGATTGGAGGCAATCAGAGTGAAAGGAGGTGAGTCAGCCACTGAGAAGACTCTTCTTAGTAGCTAACACTCTCCCCTTTCATACTTATTGGCTCCTAGGGATGTCTGTTGTGGGAGAAGGCATTAACAAGGATCTCATTCTCAACTCAACAGCAAGAAAGGGGGAATGGATGTGGCTGTGACTAACAAGAAGAAACCCTGCAGTTCTGAATTTGCCACTACACAACAGTTTTAAATGTGTTCATTCTTATGCCCATTTCATTCTATTTCTATGTTACTCAGTAATTTGTTTTTTTTAATCTGCATAAAAAATTGTAATTAAACATGCACTTCATCACAAAATACGTATTTAAATACAAATTACATCTCAGTGTACACATTTCTAATCACATTGCATCCTAAAATATGCATTTTAAAACACGTTTTGATATTTTTTTTTCAGCTGGATATTGTATTGCAAAATTTGGTGAAGAGCAAAATCCAAAGGATAATTATGTTCCAATCTCTATATTAATCTGGGGTGTGGCTCAGGTCAGTTTGCATTAGAATGTGCAGAAATCAAATCCCTCAAGCATTCTTACCATAATCACACTCCTTCATGTTTAATGTACAATCAGTGAATGTCTGTAAGAAGTCCTTGTTGCAGAGATTAACACTGCTAATGAATGATAGATTTTTTTCAAAAAAACACCAGTAGATGGGCATCCTTGAAATGAAAGTTGAACAGTGAGGAAGTACACAGCTTTGAAATATTTTTAAATGTATAAAATGACTTTAAAAAGAATCTTCACAAAAAAGGCAAAGACATAAGGGCAATATTCACGTAGGACAAATTTTGTCATTAAGTTATCACACAACTTCTCTGTGCCAGTCCATTGATGAGCTTAAATATCCACTTCTATCATAATTCAGTGCTGGATTGTGGAACATAACTTTGGTAACATTTACTGCCATCCATGGCTACTACAGTGTGCAGAAGAGGGCCTGTTAAGTGTGCTGCGCCTGAAGATATCCACTGCACAGTGGTACAGAGAAGGGCTTTTTCCATGGTGGCCTCTACTGTGTGGAATATCACCCCCACACTGGCAATTAGAACTCTACACCCAAGCTTTTTCTGACTTTTAAATCCAGTGCCTGGGATTTCTGGCTAATTGATACTGATACTTTACTTGTTTGTTGATACGGTTTTTATTGTTATATTTTGATATCTGTTGATGTTTTATTCTGTAAATCACCTTGTTATTTCTTTGAATAAAAAGAATCTTATATGTGAAAAGATCTAATATCTGTCATATTTTTTCCCACAATTCGATTGCATCCATTCAAAGATTAGAGTATATTTTCTCTTCTTTTTCTTGCGCTTAGGTCTATCTCCTCCATAATGCAATGAAGTCAGGAGTCAATTCTCCAATTATGTGTTAAGTGGCTAAAAGCCAGCACTTCTAAGCTTTTAAATATTTAACTATCTGTTAAGCTACCACACTTGGAAACCTTTTTTTTGCAGAAAAAAATAATTTATTTTTTAAAATATTAAAAGTTGGATGATAAATAATTAAATAGTTATTTTCCCACAACAATGAGCTTTCTTTTTATATAAATATAAGGCAGCATTTGAATGTCCGTTCTGAATATTAAAACTCAATATGCCAACAGTACTGATTAGAAATATACTTTTCAATGACAATTATTTCTCCCCTGTTCTTGTTAAACAAGGCAGGCACCGGTGAGATTGAAAATGAGAAGGGGAAGGGAAGGGTGAAAGGGATAGTTATTGCTAGGACTTCCTATGCTTAACAATCCTACACTTGAAGTACTGTATTAATCAGATATTGAAGTCAAATACAACCTAATTCACAATGCAGTTCTTCACACATCTATTCATATGAAAGCCCCATTGAGTTCAACAAAGACTGACTCCCAGATAAGTATAAGTGTGTGCAGGATTGGGGCTGTAGCCTGCAATCCTTTACAAATTTATGTGGCAGCAAGTCCATTGACCTCAAGCAGATATGTAGATATGTATGGGTTGCATTCTTAGTTATAGATTTTTTGAGAGAAGAAAAACCATAGGTAGAATTCAATGGTTGAACATACGCTGGCAGAAGGAACCCATCAGTGGAACAGGAAGATTACTGGTGATTTCCTTCCCTCCTGCAGTGCCCCATGACCCCCTAAATCTGCTCCAGAGGGTGCCCCAGGCCTCTGAAGCAGATTTTGAAAAGGTGCAGGACACTGCAGGGATAAGAACTTCCAGAAATGGCCGCATTCCTATTCCACTGAGGAATTCCTTCCATCAATAGATGGCCACTGGACTCCACTCAATGAAAAGTATTTAACAAGGATTCCAGTTGAATGTAATAATATAAAATTGGATTGGATTATGGCATATAGATTGCATCCTGCTAATCTCTCCATGAACAGGCAGCAGAGTCTTCCATAAGCAGTACAGGGAATGCAATTTTGGCTGATGCCTTCTTCCCTCTGGGGCCCCAAGTCCCATCTAGTCTGCTCCAGAGTTCGAAGACCCTTTGGAACAATGGGGAAAGTGGTACAGGGGCTGTAAGAGAAAGGGGGGAATTGCAAAAAATCACTTCATTCAGCTCACAGGCATGGGGGCAGCAGGAGAAAGGGAGGATTTGTAAATTCACACTACAAACTGCTTCGGGATGCCTCATGGGAAGTGATTCATAAATGAAATTAATAATAATATCATAATCATCATCATACATCCCTCTTTCTGCTACTGGATCAAAGAGTCTTCCATCAGTTTAGGGACACAACTGGATACCCCTGTATAATTCCAGATGTGCTGCTTTACAGGGCTGGTAGTAATGTCTGTAATGATTTCCCCTCCCCAAAATCAGCTCCTTTGGGGTCAAACAGATCTCTAACACTTCACTTGTGTTCCTTTTGATTTAATTCAAAATCTCCTGATGGTATGAATAAATTAAAATAATGAATTGTTAAACCTCCTTCTCCTAATTGTTGCATCTGTATGAGGTATAACCTTAAGACCACTAAAAATATAGGTAAGGTCCTCGCTGTAGCCACCAAAACTAGACAGCTGTTAAAGGCAAGATGGGTTCTCACTCACTATTGTCTGTATTTTTTTAAAAAAATTTTTTGTTGTTCATGATTCTTAGTTTAGAAGGCACAATGTGTGTCCATGCATATTGTGTTTTTGTCTTCTCTGGTATGGTTGCCTTGATAACGCTATCCTGTATCTGATGTTTACAGGCTGTAGACCAAATAAACTAAAACTAATATGAGGGAGTTGCTTAAATCAGATTTTCTTTTGTTGGGGGAGAGTCATTTGACCCGCAATACCTTGGATGCTTTCAGTTTCCTTCCACTATTCCCTTAAACTGGAGACTAACTGACCCCAAATCTGTTTTAATGAAACAGAGGCCATCACGGCACATAGCTCAGGGGTAGATCATCTTCCTTTGCATGTAAATGGTCCCAAGTTCCATCCCCGGCATCTCTAGGTAGGACTGGGAGAGACCCTTGTCTGAAATCCTGGAGAGTCACTACCAGTCAGTGTAGACAATACTGAGCTAGATGGACCAATAAAGCAACTTCCTCTCTTCCTATTCCATGCTATTGGGCTACAGTATTTTCTTGTCCCTGCTTCTGGGTACTTTTCTAAAGTCTTTTTGCAATTATGCTACCTTTGGAGGGGCCCTACACCAGAGTTTGGAAAAGTTACTTTTTTGAACTATAACTCCCATCAGCCCAATCCAGTGGCCATGCTGGCTGGAGCTGATTGGAGTTGTAGTTCAAAAAAGTAACTTTTCCAAGCTCTGCCCTACACAAATGCACCCTCTAAAAGCATGCAAATACCTCCCTCTCATGTGTGCATGGTGCTGCTTTGGCTACACAAAGGCCAGCACTCGGAGATTTGAGTCCACCATTGGTAATACGATCAAACATTTAAAGAAACATGCCATGATTCTTGAAGAGTGGTTGAAACACCACAGCATTATAACCCCCCTTCTTTTATATAGAGGAAAGAGTTGTACATACTTTAAAAACACCTTTGTGATCAGTTTGAGCCCAGAAGCATAGGATGGTTTAAATGCCTATAGAAATTGCCTCAAACACATTATATATTTTTAAAAGGTTGGCTGCTTTGGGACATTTAGTGATTTTTTCTCATAAGAAACATGGAAAGCATGTGGGCTATAAAGAAAAACATATGCATATTGTCAATAGTAGCACCTGTTCAATTACAGTTTATTTCAGTATGGAGAATCCCGTTCAGCCCCTAGATGGCAATACTATCAAACAGTTTTTATACCCAGAGTACTTAATGATTAACAGCCAGCATTCAGTCATCCAACATACTCAAGGCAGCCATTAAAAAAATAACAAAAATGATTTCATTATAGATTCTTTTAATAAACATTTATGGCTTAGATCCTTGAAAGTGGAAGCATTCAAACTGCCACAACCAAAGGGAACTTGTACAGACCAATGCAAAATTATGGACTGCGGGTTGAAGTATGGAGCTCAAATAGAAGTTCATGCTTGGCATAAAAAACTGGCATCAGAAATTATGCTGGCACAAAACACAATTAAAATTAGCTTTACAATTGGATGCAGTCTGTATTAATAGTTTTCATGAAGACAGTTATGTATTACACTTTGACAACCGTACTTTTAAAAGCCTACAATTTACATCCTAAGGTTTTGTAGTGAAGATGGGGAGGGCATGCAAAGTTAAATGATTGCTACAAAGAGTCTTGGAGACAGAATAAACACAGATTTTTTGTACATGTAAGACATAAAATCCTTAAGTTTGTGCGTGTGTGTGCCTATGTGTCTGCAAATGGAACAATAAAGAACAGTTGTCCAGCACCACAGTCAAAAAATGAAAGAAATCTATAAAGGTAGCATAAAATTGTATTTTATTGTTTGCGCCAATAACTGCATACAAGATTCCTAAGTAAATTCAAGATTCTTTAGAAAGCCTCCTTTCTGGACTCCACTGAAAGGCCAGGGAGATGTAAAGTAGCTTTACAAGGGTGGCAAAACTCAATAGTCAGTTAATGGGTGGGATACATAATCACATTTCTGTAACATGTTGAGGGCTAAACTAGAATCATAGAATAATAGAGTTGGAAGGGGCCTATGTGGCCATTGAGTCCAACTCCCTGCTCAATGCAGGAATCCAACTAAAGGCATACCCGACAGGTGCTTGTCCAGCTGTTTCTTGAATGCCTCCAGTGATGGAGAGCTCCAGTGATGGAGATAATAATAGTTCCATTGTTGTACCGCTCTAACAAGAACTTTTTCCTGATGTTCAGCCAAAATCTGGCTTCCTGTAAACTGAGCCGATTATTCTGTGGCCTGCATTCTGGGATGATTGAGAAAAGATCCTGGGTTCCTCTGTGTGACAACATTACAAGTACTCGAAGAGTGCTATCATATCTCCCCCAGTCTTCTCTTCTCAAGGCTAAATATGCCAGTTCTTTCAGTCTCTCCTTAGAGGGCTTTGTTTCCAGTCCTCTGATCATCCTTGTTGCCCCTTTCTGAACCTGTCCCAGTTTGTCTGTATCCTTCTTAAAGTGCAGTGTCCAGAACTGGATGCAGTACTCAAGATGAGGCCTAACCAGTGCCAAATAGAGGGGAACTAGAACTTCACACAATTTGGAACCTATGCTTCTGTTAATGCAGCCTAAAATAGCATTTGCCTTTTTTGCAGCCACATAACACTGTTGGCTCATATTCAGTTTGCGATCAACGACAATTCCAAGATCCTTCTCGCATGTAATATTGCTGAGCCAAGTATCCCCCATCTTATAACTGTGCAGTTGGTTTCTTTTTCCTAGGGGTAGAACTTTGTACTTATCCCTGTTAAATTTCATTCTGTTGTTTTCAGCCCAATGCTCCAGCCTATCAATATCACTTTTAATGTTGTTTCCGTCCTCTGGGGTATTAATAATAAATTAATAAAAATGTTGAAGAGCACTGGGCCCAGGACCGAGCCCTGCAGTACCCCACTCATTACCACTTCCCAGTGTGAGAAGGAACTATTGATAAGCACTCTTTGAGTATGATTCTGTAGCCAATTGTGGAGCCACCTGATTGTTATTCCATTCAGTGCACATTTAGCTAACTTGCTAATCATAATACCATGGGGCACTCTGTCGAAAGCTTTGCTGAAGTCAAGGTATATTATGCCCACAGCATTCCCTCAGTCTACCAGGGAGGTCACCCGATCAAAAAAAATGAGATAAGATTAGTCAGGCAGGTTTTGTTCTTGACAAATCCATATTGGCTTCTAGAAATAATTGTTTACAGAAAATCTGTTCCAGAGGTTGAGCAGGGGGCTGGATTCATCCCATTCCCTCTGCCCCGAAACAAATGATCAAAGCTGTTGCTGGCAATGTGATTAGCTATTAGGACAAGCAGTTCCAACTATCGGACAGAAGACTCCTTCAAACTTGGAAACTGCATGCAAGGGCCACTGCTGTGCACACCTATAGATGCACTGGAGGCATTATGTTTCTATATAATAATTGTTCGTTTAGAGCAGGGTCTTGCTATTGAACCCTTGCGGTCCATGGGATTGCGCAGGGGGTGAATAAAGTCCTAAAAGTGAAAGGAGGTCAAAAAGAAATAAAGAGCATGGGCATATACAGAGTGCACCTCCCTTGTGAATGAGGAACCTCTGTATTTAATAAGATGATTCCACAGTACAACAATATTTCTTATTTTTTACATGTTATGATTCCTATGAATGTAGATTGATGATTAATAAATGTTGATTGCATATTGATGTTTCTTTACTTTACGTCATTTACATTCCTAAGAATTTGGGCTGGGATAGATGACAACCCTTTGGGAGGAAAGGCAGGATATAAATTTAACAAATTTAACATCTTTATGAGCTCATCTAGGGGTCAATGAACTCACACATTTGGTTAAGAAGCATTACTCCTACTTTGATGGTGAGAGCTCCTGGTTCCCATCTCTGGGGGAAAAGGGGGACAAATATTTTAGAGGAAAGGACTATAGCTCAGTGATGGGGCATAGGGTGGAATTCAACATAGCACTAAGTCTCACTTTCTGTCAGCACTAGGGATGGGACCTGCTTGGTGGTGCCAAGTTCAGATTGCATTCTGCTGAACTAGCAGGTGATGATAGTCCATTTTAATTATTTATCTGCTATCCTGTGCTTTTACCCATTGGTTTTTTTTCTCCAGAAAAATAACAGTGTTGTTATCATTATTTCTAACAATGATTTACTTTTGAAAAGGGAAGGGAAGCAGATTTCTCTCTGCCCCATGCCCACCCATACAATCCCTCTGCTCCAGAAATGTATTGATCTCCCTCTCCCCACCCAGCCACGGGAAAAAGCAAGAGATCACCTGGTCAGTTACCATGAGATAAAGGGAGAGATCACCAGGTCAGTTTCACCTTAGCAAGCAAAGGTACATGCTGATCAGTTTAATGTTAGCAAAGCAAAGACCAATGCTGGTCAGTTTCACCTTAGGAAAGCAAAGAAGCTCATCAGTTTGCATAAGCACAGCAAAGTCCCATACTGGTCAATTTAACATTAGCACAGCAACACAGCACTGGGAATACAACAACAACAACAACAACAACATTATTATATTTGATTTTTTTTTTTTTAAATCTGGTGTCAGGAAAAGCTGCAGAAGTTTGCAGCATTCAGGATTGGTCTACAAGGATAGTGAATGTGCAAACTATGGGGAAGTCTGGTGCCAAGTTCGATTTAGTGAAATTCTCACCCATCCCTGGTCAGTGCCAAGTGTTTATTTTTGCATAACATCATGTCCTCCCCCTGTCCTCCCCCATGCCTCCTACAACTGTTCTAGGGGTTCCCCTAATCCTTTGAAGCAGATTTGGGGTGGTCGGGGGACACATGCAGGGGAGGAGGAGAGGGGAAAGGCACAAGCAGAAATCCATGCACTGATGGGACACACAGTAGTTGAATACCGCTCATAGGTTTTGCCTACAGAAAGCCCCAGGAGTTCAGTCTGTGCCATCTTCAATAAAATGAATCTCAGGAAATTCAGTTGGGGAAGTACTGGACTAGATGTGATTCAATATTAAAGCAGGAGTTGGCTTGCATTTTTCCCAGTATTTGAGTGTTGTTGTTTTTTTTGCAGCCACTGGGTGTATTCCCCCCCGTTTGCAGACTTTATGTGAATGTTAGACCTACTTTAGGGGATGTTATTTTTATGGTCTGAGCACCTTGTATTATGCTTTGTTTTTAATTATTTTGTTTTTCATGCGTTGTATTTTACTATTATTTGTAAGTGTCCTTGAGACCCTTGTGTAAAGTGACCAATAAGCCTAAATAATAATAATGTGGTGCTCCAGATATTGCTGACCTACAACTCTCATAATTCCTAACCATTGGCCATGCTGGCTGGGGCTGATGGGAGGTGGAGTTTAACAACATTCAAAGGGCCACAAGTTAGCTACCTCTGGTATAAACTATCCTTAAATTTTTACAATATATTGCAGAGAGAGCGTGACTTCCTGTGGAGAGACTGCTTTTGAAGAGAACCATACTAGTCTACCGATGTGAAAATACTTTGCTCCATGGATGAGTTTTCATATAATGGGCCCAAATGTAGGAACATAAGAAGATGTCTTTATACCAAGTCAGACCACTGGTCCAACTCATTCAGTATTGTTGACACTGATTGGCAGCAGCTCCCCAGGGTATCAGGCAGGAACCCTACCCAACCCTGTGTGGAAATTCCAGGGACTGAACATGAGACATGTTGCATGCAGAGCATGTGCTGTACCACTGAGCCACAAGTCCCACTGAAAATATTCATCAGGGACTTAGCAGGAATCTCAAAATCTCTCACATCTTTACATTAGCCTAGAAAGCATTTAGAACAGTATCAAGAGATTAACAGTGATAAAAATGTAGCTCAGATCATGTCAGAGCTGAACATACTAATAATAAACAACTGTCAAAACACAATTTAAGCACATTTTAAAAACTTGAGTAATATGTGATTTGAGTAATTTATTCAAACATGAATAATTTGTATTATTTTGTCTGAAAGTCATGCCCAGAGCAAGGAAAGGGAGGCTGACAATGGTTTGTAAACAAATGTGCACCTCTAGATTCTTTGAGAGTGCTTCCCCTACCCCCAAATAATGAACACAGAAGTTGCTTAAAGCTTCTTTCGTAAGGGCTGAAAAACAAGAAGAACCCAAAAAGCCTATGCATCTGGCATCTGTACAAACCTTTTAGCTCAGCTCATGGGCATGGTCAAAACTACTCAGCCTTCAAAATCCCAACAAGTTCAAACCTTCTATGATTGCCTCTGACTACTTGAAATGCCCCAAAGGTGGAAAGAGGGTCAAGGTTGGAAAGGATCAAAACTTAGCACCGATTTGTGGTTGTCAATAACACTCTGTGTGGGTAGACTCCTTGCACAAATGTTCAAACTGCATAAAGCTACACAAACTAGTCATCTTTGAATCTATTGATCTGGTGATCCAGCAGTTTCTGGGATTTTTACTCTGGACTTTGTGCTTTGTTTGAAGATCTCCCAACATGCCCCAGCATTTCCTTCCTGGGATGTAGGAGAGGATTTAAAATGGTATTAGCTACATTAGGAGAACTGTTGTGGCATCTGAGAGCTGATGGACAGGTAATGTGGCTATTTATCACTTCTTTGGGAGTGATCATCAAAACCAAGAGTGCCATTAATCAGAGACATTAAGAAAATGACTGCTTCCAATGCTCCATGAGGAAATATATGTTTCATTACTTTGTTCTCTCTTTGTTTCCCATCTTTAGCTTTTGAAGACACAATGTCTAAAGCTCTAGGGAGAGGCAGCTTACAGGCAGGAGACCTTGTGGTCACACCCCTCACTGTGTGTGCAAGGTAACATGCGATGGTGCATACACAGCTTTATATGGAGATGCCCTATTTGCACAATATTGAGAGGAAGGAAAACATCCATGTGCCATATGAGTGTATGGATATGTCAGAGCTTGGAAAAGTTACTTTTTTAAACTACAACTCCCATCAGCCCTAGGCAACACGGCCACTGGATTAGGCTGATGGGAGCTGTAGTTCAAAAAAGTAACTTTTCCAAGCTCTGGGACATGTGCATGTGCCATCCATTTCACACTCAGCCTCTTACATATTGGAGGTATGCACACAGTTCACCCATGACTTCCCCAATTTTATTTTATTTTTACATAGCCTATATACCTCTTAATATACGCAATCTCTAAGTGGTTCACAAAGGAACATACAAAACCCAACAACATACAAAGCCTAACCTAACAACCCAAAATATCATAAAAATCAAGAAAATTAATTAAAATTCTTGAGCAACATGGTAAAATATCAGCAAAAACATATAGAATCTGAGCAGTGAGATCTAACAATCCCCTCAAGAGTCAAGGAAAGCCTGTCTTAAACAGATATGCTTTCAGTGGGCCCCTTGTGTATCTCAGCTGATAGCTGCTTATGTATGAGAAGGAACAGGCAAATGGGGATGAACAGCTGAGATACGTAAGGCAAGAAAACTGCCAAATACATTTGTTTCTGCTCAGACTAGGAGGAATTTAAATAATCCTTTGCCTATGTCTTGACATGCACTGGAGAAAGTGGCTGATGTGTATAAAGCTATATTCTGGGTAAGGGGCTAGATGGGAAACCCCTAGGACACCTTGAGCTACTAATTGCTTATCTCTACAAAATGTCCATCTCTTGTCCTCTAGCCAAACCACTGGGGAAAAGGGGGGAATCCAATCAGCTGTCCCTAGAGCACTTTGTCCCAAGAATTCTTCCTGCCTCTCCAACCTCTTCTAACACCATCAACCCCTTGTTTACATCAACTATAGAGGATGAACACACAAGATGACACCCAAACCAGGAAGACTTTGTTGCTTATGCAAGGTCTCAGCACAAACAAGGACTGTTTTTATAACTGTTCCTGTATAGGAGGATCCAGTGACCAACTGGAGGGAAGGGGTCAGTCCAGAGCCTATGAGTTGAGGGCCAGGAAGATTATGATGATTTATTATATTCATTCATTGCTTTTTTTCACAGAAGTGACTCAAGGTGACTTACAGGAAGAAACATTAAAAACAAATATAAAAACAAGCGTAAAAAACAACATAAAATGCCCACCAGTAAATATGTATAAAATGGCAGATCCAACTCAACCTAGTCCATTAAAAAGATGAGAGAAGAAGAGACCACAAACATACTGTTAAAGAATTGGTTTGGATGATATCTGTGGGTACCCCCAAGCCTGTTATTCTGTAGCAGAGAAACCTGCTGAACTGGTCAAACCAATTTCTTTGTGAAATTGATGGACCTGATTTACAGGTCTGAAGACTTGGTAGAGAGCAGATGTGTTGCCATAGGAATGAGGACAGTTCTCTCCCCTCACCTGCTTGGGGCAGGATGTAGATTTTGGGCTCATTCACACTGGAGCTAAACTTCGAATTAAAGATGCAGCTGTCATCATCGAGATAGATCTGCAAGGTTCACACTTACAGCTTCACATCCACTGTTTTCCATTCACACTAGTTCTCTGGGAAGGATTCATGTCACTGTTTTGTGCCCCCGCCCCCTGTTTTACATGATTAGTCACTCTGGAGTATGGATCTTGCTAATAGAGAAGGGAAGGTGTGTTTTTTGGTCAGTTTCATTGTTTCTTGTCAATTGCACGGCTCTCCCGGCAAAGGGTGGGGGTACAATTGATAGCAAACTGATTTGATCAGTGAAACCCTTTTAAAAAAAAATGAGATGTGTGTGTGTGTGTGTGCGTGCGTGCCTGTGTGTGTATGTGTGTGT